>NC_134590.1:94908855-95226355 GCF_037038515.1 Microtus pennsylvanicus | reverse complement strand
ATCTTCACTCTGCATTAGGAACACACTGTCTTCACTCTGCTTTAGGAACACACTGTCTTCACTCCGCTCTAGGAAAACACTGTCTTCACTCTGCATTAGGAACACAAGGGGTTCACTCTGCTCTAGGAACACACTGTCTTCACTCTGTGTTAGGAACACACTGTATTCACTCTGCTCCATGCACATACACTGCAACTCTTCATTATGAACTCCGTGTCTTCACTCTGCGTTAGGAACACACTGTCTTCACTCTGCTCTAGGAACACAATGTCTTCTCTCTGCATTAGGAACACACTGTCTTCACTCTGCTCTACGAACACACTGTCTTTACTCTACTCCATGCACATACACCACAACTCTGCGTTAAGAACACACTGTCTTCACTCTGCTCTAGGAACACACTGTCTTCACTCTGCTCTAAGAACACACTGTCTTCACTCTGCTCTAGGAACACACTGTCTTCACTATGCGTTAGGAACACACTGTCTTCACTCTGCTCTAGGAATACACTGTCTTCACTCTGTTCTAGGAACACACTGTCTTCACTCTGCTCTAGGAACACACAGTCTTTACTCTCCTCCATGCACATACACCGCAACTCTGCATTAGGAACACACTGTATTCACTCTGCTCTAGGAACACACAGTCTTCACTCTGCATTAGGAACAAACTGTCTTCACTCTGCTCTAGGAACACACTGTCTTCACTCTGCTCTAGGAAAACTCTGTCTTCACTCTGCATTAGGAACACATTGTCTTCACTCTGCTCTAGGAACACACTGTCTTCACTGTGCTCCATGCACATACACCGCAACTCTGCGTTTGGAACACACTCTCTTCACTCTGCATTAAGAACACACTGTCTTCATTCTGCTCTAGGAACACACTGTCTTCACTCTGCTCTAGGAACACACTGTCTTCACTCTTCTCTAGGAACACACAGTCTTCACACTGTTCTAGCAACACACTGTCTTCACTCTGCTCTAGGAACACACTGTCTTCACTCTGCTCTAGGAACACACTGCCTTACTCTGCTCTAGGAACACACTGTCTTCACTCTGCTCTTGGAACACACAGTCTTCACTCTGCTCTAGGAACACACTGTCTTCTCTCTGCTGTAGGAACACACTTACTTGACTCTGCGTTAGGAATACACTGTCTTCACTCTGCATTAAGAACACACTGTCTTCACTCTGCGTTAGGACCACACTGTCTTCACTCTGCTTTAGGAACACACTGTCTTCACTTTCCTCTAGAAACACACTATCTTCATTCTGCTCTAGGAACACACAGTCTTCACACTGCTCTAGAAACACACTGTCTTCACTCTGCTCTTGGAACAAACTGTCTTCACTCTGCTTTGGAACACACTGCCTTACTCTGTTCTAGGAACACACTGTCTTCACTCTGTTCTAGGAACACACTGTGTTCAATCTGCTATAGGAACACACTGTTTTCACTCTAATCTAGGAACAAACTTACTTCACTCTGCGTTAGGAATACACTGTCTTCACTCTGCATTAAGTACACACTGTCTTCACTCTGCTTTAGGACCACACTATCTTCACTCTGCTTTAGGAACAGACTGTGTTCACTCTGCTCTAGGAACACACTGTCTTCACTCTGCATTAGGAACACACGAGGTTCACTCTGCTCTAAGAACACATTCTTCCTTCTGCGTTCGGAACGCACTGTCTTCACTCTGCTCCATGCACATACACAGAAACTCTGCCTTAGGAACACACTGTCTTCACTCTGCATTAGGAACACACTGTCTTCACTCTGCTCCATGCATATACCCCACAACCCCCCGTTTGGAACACACTGTCTTCACTCTGATCTAGGAACACACTGTCTTCACTGTGCTCTAGGAACGCACTATCTTCACTCTGCATTAGGAACACACTGTCTTCACTCTGCTTTAGGAACACACTGTCTTCACTCCGCTCTAGGAAAACACTGTCTTCACTCTGCATTAGGAACACAAGGGGTTCACTCTGCTCTAGGAACACACTGTCTTCACTCTGTGTTAGGAACACACTGTATTCACTCTGCTCCATGCACATACACTGCAACTCTTCATTATGAACTCCGTGTCTTCACTCTGCGTTAGGAACACACTGTCTTTACTCTGCTCTAGGAACACAATGTCTTCTCTCTGCATTAGGAACACACTGTCTTCACTCTGCTCTACGAACACACTGTCTTTACTCTACTCCATGCACATACACCACAACTCTGCGTTAAGAACACACTGTCTTCACTCTGCTCTAGGAACACACTGTCTTCACTCTGCTCTAAGAACACACTGTCTTCACTATGCGTTAGGAACACACTGTCTTCACTCTGCTCTAGGAACACACTGTCTTCACTCTGCATTAGGAACAAACTGTCTTCACTCTGCTCTAGGAACACACTATCTTCACTATGCTCTAGGAACACACTGCCTTCACTCTGCATTAGGAACACACTGTCTTCACACTGCTCTAGGAAGACAGTGTCTTCACTCTGCATAAGGAACAAACTGTCCTCACTCTGCTCCAGGAACACTCTGTCTTCACTCTGCTCCTTGCACATACACCGCAACTCTTCGTTAGGAATACACCGTCTTCACTCTGCATTAAGAACACACTGTCTTTGTTCTGCTCTAGGAACACACTGTCTTCAGTCTGCTCTAGGAACACACTGTCTTCACTCTGCTCTAGGAACACACTGTCTTCACTCTGCATTAGGAACACATTGTCTACACTCTGCTATAGGAACACACTGTCTTCACTCTGCATTAGGAACAAACTGTCTTCACTCTGCTCTAGGAACACACTGTCTTCACTCTGCTCTAGGAACACACTGCCTTACTCTGCTCTAGGAACACACTGTCTTCACTCTGCTCTTGGAACACACAGTCTTCACTCTGCTCTAGGAACACACTGTCTTCTCTCTGCTGTAGGAACACACTTACTTGACTCTGCGTTAGGAATACACTGTCTTCACTCTGCATTAAGAACACACTGTCTTCACTCTGCGTTAGGACCACACTGTCTTCACTCTGCTTTAGGAACACACTGTCTTCACTTTCCTCTAGAAACACACTATCTTCATTCTGCTCTAGGAACACACAGTCTTCACACTGCTCTAGAAACACACTGTCTTCACTCTGCTCTTGGAACAAACTGTCTTCACTCTGCTTTGGAACACACTGCCTTACTCTGTTCTAGGAACACACTGTCTTCACTCTGTTCTAGGAACACACTGTGTTCAATCTGCTATAGGAACACACTGTTTTCACTCTAATCTAGGAACAAACTTACTTCACTCTGCGTTAGGAATACACTGTCTTCACTCTGCATTAAGTACACACTGTCTTCACTCTGCTTTAGGACCACACTATCTTCACTCTGCTTTAGGAACAGACTGTGTTCACTCTGCTCTAGGAACACACTGTCTTCACTCTGCATTAGGAACACACGAGGTTCACTCTGCTCTAAGAACACATTCTTCCTTCTGCGTTCGGAACGCACTGTCTTCACTCTGCTCCATGCACATACACAGAAACTCTGCCTTAGGAACACACTGTCTTCACTCTGCATTAGGAACACACTGTCTTCACTCTGCTCCATGCATATACCCCACAACCCCCCGTTTGGAACACACTGTCTTCACTCTGATCTAGGAACACACTGTCTTCACTGTGCTCTAGGAACGCACTATCTTCACTCTGCATTAGGAACACACTGTCTTCACTCTGCTTTAGGAACACACTGTCTTCACTCCGCTCTAGGAAAACACTGTCTTCACTCTGCATTAGGAACACAAGGGGTTCACTCTGCTCTAGGAACACACTGTCTTCACTCTGTGTTAGGAACACACTGTATTCACTCTGCTCCATGCACATACACTGCAACTCTTCATTATGAACTCCGTGTCTTCACTCTGCGTTAGGAACACACTGTCTTCACTCTGCTCTAGGAACACAATGTCTTCTCTCTGCATTAGGAACACACTGTCTTCACTCTGCTCTACGAACACACTGTCTTTACTCTACTCCATGCACATACACCACAACTCTGCGTTAAGAACACACTGTCTTCACTCTGCTCTAGGAACACACTGTCTTCACTCTGCTCTAAGAACACACTGTCTTCACTATGCGTTAGGAACACACTGTCTTCACTCTGCTCTAGGAACACACTGTCTTCACTCTGCATTAGGAACAAACTGTCTTCACTCTGCTCTAGGAACACACTATCTTCACTATGCTCTAGGAACACACTGCCTTCACTCTGCATTAGGAACACACTGTCTTCACACTGCTCTAGGAAGACAGTGTCTTCACTCTGCATAAGGAACAAACTGTCCTCACTCTGCTCCAGGAACACTCTGTCTTCACTCTGCTCCTTGCACATACACCGCAACTCTTCGTTAGGAATACACCGTCTTCACTCTGCATTAAGAACACACTGTCTTTGTTCTGCTCTAGGAACACACTGTCTTCAGTCTGCTCTAGGAACACACTGTCTTCACTCTGCTCTAGGAACACACTGTCTTCACTCTGCATTAGGAACACATTGTCTACACTCTGCTATAGGAACACACTGTCTTCACTCTGCTCCATGCACATACACCGCAACTCTGCGTTTGGAACACACTGTCTTCACTCTTCTCTAGGAACACACTGTCTTCACTCTGCTCTAGCAACTCACTGCCTTACTCTGCTCTAGGAACACCCTGTCTTCACTCTGCCCTTGGAACACACTGTCTTTACTCTGCTCTAGGAACACACTGTCTTCACTTGCATTAGGAACACACAGTCTTCACTCTGCATTAGGAACACACTGTCTTCACTCTGCATTAATAACACACTGTCTTCACTCCGCTTTAGGACCACACTGTCTTCACTCTGCGTTAGGAACACACTGTCTTCACTCTCCTCTTGAAACACACTATCTTCATTATGCATTAGGAACACACTGTCTTCACTCTGCTCTAGGAACACAGTCTTCAATCTGCATTAGGAACACACTGTCTTCAATCTGCTCTAGGAACACACTGTCTTCACTCTGCGTTCGGAACACACTGTGTTCACTCTGCACCATGCACATACACCGCAACTCTGCATTAGGAACACACTGTCTTCACTCTACTCCATGCACATACACCGCAACACCCGTTTGGAACACACTGTCTTCACTCTGATCTAGGAACACACTCTCTTCACTCTGCTCTAGGAACACACTGTCTTCACTCTGCATTAGGAACACACTGTCTTCACTCTGCTCTATGCACATACACCGCAACACCCCGTTTGGAACACACTGTCTTCACTCTGATCTAGGAACACACTCTCTTCACTCTGAACTAGGAACACACTGTCTATACTCTGCTCCATGCACATACACCACAACAATACGTTTGGAACACACTGTATTCACTCTGCTCTAGGACGTATTGTGTTCACTCTGCTCTAGGAACACTGTCTTCAGTCTGCATTAGGAACACACTGTGTTCACTCTGCTCCTGGAACACACTGTCTTCACTCTGCTCTAGGAACACACTGTCTTCACTCTGCTCTAGAAACGCACTGTCTTCACTCTGTTCTAGGAACACACTGTCTTCACTCTGCTCTAGGAACACACTGTCTTTACTCTCCTCCATGCACATACACCGCAACTCTGCATTAGGAACACACTGTATTCACTCTGCTCTAGGAACACACTGTCTTCACTCTGCATTAGGAACAAACTGTCTTCACTCTGCTATAGGAACACACTGTCTTCACTCTGCTCTAGGAAAACTCTGTCTTCACTCTGCATTAGGAACACATTGTCTTCACTCTGCTCTAGGAACACATTTTCTTCACTGTGCTCAATGCACATACACCGCAACTCTGCGTTTGGAACACACTGTCTTCACTCTGCATAAAGAACACACTGTCTTCATTCTGCTCTAGGAACACACTGTCTTCACTCTGCTCTAGGAACACACTGTCTTCACTCTTCTCTAGGAACACACAGTCTTCACACTGTTCTAGCAACACACTGACTTCACTCTGCTCTAGGAACACACTGTATTCACTCTGCTCTAGGAACACACTGCCTTATTCTGCTCTAGGAACACAGTGTCTTCTCTCTGCTCTTGGAACACACTGTCTTTACTCTTCTCTAGGAACACACTGTTTTCACTCTGCTCTAGGAACACATTTACTTCACTCTCCTCTAGGAACACACTGTCTTCACTCTGCATTAGGAACACACTGTATTCACTCTGCTCTAGGAACACACTGTCTTCACTCTGCATTAAGAACACAAGGTCTTCACTCTGCTTTAGGACCACACTGTCTTCACTCTGCATTAGGAACACACTGTATTCACTCTCCTCTAGAAACACACTATCTTCATTCTGCATTAGGAACACACTGTCTTCACTCTGCTCTAGGAAAACAGTCTTCACTCTGCATTAGGAACACACTGTCTTTACTCTGTGTTAGGAACACACTGTATTCACTCTGCTCCATGCACATACACTGCAACTCTTCATTAGGAACACCGTGTCTTCACTCTGCGTTAGGAACACACTGTCTTCACTCTGCTCTAGGAACACAATGTCTTCTCTCTGCATTAGGAACACACTGTCTTTACTCTGCTCTATGAACACACTGTCTTTACTCTACTCCATGCACATACACCACAACTCTGCGTTAGGAACACACTGTCTTCACTCTGCTCTAGGAACACACTGTCTTCACTCTGCTCTAAGAACACACTGTCTTCACTCTGTGTTAGGAACACACTCCCTTTACTCTTCTCTAGGAACACACTGTCTTCACCCTCCTCCATGCACATACACCGCAACTCTGCATTAGGAACACACTGTCTTCACTCTGCTCTAGGAACACACTGTCTTCACTCTGCATTAGGAACAAACTGTCTTCACTCTGCTCTAGGAACACACAGTCTTCACTGTGCTCTAGGAACACACTGTCTTCACTCTGCATTAGGAACACACTGTCTTCACACTGCTCTAGGAAGACAGTGTCTTCACTCTGCATAAGGAACAAACTGTCCTCAGTCTGCTCCAAGAACACTCTGTCTTCACTCTGCTCCTTGCACATACACCGCAACTCTTCGTTAGGAATACACTGTCTTCACTCTGCATTAAGAACACACTGTCTTCGTTCTGCTCTAGGAACACACTGTCTTCAGTCTGCTCTAGGAACACACTGTCTTCACTCTGCTCTAGGAAAACACTGTCTTCACTCTGCATTAGGAACACATTGTCTTCACTCTGCTCTAGGAACACACTGTCTTCACTCTGCTCCATGCACATACACCGCAACTCTGCGTTTGGAACACACTGTCTTCACTCTTCTCTAGGAACACACTGTCTTCACTCTGCTCTAGGAACTCACTGCCTTACTCTGCTCTAGGAACACCCTGTCTTCACTCTGCCCTTGGAACACACTGTCTTTACTCTGCTCTAGGAACACACTGTCTTCACTCTGCTCTAGGAACACATTTACTTCACTCTGGGTTAGGAATACACTGTCTTCACTCTGCATTAATAACAAACTGTCTTCACTCCGCTTTAGGACCACACTGTCTTCACTCTGCGTTAGGAACACACTGTCTTCACTCTCCTCTAGAAACACACTATCTTCATTAAGCATTAGGAACACATTGTCTTCACTCTGCTCTAGGAACACACTCTTCAATCTGCATTAGGAACACACTGTCTTCATCTGCTCTAGGAACACACTGTCTTCACTCTGCATTAGGAACACACTGTGTTCACTCTGCACTAGGAACACACTGTCTTCACTCTGCATTAGGAACACACTGTCTTCACTATTCTCTAGGAACACACTACTTTACTCTGCATTCGGAACACATTGTCTTCACTATGCTCTAAGAACACACTGTGTTCAATCTGCTCCATGCACATACACCGCAACTCTGCGTTTGGAACACAATGTCTTCATTCTGCATTAAGAACACAATGTCTTCATTCTGCTCTAGGAACACACTGTCTTCACTCTGCTCTAGGAACACACTGTCTTCACTCTTCTCTAGGAACACACAGTCTTCACACTGCTCTAGCAACACACTGTCTTCACTCTGCTCTAGGAACACACTGTTTTCACTCTGCTCTAGGATCACACTGCCTTACTCTGCTCTAGGAACACACGGTATTCACTCTGCTCTTGGAACACACTGTCATCACTCTGCTCTAGGAAAACATTGTGATCACTCTGCTCTAGGAACACACTGTACTCACTCTGCCTTAGGAACACACTGTCTTCATTCTGCTCTAGGAACACACTGTCTTCACTCTGCATTAGGAACACACTGTATTCACTCTGCTCTATGCACATTCACGGCAACTCTGCGTTTGGAACACACTGTCTTCACTCTTCTCTAGGAACACACTGTGTTCACTCTGCTCTAGGAACACAATGTCTTCAATCTGCAAAAGGAACACACTGTCTTCACTCTGCTCTAGGAACACACTGTCTTCACTCTGCTCCATGCACATACACCACAACTCTGCGTTAGGAACACACTGTCTTCACTCTGCTCTAGGAACACAATGTCTTCACTCTGCATTAGGAACACACTGTCTTTACACTGATCTAGGAACACACTGTCTGCACTCTGCGTTAGGAACACACTGTCTTCACTCTGTTCCATGCACATACACTACAACTCTGCTCTAGGAACACACTGTCTTCACTCTGTTCTTGCACATACACCGCAACTCTGCGTTAGGAATACACTGTCTTCACTCTGGTCTAGGAACACACTGTCTTCACTCTGCATTAGGAACAACCTGTCTTCACTCTGCTCCATGCACATACATCGCAACTCTGCATTTGGAACACACTGTCTTCACTTGCATTAAGAACACACTGTCTTCATTCCGCTCTAGGAACACACTGTCTTCACTCTGCTCTAGGAACACACTGTCTTCACTCTGCTCTAGGAACACACTGTCTTCACTCTGCTCTAGGAACACACTGTCTTCACTCTGCGTTAGGAACACACTGTCTTCACTCTGCATTAGGAACACCCTGTCTTCACTCTGCTCTAGGAACACACTGTCTTCACTCTGCTCTAGGAACACACAGTCTTCACACTGCTCTAGCAACACACTGTCTTCACTCTGCTCTAGGAACACACTGTCTTCACTCTGCTCTAGGAACACACTGCCTTACTCTGCTCTAGGAACACACTGTATTCACTCTGCTCTTGGAACACACTGTCTTTACTCTGCTCTAGAAACACACTGTCTTCACTCTGCTCTAGGAACACATTTACTTCACTCTGCTTTAGTAATACACTGTCTTCACTCTGCTTTAAGAACACACTGTCTTCACTCTGCGTTAGGACCACACTGTCTTCACTCTGCGTTAGGAACACACTGTCTTCACTCTCCTCTAGAAACACACTATCTTCATTCTGCATTAGGAACATACTCTCTTCACTCTGCTCTAGGAACACAGTCTTCAATCTGCATTAGGAACACACTGTCTTCACTCTGCTCTAGGAACACAAGGTCTTCACTCTGCGTTTGGAACACACTGTCTTCACTCTGCTCTAGGAACACACGGTCTTCACTCTTCTCTAGGAACACACAGTCTTCAAGCTGTTCTAGCAACACACTGTCTTCACTCTGCTATAGGAACACACTGTCTTCACTCTGCTCTAGGAACACAAGGTCTTCACTCTGCGTTTGGAACACACTGTCTTCCCTCTGCTCCATGCACATACACCGAAACTCTGCCTTAGGAACACACTGTCTTCACTCTGCTCCATGCACATACACCGCAACACCCCGTTTGGAACACACTGTCTTCACTCTGATCTAGAAACACACTCTCTTCACTCTGAACTAGGAACACACTGTCTTTACTCGGCTCCATGCACATACACCGCAACTCTGCGTTTGGAACACACTGTATTAACTCTGTTCTAGGACATATTGTGTTCACTCTGCTCTAGGAACACTGTCTTCACTCTGCATTAGGAACACACTTTGTTCACTCTGCTCTAGGAACACACTGTCTTCACTCTGCTCTAGGAACACACTGTCTTCACTCTGCTCTAGGAACACACTGTCTTCACTCTGATCTAGTAACACACTGTCTTCACTCTGCTCTAGGAACACACTGTCTTCACTCTCCTCTAGAAACACACTATCTTCATTCTGCATTAGGAACACACTGTCTTCACTCTGCTCTAGGAACACAGTTTTCAATCTGCATTAGGAACACACTGTCTTCACTCTGCTCTAGGAACACCCTGTCTTCACTCTGCTCTAGGAACACACTGTCTTCACTCTGTTCTAGGAACACACTGTCTTTGCTCTGCATTAGGAACACATTGTCTTCACTCTGCTCTAGGAACACACTGTGTTTACTCTGCTCAATGCACATACACCCCAACTCTGCGTTTGGAACATACTGTCTTCACTCTGTTCTAGGAACACACAGTCTAAACTCTGCTCTAGGAACACACTGTATTCACTCTGCTCCATGCACATTGACCGCAACTCTGCGTTTGGAACACACTGTCGTCACTCTGCATTAAGAACACACTGTCTTCGTTCTGCTCTAGGAACACACTGTCTTCATTCTGCTCTAGGAACACACTGTCTTCACTCTGCTCTAGGAATACACTGTCCTCACTCTGCTCTAGGAACACACTGTCTTCACTCTGCGTTAGGAACACTCTGTCTTTACTCTGCATTAGGAGCACCCTGTATTCACTCTGATCTAGGAACACACTGTATTCACTCTGCTCTAGGAACACACAGTCTTCACACTGCTCTAGCAACACACTGTCTTCACTCTGCTCTAGGAACACACTGTCTTCACTCTGCTCTAGGAACACAATGCCTTACTCTACTCTAGGAACACCCTTTCTTCACTCTTCTCTCGGAACACACTGTCTTTACTCTGCTCTAGGAACACACTGTCTTCACTCTGTTCTAGGAACACATTTATTTCACTCTGCGTTAGGAATACACTGTCTTCACTCTGCATTAAGAACACACTGTCTTCACTCTGCTTTAGGAACACACTGTCTTCACTCTGTGTTAGGAACACACTGTCTTCACTCTCCTCTAGAAACACACTATCTTCATTCTGCATTAGGAACACACTGTCTTCACTCTGCTCTAGGAACACAGTCTTCAATCTGCATTAGGAACACACTGTCTTCACTCTGCTCTAGGAACACACTGTCTTCACTCTGCGTTCAGAATACACTGTGTTCACTCTGCTCCATGCACATACACCGCAACTCTGCGTTAGGAACACACTGTCTACACTCTGCATTAGGAACACACTGTCTTCACTCTACTCCATGCACATACACCGCAACACCCGTTTGGAACACACTGTCTTCATTCTGATCTAGGAACACACTCTCTTCACTCTGCTCTAGGAACACACTGTCTTCACTCTGCATTAGGAACACACTGTCTTCACTCTACTTCATGCACATACACCGCAACACACGGTTTGGAACACACTGTCTTCACTCTGATCTAGGAACACACTCTCTTCACTCTGAACTAGGAACACACTGTCTTTACTCTGCTCCATGCACATACACCGCAACTCTGCGTTAGGAACACACTGTCTACACTCTGCATTAGGAACACACTGTCTTCACTCTACTCCATGCACATACACCGCAAAACCCGTTTGGAACACACTGTCTTCACTCTGCTCTAGGAACACTGTCTTCACTCTGCATTAGGAACACACTGTGTTCACTCTGCTCTAGGAACACACAGTCTTCACTCTGCTCTAGGAACACACTGTCTTCACTCTGCTCTAGGAACACACTGTCTTCTCTCTGTTCTAGGAACACACTGTCTTCACTCTGCTCTAGGAACACACTGTCTTCACTCTCCTCTAGAAACACACTATCTTCATTCTGCATTAGGAACACACTTTCTTCACTCTGCTCTAGGAACACAGTTTTCAATCTGCATTAGGAACACACTGTCTTAACTCTGCGTTAGGAGCACACTCTCTTGACTCTGCTCTAGGAACACACTGTCTTTACTCTCCTCCATGCACATACACCGCAACTCTGCATTAGGAACACACTGTATTCACTCTGCTCTAGGAACACACTGTCTTCACTCTGCATTAGGAACAAACTGTCTTCACTCTGCTCTAGGAACACACTGTCTTCACTCTGCTCTAGGAGGTCTCTGACTTCACTCTGCATTAGGAACACACTGTCTTCACTCTGCATTAAGAACACACTGTCTTCATTCTGCTCTAGGAACACACTGTCTTCACTCTGCTCTAGGAACACACTGTCTTCACTCTTCTCTAGGAACAGACAGTCTTCACACTGTTCTAGCAACACACTGTCTTCACTCTGCTCTGGGAACACACTGTCTTCACTCTGCTCTAGGAACACACTGCCTTATTCTGCTCTAGGAACACAGTGTCTTCTCTCTGCTCTTGGAACACACTGTCTTTACTCTGCTCTAGGAACACACTGTCTTCACTCTGCTCTAGGAACACATTTACTTCACTCTGCGTTAGGAATACACTGTCTTCACTCTGCATTAAGAACACACTGTCTTCACTCTGCTTTAGGACCACACTGTCTTCACACTGCATTAGGAACACACTGTCTTCACTCTCCTCTAGAAAGACACTATCTTCATTCTGCATTAGGAACACACTGTCTTCACTCTGCTCTAGGAACACAGTCTTCACTCTGCATTAGGAACACACTGTCTTCACTCTGCACTATGAACACACTGTCTTCACTCTGCACCATGCACATACACCGCAACTCAGCATTTGGACCATACTGTCTTCACTCTGCTCTAGGAACACACTGTGTTCACTCTGCATTAGGAACACACTGTGTTCACTCTGCACTAGGAACACACTGTCTTCACTCTGCATTAGGAACACACTGTCTTCACTATGCTCTAGGAACACACTGTCTTTACTCTGCATTAGGAACACATTGTCTTCACTCTGCTCTAGGAACACACTGCCTTACTCAGCCCTAGGAACACACGGTCTTCACTCTGCTCTTGGAACACACTGTCTTTTCTCTGCTCTAGGAACACACTGTCTTCAGTCTGCTCTAGGAACACATTTACTTCACTCTGCCTTAGATTACACTGTCTTCACTCAGCTTTAAGAACACACAGTCTTCACTCTGCGTTAGGACCACACTGTCTTCACTCTGCGTTAGGAACACACTGTCTTCACTCTCCTCTAGAAACACACTATCTTCATTCTGCATTAGTAACACACTGTCTTCACTCTGCTCTAGGAACACACGGTCTTCACTCTTCTCTAGGAACACACAGTCTTCACACTGTTCTAGCAACACACTGTCTTAACTCTGCTCTAGGAACACACTGTCTTCACTCTGCTCTAGGAACACACTGCCTTACTCTGCTCTAGGAATACACTGTGTTCTTCCTGCTCTTGGAACACACTGTCTTTACTCTGCTCTAGGAACACACTGTCTTCACTCTGCTCTAGGAACACATTTACTTCACTCTGCGTTAGGAATACACAGTCTTCACTCTGCATTAAGAACACACTGTCTTCACTCTGCATTAGGACCACACTGTCTTCACTCTGCGTTAGGAACACACTGTCTTCACTCTCCTCTAGAAACACACTATCTTCATTCTGCATTAGGAACATACTGTCTTCACTCTGCTCTTGGAACACAGTCTTCACTCTGCATTAGGAACACACTATCTTCACTCTGCTCTATGAACACACTGTCTTCACTGTGCAACATGCACATACACCGCAACTCTGCGTTTGGACCATACTGTCTTCACTCTGCTCTAGGAACACACTGTGTTCACTCTGCTCTAGGAACACACTGTCTTCACTCTGCATTAGGAACAAACTGTCTTCACTCTGCTCTAGGAACACACTGTCTTCACTCTGCTCTAGGAGGTCTCTGACTTCACTCTGCATTAGGAACACATTGTCTTCACTCTGCTCTAGGAACACACTGTCTTCACTGTGCTCCATGCACATACACCGCAACTCTGCGTTAGGAACACACTGTCTTCACTCTGCATTAAGAACACACTGTCTTCATTCTGCTCTAGGAACACACTGTCTTCACTCTGCTCTAGGAACACACTGTCTTGACTCTTCTCTAGGAACAGACAGTCTTCACACTGTTCTAGCAACACACTGTCTTCACTCTGCTCTGGGAACACACTGTCTTCACTCTGCTCTAGGAACACAATGCCTTATTCTGCTCTAGGACACAGTATCTTCTCTCTGCTCTTGGAACACACTGTCTTTACTCTGCTCTAGGAACACACTGTCTTCACTCTGCTCTAGGAACACATTTACTTCACTCTGCGTTAGGAATACACTGTCTTCACTCTGCATTAAGAACACACTGTCTTCACTCTGCTTTAGGACCACACTGTCTTCACTCTGCGTTAGGAACACACTGTATTCACTCTCCTCTAGAAACACACTATCTTCATTCTGCATTATGAACACACTCTCTTCACTCTGCTCTAGGAACACAGTCTTCAATCTGCATTAGGAACACACTGTCTTCACTCTGCTCTAGGAACACAAGGTCTTCACTCTGCGTTTGGAACACACTGTCTTCACTCTGCTCTAGGAACACACGGTCTTCACTCTTCTCTAGGAACACACAGTCTTCAAGCTGTTCTAGCAACACACTGTCTTCACTCTGCTCTAGGAACACACTGTCTTCACTCTGCTCTAGGAACACAAGGTCTTCACTCTGCGTTTGGAACACACTGTCTTCCCTCTGCTCCATGCACATACACCGAAACTCTGCCTTATGAACACACTGTCTTCACTCTGCTCCATGCACATACACCGCAACACCCCGTTTGGAACACACTGTCTTCACTCTGATTTAGAAACACACTCTCTTCACTCTGAACTAGGAACACACTGTCTTTACTCGGCTCCATGCACATACACCGCAACTCTGCGTTTGGAACACACTGTATTAACTCTGTTCTAGGACATATTGTGTTCACTCTGCTCTAGGAACACTGTCTTCACTCTGCATTAGGAACACACTTTGTTCACTCTGCTCTAGGAACACACTGTCTTCACTCTGCTCTAGGAACACACTGTCTTCACTCTGCTCTAGGAACACACTGTCTTCACTCTGATCTAGTAACACACTGTCTTCACTCTGCTCTAGGAACACACTGTCTTCACTCTCCTCTCGAAACACACTATCTTCATTCTGCATTAGGAATACACTGTCTTCACTCTGCTCTAGGAACACAGTTTTCAATCTGCATTAGGAACACACTGTCTTCACTCTGCTCTAGGAACACCCTGTCTTCACTCTGCTCTAGGAACACACTGTCTTCACTCTGTTCTAGGAACACACAGTCTAAACTCTGCTCTAGGAACACACTGTATTCACTCTGCTCCATGCACATTGACCGCAACTCTGCGTTTGGAACACACTGTCGTCACTCTGCATTAAGAACACACTGTCTTCGTTCTGCTCTAGGAACACACTGTCTTCATTCTGCTCTAGGAACACACTGTCTTCACTCTGCTCTAGGAATACACTGTCCTCACTCTGCTCTAGGAACACACTGTCTTCACTCTGCTCTAGGAACACATTTACTTCACTCTGCGTTAGGAATACACAGTCTTCACTCTGCATTAAGAACACACTGTCTTCACTCTGCATTAGGACCACACTGTCTTCACTCTGCGTTAGGAACACACTGTCTTCACTCTCCTCTAGAAACACACTATCTTCATTCTGCATTAGGAACATACTGTCTTCACTCTGCTCTTGGAACACAGTCTTCACTCTGCATTAGGAACACACTGTCTTCACTCTGCTCTATGAACACACTGTCTTCACTGTGCAACATGCACATACACCGCAACTCTGCGTTTGGACCATACTGTCTTCACTCTGCTCTAGGAACACACTGTGTTCACTCTGCTCTAGGAACACACTGTCTTCACTCTGCATTAGGAACAAACTGTCTTCACTCTGCTCTAGGAACACACTGTCTTCACTCTGCTCTAGGAGGTCTCTGACTTCACTCTGCATTAGGAACACATTGTCTTCACTCTGCTCTAGGAACACACTGTCTTCACTGTGCTCCATGCACATACACCGCAACTCTGCGTTAGGAACACACTGTCTTCACTCTGCATTAAGAACACACTGTCTTCATTCTGCTCTAGGAACACACTGTCTTCACTCTGCTCTAGGAACACACTGTCTTGACTCTTCTCTAGGAACAGACAGTCTTCACACTGTTCTAGCAACACACTGTCTTCACTCTGCTCTGGGAACACACTGTCTTCACTCTGCTCTAGGAACACAATGCCTTATTCTGCTCTAGGACACAGTATCTTCTCTCTGCTCTTGGAACACACTGTCTTTACTCTGCTCTAGGAACACACTGTCTTCACTCTGCTCTAGGAACACATTTACTTCACTCTGCGTTAGGAATACACTGTCTTCACTCTGCATTAAGAACACACTGTCTTCACTCTGCTTTAGGACCACACTGTCTTCACTCTGCGTTAGGAACACACTGTATTCACTCTCCTCTAGAAACACACTATCTTCATTCTGCATTATGAACACACTCTCTTCACTCTGCTCTAGGAACACAGTCTTCAATCTGCATTAGGAACACACTGTCTTCACTCTGCTCTAGGAACACAAGGTCTTCACTCTGCGTTTGGAACACACTGTCTTCACTCTGCTCTAGGAACACACGGTCTTCACTCTTCTCTAGGAACACACAGTCTTCAAGCTGTTCTAGCAACACACTGTCTTCACTCTGCTCTAGGAACACACTGTCTTCACTCTGCTCTAGGAACACAAGGTCTTCACTCTGCGTTTGGAACACACTGTCTTCCCTCTGCTCCATGCACATACACCGAAACTCTGCCTTATGAACACACTGTCTTCACTCTGCTCCATGCACATACACCGCAACACCCCGTTTGGAACACACTGTCTTCACTCTGATTTAGAAACACACTCTCTTCACTCTGAACTAGGAACACACTGTCTTTACTCGGCTCCATGCACATACACCGCAACTCTGCGTTTGGAACACACTGTATTAACTCTGTTCTAGGACATATTGTGTTCACTCTGCTCTAGGAACACTGTCTTCACTCTGCATTAGGAACACACTTTGTTCACTCTGCTCTAGGAACACACTGTCTTCACTCTGCTCTAGGAACACACTGTCTTCACTCTGCTCTAGGAACACACTGTCTTCACTCTGATCTAGTAACACACTGTCTTCACTCTGCTCTAGGAACACACTGTCTTCACTCTCCTCTCGAAACACACTATCTTCATTCTGCATTAGGAATACACTGTCTTCACTCTGCTCTAGGAACACAGTTTTCAATCTGCATTAGGAACACACTGTCTTCACTCTGCTCTAGGAACACCCTGTCTTCACTCTGCTCTAGGAACACACTGTCTTCACTCTGTTCTAGGAACACACAGTCTAAACTCTGCTCTAGGAACACACTGTATTCACTCTGCTCCATGCACATTGACCGCAACTCTGCGTTTGGAACACACTGTCGTCACTCTGCATTAAGAACACACTGTCTTCGTTCTGCTCTAGGAACACACTGTCTTCATTCTGCTCTAGGAACACACTGTCTTCACTCTGCTCTAGGAATACACTGTCCTCACTCTGCTCTAGGAACACACTGTCTTCACTCTGCGTTAGGAACACTCTGTCTTTACTCTGCATTAGGAGCACCCTGTATTCACTCTGATCTAGGAACACACTGTATTCACTCTGCTCTAGGAACACACAGTCTTCACACTGCTCTAGCAACACACTGTCTTCACTCTGCTCTAGGAACACACTGTCTTCACTCTGCTCTAGGAACACAATGCCTTACTCTACTCTAGGAACACCCTTTCTTCACTCTTCTCTCGGAACACACTGTCTTTACTCTGCTCTAGGAACACACTGTCTTCACTCTGTTCTAGGAACACATTTATTTCACTCTGCGTTAGGAATACACTGTCTTCACTCTGCATTAAGAACACACTGTCTTCACTCTGCTTTAGGAACACACTGTCTTCACTCTGCGTTAGGAACACACTGTCTTCACTCTCCTCTAGAAACACACTATCTTCATTCTGCATTAGGAACACACTGTCTTCACTCTGCTCTAGGAACACAGTCTTCAATCTGCATTAGGAACACACTGTCTTCACTCTGCTCTAGGAACACACTGTCTTCACTCTGCGTTCGGAATACACTGTGTTCACTCTGCTCCATGCACATACACCGCAACTCTGCGTTAGGAACACACTGTCTACACTCTGCATTAGGAACACACTGTCTTCACTCTACTCCATGCACATACACCGCAACACCCGTTTGGAACACACTGTCTTCATTCTGATCTAGGAACACACTCTCTTCACTCTGCTCTAGGAACACACTGTCTTCACGCTGCATTAGGAACACACTGTCTTCACTCTACTTCATGCACATACACCGCAACACACGGTTTGGAACACACTGTCTTCACTCTGATCTAGGAACACACTCTCTTCACTCTGAACTAGGAACACACTGTCTTTACTCTGCTCCATGCACATACACCGCAACTCTGCGTTAGGAACACACTGTCTACACTCTGCATTAGGAACACACTGTCTTCACTCTACTCCATGCACATACACCGCAACACCCGTTTGGAACACACTGTCTTCACTCTGCTCTAGGAACACTGTCTTCACTCTGCATTAGGAACACACTGTGTTCACTCTGCTCTAGGAACACACAGTCTTCACTCTGCTCTAGGAACACACTGTCTTCACTCTGCTCTAGGAACACACTGTCTTCTCTCTGTTCTAGGAACACACTGTCTTCACTCTGCTCTAGGAACACACTGTCTTCACTCTCCTCTAGAAACACACTATCTTCATTCTGCATTAGGAACACACTGTCTTCACTCTGCTCTAGGAACACAGTTTTCAATCTGCATTAGGAACACACTGTCTTAACTCTGCGTTAGGAGCACACTCTCTTGACTCTGCTCTAGGAACACACTGTCTTTACTCTCCTCCATGCACATACACCGCAACTCTGCATTAGGAACACACTGTATTCACTCTGCTCTAGGAACACACTGTCTTCACTCTGCATTAGGAACAAACTGTCTTCACTCTGCTCTAGGAACACACTGTCTTCACTCTGCTCTAGGAGGTCTCTGACTTCACTCTGCATTAGGAACACATTGTCTTCACTCTGCTCTAGGAACACACTGTCTTCACTGTGCTCCATGCACATACACCGCAACTCTGCGTTTGGAACACACTGTCTTCACTCTGCATTAAGAACACACTGTCTTCATTCTGCTCTAGGAACACACTGTCTTCACTCTGCTCTAGGAACACACTGTCTTCACTCTTCTCTAGGAACAGACAGTCTTCACACTGTTCTAGCAACACACTGTCTTCACTCTGATCTGGGAACACACTGTCTTCACTCTGCTCTAGGAACACACTGCCTTATTCTGCTCTAGGAACACAGTGTCTTCTCTCTGCTCTTGGAACACACTGTCTTTACTCTGCTCTAGGAACACACTGTCTTCACTCTGCTCTAGGAACACATTTACTTCACTCTGCGTTAGGAATACACTGTCTTCACTCTGCATTAAGAACACACTGTCTTCACTCTGCTTTAGGACCACACTGTCTTCACTCTGCATTAGGAACACACTGTCTTCACTCTCCTCTAGAAAGACACTATCTTCATTCTACATTAGGAACACACTGTCTTCACTCTGCTCTAGGAACACAGTCTTCACTCTGCATTAGGAACACACTGTCTTCACTCTGCACTATGAACACACTGTCTTCACTCTGCACCATGCACATACACCGCAACTCAGCATTTGGACCATACTGTCTTCACTCTGCTCTAGGAACACACTGTGTTCACTCTGCATTAGGAACACACTGTGTTCACTCTGCACTAGGAACACACTGTCTTCACTCTGCATTAGGAACACACTGTCTTCACTATGCTCTAGGAACACACTGTCTTTACTCTGCATTAGGAACACATTGTCTTCACTCTGCTCTAGGAACACACTGCCTTACTCAGCTCTAGGAACACACGGTCTTCACTCTGCTCTTGGAACACACTGTCTTTTCTCTGCTCTAGGAACACACTGTCTTCAGTCTGCTCTAGGAACACATTTACTTCACTCTGCCTTAGATTACACTGTCTTCACTCAGCATTAAGAACACACAGTCTTCACTCTGCGTTAGGACCACACTGTCTTCACTCTGCATTAGGAACACACTGTCTTCACTCTCCTCTAGAAACACACTATCTTCATTCTGCATTAGTAACACACTGTCTTCACTCTGCTCTAGGAACACACGGTCTTCACTCTTCTCTAGGAACACACAGTCTTCACACTGTTCTAGCAACACACTGTCTTCACTCTGCTCTAGGAACACACTGTCTTCACTCTGCTCTAGGAACACATTTACTTCACTCTGCGTTAGGAATACACAGTCTTCACTCTGCATTAAGAACACACTGTCTTCACTCTGCATTAGGACCACACTGTCTTCACTCTGCGTTAGGAACACACTGTCTTCACTCTCCTCTAGAAACACACTATCTTCATTCTGCATTAGGAACATACTGTCTTCACTCTGCTCTTGGAACACAGTCTTCACTCTGCATTAGGAACACACTGTCTTCACTCTGCTCTATGAACACACTGTCTTCACTGTGCAACATGCACATACACCGCAACTCTGCGTTTGGACCATACTGTCTTCACTCTGCTCTAGGAACACACTGTGTTCACTCTGCTCTAGGAACACACTGTCTTCACTCTCCATTAGGAACACACTGTGTTCACTCTGCTCTAGGAACACACTGTCTTCACTCTTCTCTTGGAACACACAGTTTTCACACTGCTCTAGCAACACACTGTCTTCACTCTGCTCTAGGAACACACTGTTTTCACTCTGCGCTAGGAACACACTGCCTTACTCTGCTCTAGGAACACACGGTCTTCACTCTGCTCTTGGAACACACTGTCTTTTCTCTGCTCTAGGAACACACTGTCTTCACTCTGCTCTAGGAACACATTTACTTCACTCTGCCTTAGGATACACTGTCTTCACTCTGCATTAAGAACACATTGTCTTCACTCTGCGTTAGGACCACACTGTCTTCACTCTGCATTAGGAACACACTGTCTTCACTCTGATCTAGTAACACACTGTCTTCACTCTGCTCTAGGAACACACTGTCTTCACTCTCCTCTAGAAACACACTATCTTCATTCTGCATTAGGAACACACTGTCTTCACTCTGCTCTAGGAACACAGTTTTCAATCTGCATTAGGAACACACTGTCTTCACTCTGCTCTAGGAACACCCTGTCTTCACTCTGCTATAGGAACACACTGTCTTCACTCTGTTCTAGGAACACACTGTCTTTGCTCTGCATTAGGAACACATTGTCTTCACTCTGCTCTAGGAACACACTGTGTTTACTCTGCTCAATGCACATACACCCCAACTCTGCGTTTGGAACATACTGTCTTCACTCTGCTCTAGGAACACACAGTCTAAACTCTGCTCTAGGAACACACTGTATTCAATCTGCTCCATGCACATGACCGCAACTCTGCGTTTGGAACACACTGTCGTCACTCTGCATTAAGAACACACTGTCTTCGTTCTGCTCAAGGAACACACAGTCTTCATTCTGCTCTAGGAACACACTGTCTTCACTCTGCTCTAGGAATACACTGTCCTCACTCTGCTCTAGGAACACACTGTCTTCACTCTGCGTTAGGAACACTCTGTCTTTACTCTGCATTAGGAGCACCCTGTATTCACTCTGATCTAGGAACACACTGTATTCACTCTGCTCTAGGAACACACAGTATTCACACTGCTCTAGCAACACACTGTCTTCACTCTGCTCTAGGAACACACTGTCTTCACTCTGCTCTTGGAACACAATGCCTTACTCTGCTCTAGGAACACCCTTTCTTCACTCTTCTCTCGGAACACACTGTCTTTACTCTGCTCTAGGAACACACTGTCTTCACTCTGTTCTAGGAACACATTTATTTCACTCTGCGTTAGGAATACACTGTCTTCACTCTGCATTAAGAACACACTGTCTTCACTCTGCTTTAGGAACACACTGTCTTCACTCTGCGTTAGGAACACACTGTCTTCACTCTCCTCTAGAAACACACTATCTTCATTCTGCATTAGGAACACACTGTCTTCACTCTGCTCTAGGAACACAGTCTTCAATCTGCATTAGGAACACACTGTCTTCACTCTGCTCAAGAACACACTGTCTTCAGTCTGCGTTCAGAATACACTGTGTTCACTCTGCTCCATGCACATACACCGCAACTTTGCGTTAGGAACACACTGTCTACACTCTGCATTAGGAACACACTGTCTTCACTCTACTCCATGCACATACACCGCAACACCCGTTTGGAACACACTGTCTTCACTCTGATCTAGGAACACACTCTCTTCACTCTGCTCTAGGAACACACTGTCTTCACTCTGCATTAGGAACACACTGTCTTCACTCTACTTCATGCACATACACCGCAACACACGTTTTGGAACACACTGTCTTCACTCTGATCTAGAAACACACTCTCTTCACTCTGAACTAGGAACACACTGTCTTTACTCTGCTCCATGCACATACACCGCAACTCTGCGTTTGGAACACACTGTATTCACTCTGCTCTAGGACATATTGTGTTCACTCTGCTCTAGGAACACTGTCTTCACTCTGCATTAGGAACACACTGTGTTCACTCTGCTCTAGGAACACACAGTCTTCACTCTGCTCTAGGAACACACTGTCTTCACTCTGCTCTAGGAACACACTGTCTTCTCTCTGTTCTAGGAACACACTGTCTTCACTCTGCTCTAGGAACACACTGTCTTCACTCTCCTCTAGAAACACACTATCTTCATTCTGCATTAGGAACACACTGTCTTCACTCTGCTCTAGGAACACAGTTTTCAATCTGCATTAGGAACACACTGTCTTAACTCTGCGTTAGGAGCACACTCTCTTGACTCTGCTCTAGGTACACACTGTCTTTACTCTCCTCCATGCACATACACAGCAACTCTGTGTTAGGAACACACTGTCTTCAATCTGCGATTGGAACACACTGTATTCACTCTGCTCTAGGAACACACTGTCTTCACTCTGCATTAGGAACAAACTGTCTTCACTCTGCTCTAGGAACACACTGTCTTCACTCTGCTCTAGGAGGTCTCTGACTTCACTCTGCATTAGGAACACATTGTCTTCACTCTGCTCTAGGAACACACTGTCTTCACTGTGCTCCATGCACATACACTGCAACTCTGCGTTTGGAACACACTGTCTTCACTCTGCATTAAGAACACACTGTCTTCATTCTGCTCTAGGAACACACTGTCTTCACTCTGCTCTAGGAACACACTGTCTTCACTCTTCTCTAGGAACAGACAGTCTTCACACTGTTCTAGCAACACACTGTCTTCACTCTGCTCTGGGAACACACTGTCTTCACTCTGCTCTAGGAACACACTGCCTTATTCTCCTCTAGGAACACAGTGTCTTCTCTCTGCTCTTGGAACACACTGTCTTTACTCTGCTCTAGGAACACACTGTCTTCACTCTGCTCTAGGAACACATTTACTTCACTCTGCGTTAGGAATACACTGTCTTCACTCTGCATTAAGGACACACTGTCTTCACTCTGCTTTAGGACCACACTGTCTTCACTCTGCATTAGGAACACACTGTCTTCACTCTCCTCTAGAAAGACACTATCTTCATTCTGCATTAGGAACACACTGTCTTCACTCTGCTCTAGGAACACAGTCTTCACTCTGCATTAGGAACACACTGTCTTCACTCTGCACTATGAACACACTGTCTTCACTCTGCACCATGCACATACACCGCAACTCAGCATTTGGACCATACTGTCTTCACTCTGCTCTAGGAACACACTGTGTTCACTCTGCATTAGGAACACACTGTGTTCACTCTGCACTAGGAACACACTGTCTTCACTCTGCATTAGGAACACACTGTCTTCACTATGCTCTAGGAACACACTGTCTTTACTCTGCATTAGGAACACATTGTCTTCACTCTGCTCTAGGAACACACTGCCTTACTCAGCTCTAGGAACACACGGTCTTCACTCTGCTCTTGGAACACACTGTCTTTTCTCTGCTCTAGGAACACACTGTCTTCAGTCTGCTCTAGGAACACATTTACTTCACTCTGCCTTAGATTACACTGTCTTCACTCAGCATTAAGAACACACTGTCTTCACTCTGCGTTAGGACCACACTGTCTTCACTCTGCGTTAGGAACACACTGTCTTCACTCTCCTCTAGAAACACACTATCTTCATTCTGCATTAGTAACACACTGTCTTCACTCTGCTCTAGGAACACACGGTCTTCACTCTTCTCTAGGAACACACAGTCTTCACACTGTTCTAGCAACACACTGTCTTCACTCTGCTCTAGGAACACACTGTCTTCACTCTGCTCTAGGAACACACTGCCTTACTCTGCTCTAGGAATACACTGTGTTCTTCCTGCTCTTGGAACACACTGTCTTTACTCTGCTCTAGGAACACACTGTCTTCACTCTGCTCTAGGAACACATTTACTTCACTCTGCCTTAGGAATACACTGTTCACTCTGCATTAAGAACACACTGTCTTCACTCTGCATTAGGACCACACTGTCTTCACTCTGCGTTAGGAACACACTGTCTTCACTCTCCTCTAGAAACACACTATCTTCATTCTGCATTAGGAACATACTGTCTTCACTCTGCTCTTGGAACACAGTCTTCACTCTGCATTAGGAACACACTGTCTTCACTCTGCTCTATGAACACACTGTCTTCACTGTGCAACATGCACATACACCGCAACTCTGCGTTTAGACCATACTGTCTTCACTCTGCTCTAGGAACACACTGTGTTCACTCTGCTCTAGGAACACACTGTCTTCACTCTCCATTAGGAACACACTGTGTTCTCTCTGCTCTAGGAACACACTGTCTTCACTCTTCTCTTGGAACACACAGTTTTCACACTGCTCTAGCAACACACTGTCTTCACTCTGCTCTAGGAACACACTGTTTTCACTCTGCGCTAGGAACACACTGCCTTACTCTGCTCTAGGAACACACGGTCTTCACTCTGCTCTTGGAACACACTGTCTTTTCTCTGCTCTAGGAACACACTGTTTTCACTCTGCTCTAGGAACACATTTACTTCACTCTGCCTTAGGATACACTGTCTTCACTCTGCATTAAGAACACATTGTCTTCACTCTGCGTTAGGACCACACTGTCTTCACTCTGCATTAGGAACACACTGTCTTCACTCTAATCTAGAAACACACTATCTTCATTCTGCATTAGGAACACACTGTCTTCACTCTGCGTTAGGAACACACTGTCTTCACTCTCCTCTAGAAACACACTATCTTCATTCTGCATTAGGAACACACTGTCTTCACTCTGCTCTTGGAACACAGTCTTCACTCTGCATTAGGAACACACTGTCTTCACTCTGCTCTATGAACACACTGTCTTCACTCTGCAACATGCACATACACCGCAACTCTGCGTTTGGACCATACTGTCTTCACTCTGCTCTAGGAACACACTGTGTTCACTCTGCTCTAGGAACACACTGTCTTCACTCTCCATTAGGAACACACTGTGTTCACTCTGCTCTAGGAACACACTGTCTTCACTCTACTCTAGAAACACACTATCTTCATTCTGCATTAGGAACACACTGTCTTCACTCTGCTCTAGGAACACACTGTCTTCAATCTGCATTAGGAACACACTGTCTTCACTCTGCTCTAGGAACACACTGTCTTCACTCTGCGTTCGGAACACACTGTGTTCACTCTGCTCCATGCACATACACTGCAACTCTGGATTAGGAACACACTGTCTTCACTCTGCATTAGGAACACACTGACTTCATTCTGCCTTAGGAACACACTGTCTTCACTCCGCTCTAGGAAAACACTGTCTTCACTCTGCATTAGGAACACACTGTGTTCACTCTGCTCTAGGAACACACTGTCCTCACTCTTTGTTATGAACACACTGTCTTCACTCTGCTCCTTGCACATACACTGCAACTCTTCATTAGGAACACCATGTCTTCACTCTGCGTTAGGAACACACTGTCTTCACTCTGCTCTAGGAACACTCTGTCTTCTCTCTGCATTAGGAACACACTGTCTTCACTCTGCTCTAGGAACACACTTTCTTCACTCTGCTCCATGCACATACACCGCTACTCTGCATTAGGAACACGCTGTCTTCACTCTGCTCTAGGAACACTCTGTCTTCACTCTGCTCTAAGAACACACTGTCTTCACTCTGCTCTAGGAACGCATTTACTTCTCTCTGCCTTAGGATACACTGTCTTCACTCTGCATTAAGAACACACTGTCTTCACACTGCGTTAGGACCACACTGTCTTCACTCTGCGTTAGGACCACACTGTCTTCACTTTACTCTAGAAACACACTATCTTCATTCTGCATTAGGAACACACTGTCTTCACTCTGCTCTAGGAACACAGTGTTCACTCTGCATTAGGAACACACTGTCTTCACTCTGCTCTAGGAACACACTGTCTTCACTCTGCACCATGCACATACACCGCAACTCTGCGTTTGGACCATACTGTCTTCACTCTGCTCTAGGAACACACTGTCTTCACTCTGCTCTAGGAACACACTGTCTTTACTGTGCTCCATGCACATACACCGCAACTCTGTGTTTGGAACACACTGTCTTCACTCTGCTCAAGGAACACAGTGTGTAAACTCTACTCTAGGAACACACTGTCTTCACTCTGCATCAGGAAAACACTGTGTTCACTCTGCTGTAAGAACACACTGTCTTCACTCTGCTCTAGGAACACACTGTCTTTACTCTGCATTAGGAACATATTGTCTTCACTCTGCTCTAGGAACACACTGTCTTCACTCTGCTCTAGGAACATACTGTCTTCACTCTGCGTTAGGAACACACTGTCTTCACTCTGCATTAGGAACACCCTGTCTTCACTCTGCTCTTGCAACAGACTGTCTTCACTCTTCTCTAGGAACACTCAGTCTTCACACTGCTCTAGCAACACACTGTCTTCACTCTGCTCTAGGAACACACTGTCTTCACTCTGCTCTAGAAACACACTGTCTTCCCTCTGCTCTAGGAACACACTGTCTTCACTTTGCTCTAGTAACACACTGTCTTCACTCTGCTCTAGGAACACACTGTCTTCACTCTGCTCTTGGAACACACTGTCTTCACTCTTCTCAAGGAACACACAGTCTTCACACTGCTCTAGAAACACACTGTCTTCACTCTGCTCTAGGAACACACTGTCTTCACTCTGCTCTAGGAACACACTGCCTTACTCTGCTCTAGGAACACACTATCTTCACTCTGCTCTAGGAACTAACTGTCTTCCCTCTGCGTTCGGAACACACTGTCTTCACTCTGCTCTAGGAACACAGTCTTCTATCTGCATTAGGAACACACTGTCTTCACTCTGCTCTAGGAACACACTATCTTCACTCTGCTCCATGCACATACACCGCAACTCTGCATTAGGAACACGCTGTCTTCACTCTGCTCTAGGAACACTCTGTCTTCACTCTGCTCTAAGAACACACTGTCTTCACTCTGCTCTAGGAACACATTTACTTCACTCTGCCTTAGGATACACTGTCTTCACTCTGCATTAAGCACACACTGTCTTCACACTGCGTTAGGACCACACTGTCTTCACTCTGCTTTAGGACCACACTGTCTTCACTCTACTCTAGAAACACACTATCTTCATTCTGCATTAGGAACACACTGTCTTCACTCTGCTCTAGGAACACAGTGTTCACTCTGCATTAGGAACACACTGTCTTCACTCTGCTCAAGGAACACACTGTCTTCACTCTGCACCATGCACATACACAGCAACACTGCGTTTGGACCATACTGTCTTCACTCTGCTCTACGAACACACTGTCTTCACTCTGCTCTAGGAACACACTGTCTTCACTCTACTCTAGGAACACACTGTCTTCACTCTGCTCTTGGAACACACTGTCTTCACTCTTCTCTAGGAACACACAGTCTTCACACTGCTCTAGAAACACACTGTCTTCACTCTGCTCTAGGAACACACTGTCTTCACTCTGCTCTAGGAACACACTGCCTTACTCTGCTCTAGGAACACACTATCTTCAATCTGCTCTAGGAACACACTGTCTTCACTCTGCGTTCGGAACACACTGTGTTCACTCTGCTCTAGGAACACATTTACTTCACTCTGCGTTAGGAATACACTGTCTTCACTCTGCATTAAGAATATACTGTCTTCACTCTGCATTAGGACCACACTGTCTTCACTCTCCTCTAGAAACACACTATCTTCATTCTGCATTAGGAACACACTGTCCTCACCTGCTCTAGGAACACAGTCTTCATTCTGCCTTAGGAACACACTGTCTTCACTCCGCTCTAGGAAAACACTGTCTTCACTCTGCATTAGGAACACACTGTGTTCACTCTGCTCTAGGAACACACTGTCTTCACTCTGTGTTATGAACACACAGTCTTCACTCTGCTCCATGCACATACACTACAACTCTTCATTAGGAACACCATGTCTTCACTCTGCGTTAGGAACACAATGTCTTCACTCTGCTCTAGGAACACACTGTCTTCTCTCTGCATTAGGAACACACTGTCTTCACTCTGCTCTAGGAACACACTGTCTTCACTCTGCTCCATGCACATACACCGCAACTCTGCGTTAGGAACACGCTGTCTTCACTCTGCTCTAGGAACACTCTGTCTTCACTCTGCTCTAAGAACACACTGTCTTCACTCTGCCTTAGGAGCACACTCTCTTTACTCTGCTCTAGGAACACACTGTCATTACTCTCCTCCATGCACATACACCGCAACTCTGCATTAGGAACACACTGTCTTCACTCTGCTCTAGGAACACACTGTCTTCACTCTCCATTAGGAAAACACTGTGTTCACTCTGCTCTAGGAACACACTGTCTTCACTCTGCTCTAGGAACACACTGTCTTTACTCTGCATTAGGAACACATTGTCTTCACTCTGCTCTAGGAACGCACTGTCTTCACTCTGATCTAGGATCAACTGTCTTCACTCTGCCTTAGGAACACACTGTCTTCACTCTGCATTAGGAACACCCTGTCTTCACTCTGCTCTTGCAACACACTGTCTTCACTGTTCTCTAGGAACACACAGTCTTCACACTGCTCTAGCAACACACTGTGTCCACTCTGCTCTAGGAACCCACTGTCTTCACTCTGCATTAGGAACACACTGTCTTCACTCTGCTCTAGGAACACACTGTCTTTACTCTGCATTAGGAACACACTGTCTTCACTCTTCCCTAGGAACACACAGTCTTCACACTGCTCTAGAAACACACTGTCTTCACTCTTCTCTAGGAACACACTGTCTTCACTCTGCTCTAGGAACACACCGCCTTACTCTGCTCTAGGAACACACTATCTTCACTCTGCCCAAGGAACACACTGTCTTCACTCTGCGTTCGGAACACACTGTGTTCACTCTGCTCTAGGAACACATTTAATTCACTCTGCGTTATGAATACACTGTCTTCACTCTGCATTAAGAACACACTGTCTTCACTCTGCGTTAGGACCACACTGTCTTCACTCTGCGTTAGGAACACACTGTCTTCACTCTCGTCTAGAAACACACTATCTTCATTCTGCATAGGAACACACTGTCTTCACTCTGCTCTAGTAACACAGTCTTCAATCTGCATTAGGAACACACTGTCTTCACTCTGCTCTAGGAACACACTGTCTTCACTCTGCGTTCGGAACACACTTTGTTCACTCTGCTCCATGCACATACACTGCAACTCTGCATTAGGAACACACTGTCTTCACTCTGCATTAGGAACACACTGTCTTCACTCTGCATTAGGAACACACTGTCTTCACTCTGCCTTAGGAACACACTGTCTTCACTCCGCTCTAGGAAAACACTGTCTTCACTCTGCATTAGGAACACACTGTGTTCACTCTGCTCTAGGAACACACTGCCTTCACTCTGTGTTAGGAACACACTGTCTTCACTCTGCTCCATGCACATACACTGCAACTCTTCATTAGGAACACCATGTCTTCACTCTGCGTTAGGAACAAACTGTCTTCATCTGCTCTAGGAACACACTGTCTTCTCTCTGCATTAGGAACACACTGTCTTCATTCTGCTCTAGCAACACACTGTCTTCACTCTGCTCTAGGAACACACTGTTTTCACTCTGCTCTAGAAACACACTGCCTTACTCTGCTCTAGGAACACATGGTCTTCACTCTGCTCTTGGAACACACTGTCTATTCTCTGCTCTAGGAACAAACTGTCTTCACTCTGCTCTTGGAACACATTTACTTCACTCTGCCTTAGGATACACTGTCTTCACTATGCATTAAGAACACACTGTCTTCACTCTGCGTAAGGACCACACTGTCTTCACTCTGCTTTAGGAACACACTGTCTTCACTCTGCTCTAGGAACACAGTCTTCACTCTGCATTAGGAACACACTGTCTTCACTCTGCTCTAGGAACACACTGTCTTCACTCTGCACCATGTACATACACCGCAACTCTACGTTTGGACCATACTGTCTTCACTATGCTCTAGGTCACACTGTCTTCACTCTGCTCTAGGAACACACTGTCTTCACTTTGCTCTAGGAACACACTGTCTTCACTCTGCTCTAGGAACACACTGTCTATACTCTGCATTAGGAACACATTGTCTTCACTCTGCTCTAGGAACACACTGTCTTCATTCTGCTCTAGGAACACACTGTCTTCACTCTGCGTTAGGAACACACTGTCTTCACTCTGCATTAGGAACACCCTGTCTTCACTCTGGTCTTGCAACACACTGTCTTCAATCTTCTCTAGGAACACACAGACTTCACACTGCTCTAGCAACACACTGTCTTCATTCTGCTCTAGCAACACACTGTCTTCACTCTGCTCTAGGAACACACTGTCTTCACTCTGCTCTAGGAACACACTGTCTTCACTCTGCATTAGGAACACACTGTCTTCACTCTGCATTAGGAACACCCTGTCTTCACTCTGCACTTGGAACACACTGTCTTCACTCTTCTCTAGGAACACACAGTCTTCACACTGCTCTAGAAACACACTGTCTTCACTCTGCTCTAGGAACACACACTGTCTTCACTCTCCTCTAGGAACACACTGCCTTACTCTGCTCTAGGAACACACTATCTTCACTCTGCTCTAGGTACACACTGTCTTCACTCTACCTTAGGAGTACACTCTCTTTACTCTGCTCTAGGAACACACTGTCATTACTCTTCTCCATGCACATACACAACAACTCTTTATTAGGAACACACTGTCTTCACTCTGCTCTAGGAACACACTGTCTTCACTCTCCATTAGAAACAAACTGTCTTCACTCTGCTCTAGGAACACACTGTTTTCATTCTGCTCTAGGAACACACTGTCTTCACTCTGCATTAGGAACACACTGTCTTCACTCTGCTCTACGAGCACACTGTCTTCACTCTGCTCTAGGAACACATTTTCTTCACTCTGCTCTAGGAACACACTGTCTTCACTCTTCTCCAACTACATACACAGCAACTCTGCATTTGGAACACACTGTCTTCACTCTCCATTAGAAACAAACTGTCTTCACTCTGCTCTAGGAACACACTGTTTTCATTCTGCTCTAGGAACACACTGCCTTACTCTGCTCTAGGAACACACTATCTTCACTCTGCTCTAGGTACACACTGTCTTCACTCTGCGTTCAGAACACACTGTGTTCACTCTGCCCTAGGAACACATTTACTTCACTCTGCGTTAGGAATACACTGTCTTCACTCTGCATTAAGAACACACTGTCTTCACTCTGCGTTAGGACCACACTGTCTTCACTCTGCTCTAGAAACACACTATCTTCATTCTGCATTAGGAACACACTGTCTTCACTTTGCTCTAGGAACACAGTCTTCAATCTGCATTAGGAACACACTGTCTTCACTCTGCTCTAGGAACACACTGTCTTCACTCTGCGTTCGGAACACACTGTGTTCACTCTGCTCCATGCACATACACTGCAACTATGCATTAGGAACACACTGTCTTCACTCTGCCTTAGGAACACACTGTCTTCACTCCGCTCTAGGAAAACACTGTCTTCACTCTGCATTAGGAACACACTGTGTTCACTCTACTCTAGGAACACACTGTCTTCACTCTGTGTTAGGAACAGACTGTCTTCACTCTGCTCCATGCACATACACTGCAACTCTTCATTAGGAACACCATGTCTTCACTCTGCGTTAGGAACACACTGTCTTCACTCTGCTCTAGGAACACACTGTCTTCTCTGTGCATTAGGAACACACTGTCTTCACTCTGCTCTAGGAACACACTGTCTTCACTCTGCTCCATGCACATACACCGCAACTCTGCATTAGGAACACGCTGTCTTCACTCTGCACTAATAACACTCTGTCTTCACTCTGCTCTAAGGACACACTGTCTTCACTCTACCTTAGGAGTGCACTCTCTTTACTCTGCTCTAGGAACACACTGTCATTACTCTTCTCCATGCACATACACAACAACTCTTTATTAGGAACACACTGTCTTCACTCTGCTCTAGGAACACACTGTCTTCACTCTCCATTAGAAACAAACTGTCTTCACTCTGCTCTAGGAACACACTGTTTTCATTCTGCTCTAGGAACACACTGTCTTCACTCTGCATTAGGAACACACTGTCTTCACTCTGCTCTACGAGCACACTGTCTTCACTCTGCTCTAGGAACACATTTTCTTCACTCTGCTCTAGGAACACACTGTCTTCACTCTTCTCCAACTACATACACAGCAACTCTGCATTTGGAACACACTGTCTTTACTCTGCTCTAGGAACTCACTGTCTTCACTTTGCTCTTGTAACACACTGTCTTCACTCTGCTCTAGGAACACACTGTCTTCACTCTGCATTAGGAACACACTGTCTTCACTCTGCATTAGGAACACCATGTCTTCACTCTGCTCTTGGAACACACTGTCTTCACTCTGCTCTAGGAACACACTGTCTTCACTCTGCTCTAGGAACACACTGCCTTACTCTGCTCTAGGAACACACTATCTTCACTCTGCTCTAGGAACACACAGTCTTCACTCTGCATTATTAACACACTGTGTTCACTCTGCTATAGGAACACACTGCCTTCACTCTGTGTTAGGAACACACTGTCTTCACTCTGCTCCATGCACATACAATGCAACTCTTCATTAGGAACACCATGTCTTCACTCTGCGTTCGGAACACACTGTGTTCACTCTGCTCTAGGAACACATTTACTTCACTCTGCGTTAGGAATACACTGTCTTCACTCTGCATTAAGAACACACTGTCTTCACTCTGCATTAGGACCACACTGTCTTCACTCTGCGTTAGGAACACACTGTCTTCACTCTCCTCTAGAAACACACTATCTTCATTCTGCATTAGGAACACACTGTCTTCACTCTGCTCTAGGAACACAGTCTTCAATCTGCATTAGGAACACACTGTCTTCACTCTGCTCTAGGAACACACTGTCTTCACTCTGCGTTCGGAACACACTCTGTTCACTCTGCTCCATGCACATACACTGCAACTCTGCATTAGGAACACACTGTCTTCACTCTGCATTAGGAACACACTGACTTCATTCTGCCTTAGGAACACACTGTCTTCACTCCGCTCTAGGAAAACACTGTCTTCACTCTGTGTTATGAACACACTGTCTTCACTCTGCTCCTTGCACATACACTGCAACTCTTCATTAGGAACACCAGTCTTCACTCTGCGTTAGGAACACACAGTCTTCACTCTGCTCTAGGAACACACTGTCTTCTCTCTGCATTAGGAACACACTGTCTTCACTCTGCTCTAGGAACACACTGTCTTCACTCTGCTCCATGCACATACACCGCAACTCTGCATTAGGAACACGCTGTCTTCACTCTGCTCTAGGAACACAGTGTTCACTCTGCATTAGGAACACACTGTCTTCACTCTGCTCTAGGAACACACTGTCTTCACTCTGCACCATGCACATACACTGCAACTCTGCCTTTGGACCATACTGTCTTCACTCTGCTCAAGGAACACACTGTGTAAACTCTACTCTAGGAACACATTGTCTTCACTCTGCATTAGGAAAACACTGTGTTCACTCTGCTCTAAGAACACACTGTCTTCACTCTGCTCTATGAACACACTGTCTTTACTCTGCATTAGGAACACATTGCCTTGACTCTGCTCTAGGAACACACTGTCTTCACTCTGCTCTAGGAACACACTGTCTTCACTCTGCGTTAGGAACACACTATCTTCATTCTGCATTAGGAACACACTGTCTTCACTCTGCTCTAGGAACACAGTCTTCAATCTGCATTAGGAACACACTGTCTCACTCTGCTCTACGAACACACTCTCTTCACTCTGCGTTCAGAACACACTGTGTTCACTCTGCTCCATGCACATACACTGCAACTCTGCATTAGGAACACACTGTCTTCACTCTGCATTAGGAACACACTGACTTCATTCTGCCTTAGGAAAACACTGTCTATACTTTGCTCTAGGAAAACACTGTATTCACTCTGCATTAGGAACACACTGTGTTCACTCTGCTCTAGGAACACACTGTCTTCACTCTGTGTTATGAACACACTGTCTTCACTATGCTCCTTGCACATACAATGCAACTCTTTATTAGGAACACCATGTCTTCACTCTGCGTTAGGAACACGCTGTCTTCACTCTGCTCTAGGAACACACTGTCTTCACTCTGCTCTAAGAACACACTGTCTTCACTCTGCTCTAGGAACACATTTACTTCGCTCTGCCTTAGGATACACTGTCTTCACTCTGCATTAAGAACACACTGTCTTCACACTGCGTTAGGACCACACTGTCTTCACTCTGCGTTAGGACCACACTGTCTTCACTCTACTCTAAAACACACTATCTTCATTCTGCATTAGGAACACACTGTCTTCACTCTGCTCTAGGAACACAGTGTTCACTCTGCATTAGGAACACACTGTCTTCACTCTGCTCTAGGAACACACTGTCTTCACTCTGCACCATGCACATACACAGCAACACTGCGTTTGGAACATACTGTTTTCACTCTGCTCTAGGAACACACTGTCTTCACTCTGCTCTAGGAACACACTGTCTTCACTCTGCTCTAGGAACACATTGTCTTCACTCTGCTCTTGGAACACACTGTCTTCACTCTTGTCTAGGAACACACAGTCTTCACACTGCTCTAGAAACACACTGTCTTCACTCTGCTCTAGGAACACACTGTCTTCACTCTGCTCTAGGAACACACTGTCTTTACTCTGCATTAGGAACACATTGTCTTCACTCTGCTCTAGGAACACACTGTGTTCACTCTGCTCCATGCACATACACCGCAACTCTGCGTTTGGAACACACTGTCTTCACTCTGCATTAAGAACACACTGTCTTCATTCTGCTCTAGGAACACACTGTCTTCACTCTGCTCTAGGAACACAATGTCTTCACTCTTCTCTAGGAACACACAGTCTTCACACTGCTCTAGCAACACACAGTCTTCACACTGCTCTAGGAACACACTGTTTTCACTCTGCTCTAGGAACACACTGCCTTATTCTGCTCTAGGAACACATTTACTTCACTCTGCCTTAGGATACACTGTCTTCACTCTGCATTAAGAACACCCTGTCTTCACACTGCGTTAGGACCACACTGTCTTCACTCTGCATTAGGACCACACTGTCTTCACTCTCCTCTAGAAACACACTATCTTCATTCTGCATTAGGAACACACTGTCTTCACTCTGCTCTAGGAACACAGTGTTCACTCTGCATTAGGAACACACTGTCTTTACTGTGCTCCATGCACATACACCGCAACTCTGCATTTGGACCATACTGTCTTCACTCTGCTCTAGGAACACACTGTCTTCACTCTGCTCTAGGAACACACTGTCTTCACTCTGCGTTCGGAACACACTCTGTTCACTCTGCTCCATGCACATACACTGCAACTCTGCATTAGGAACACACTGTCTTCACTCTGCATTAGGAACACACTGACTTCATTCTGCCTTAGGAACACACTGTCTTCACTCCGCTCTAGGAAAACACTGTCTTCACTCTGTGTTATGAACACACTGTCTTCACTCTGCTCCTTGCACATACACTGCAACTCTTCATTAGGAACACCAGTCTTCACTCTGCGTTAGGAACACACAGTCTTCACTCTGCTCTAGGAACACACTGTCTTCTCTCTGCATTAGGAACACACTGTCTTCACTCTGCTCTAGGAACACACTGTCTTCACTCTGCTCCATGCACATACACCGCAACTCTGCATTAGGAACACGCTGTCTTCACTCTGCTCTAGGAACACAGTGTTCACTCTGCATTAGGAACACACTGTCTTCACTCTGCTCTAGGAACACACTGTCTTCACTCTGCACCATGCACATACACTGCAACTCTGCCTTTGGACCATACTGTCTTCACTCTGCTCAAGGAACACACTGTGTAAACTCTACTCTAGGAACACATTGTCTTCACTCTGCATTAGGAAAACACTGTGTTCACTCTGCTCTAAGAACACACTGTCTTCACTCTGCTCTATGAACACACTGTCTTTACTCTGCATTAGGAACACATTGCCTTGACTCTGCTCTAGGAACACACTGTCTTCACTCTGCTCTAGGAACACACTGTCTTCACTCTGCGTTAGGAACACACTATCTTCATTCTGCATTAGGAACACACTGTCTTCACTCTGCTCTAGGAACACAGTCTTCAATCTGCATTAGGAACACACTGTCTCACTCTGCTCTACGAACACACTCTCTTCACTCTGCGTTCAGAACACACTGTGTTCACTCTGCTCCATGCACATACACTGCAACTCTGCATTAGGAACACACTGTCTTCACTCTGCATTAGGAACACACTGACTTCATTCTGCCTTAGGAAAACACTGTCTATACTTTGCTCTAGGAAAACACTGTATTCACTCTGCATTAGGAACACACTGTGTTCACTCTGCTCTAGGAACACACTGTCTTCACTCTGTGTTATGAACACACTGTCTTCACTATGCTCCTTGCACATACAATGCAACTCTTTATTAGGAACACCATGTCTTCACTCTGCGTTAGGAACACGCTGTCTTCACTCTGCTCTAGGAACACACTGTCTTCACTCTGCTCTAAGAACACACTGTCTTCACTCTGCTCTAGGAACACATTTACTTCGCTCTGCCTTAGGATACACTGTCTTCACTCTGCATTAAGAACACACTGTCTTCACACTGCGTTAGGACCACACTGTCTTCACTCTGCGTTAGGACCACACTGTCTTCACTCTACTCTAAAACACACTATCTTCATTCTGCATTAGGAACACACTGTCTTCACTCTGCTCTAGGAACACAGTGTTCACTCTGCATTAGGAACACACTGTCTTCACTCTGCTCTAGGAACACACTGTCTTCACTCTGCACCATGCACATACACAGCAACACTGCGTTTGGAACATACTGTTTTCACTCTGCTCTAGGAACACACTGTCTTCACTCTGCTCTAGGAACACACTGTCTTCACTCTGCTCTAGGAACACATTGTCTTCACTCTGCTCTTGGAACACACTGTCTTCACTCTTGTCTAGGAACACACAGTCTTCACACTGCTCTAGAAACACACTGTCTTCACTCTGCTCTAGGAACACACTGTCTTCACTCTGCTCTAGGAACACACTGTCTTTACTCTGCATTAGGAACACATTGTCTTCACTCTGCTCTAGGAACACACTGTGTTCACTCTGCTCCATGCACATACACCGCAACTCTGCGTTTGGAACACACTGTCTTCACTCTGCATTAAGAACACACTGTCTTCATTCTGCTCTAGGAACACACTGTCTTCACTCTGCTCTAGGAACACAATGTCTTCACTCTTCTCTAGGAACACACAGTCTTCACACTGCTCTAGCAACACACAGTCTTCACACTGCTCTAGGAACACACTGTTTTCACTCTGCTCTAGGAACACACTGCCTTATTCTGCTCTAGGAACACATTTACTTCACTCTGCCTTAGGATACACTGTCTTCACTCTGCATTAAGAACACCCTGTCTTCACACTGCGTTAGGACCACACTGTCTTCACTCTGCGTTAGGACCACACTGTCTTCACTCTCCTCTAGAAACACACTATCTTCATTCTGCATTAGGAACACACTGTCTTCACTCTGCTCTAGGAACACAGTGTTCACTCTGCATTAGGAACACACTGTCTTTACTGTGCTCCATGCACATACACCGCAACTCTGCGTTTGGACCATACTGTCTTCACTCTGCTCTAGGAACACACTGTCTTCACTCTGCTCTAGGAACACACTGTCTTTACTGTGCTCCATGCACATACACAGCAACTCTGCTTTTGGAACACACTGTCTTCACTCTGCTCAAGGAACACACTGTGTAAACTCTACTCTAGGAACACACTGTCTTCACTCTGCATTAGGAAAACACTGTGTTCACTCTGCTCTAGGAACACACTGTCTTCACTCTGCTCTAGGAACACACTGTCTTTACTCTGCATTTGGAACACATTGTCTTCACTCTGCTCTAGGAACACACTGTCTTCACTCTGCTCTAGGAACACACTGTCTTCACTTTGCGTTAGGAACACACTGTCTTCACTCTGCATTAGGAACACCCTGTCTTCACTCTGCTCTTGCAACAGACTGTCTTCACTCTTCTCTAGGAACACTCAGTCTTCACACTGCTCTAGGAACACACTGTCTTCACTCTGCTCTAGGAACACACTGTCTTCACTTTACTCTAGGAACACACTGTCTTCACTCTGCTCTAGGAACACACTGTCTTCACTCTGCTCTTGGAACACACTGTCTTCACTCTTCTCTAGGAACACACAGTCTTCACACTGCTCTAGAAACACACTGTCTTCACTCTGCTCTAGGAACACACTGTCTTCACTCTGCTCTAGGAACACACTGCCTTACTCTGCTCTAGGAACACACTATCTTCACTCTGCTCTAGGAACACACTGTCTTCACTCTGCGTTCGGAACACACTGTGTTCACTCTGTTCTAGGAACACATTTCATTCACTCAGCGTTAGGAATACACTGTCTTCACTCTGCATTGTGAACACACTGTCTTCACTATGCGTGAGGACCACACAGTCTTCACTCTGCGTTAGGAACACACTGTCTTCACTCTCGTCTAAAAACACACTATCTTCATTCTCCATAGGAACACACTGTCTTCACTCTGCTCTAGGAACACAGTCTTCAATCTGCATTAGGAACACACTGTCTTCACTCTGCTCTAGGAACACACTGTCTTCACTCTGTGTTCGGAACACACTTTGTTCACTCTGCTCCATGCACATACACTGCAAATCTGCATTAGGAACGCACTGTCTTCACTCTGCATTAGGAACACACTGTCTTCACTCTGCCTTAGGAACACACTGTCTTCACTCCGCTCTAGGAAAACACTGTCTTCACTCTGCATTAGGAACACACTGTGTTCACTCTGCTCAAGGAACACACTGCCTTCACTCTGTGTTAGGAACACACTGTCTTCACTCTGCTCCATGCTCATACACTGCAACGCTTCATTAGGAACACCATGTCTTCACTCTGCGTTAGGAACACACTGTCTTCACTCTGCTCTAGGAACACACTGTCTTCTCTCTGCATTAGGAAAACACTGTCTTCATTCTGCTGTAGGAACACACTGTCTTCACTCTGCTCCATGTACATACACCGCAACTCTGCGTTAGGAACACGCTGTCTTCACTCTGCTCTAGGAACACTCTGTCTTCACTCTGCTCTAAGAACACACTGTCTTCACTCTGCCTTAGGAGCACACTCTCTTTACTCTGCTCTAGGAACACACTGTCACTACTCCCCTCCATGCACATACACCGCAACTCTGCATTAGGAACACACTGTCTTCACTCTGCTATAGGAACACACTGTCTTCACTCTCCATTAGGAACAAACTGTCTTCACTCTGCTCTAGGAACACACTGTCTTCACTCTGCTCTAGGAACACACTGTCTTCACTCTGCTCTAGGAGCACACTGTCTTCACTCTGCATTAGGAACACATTGTCTTCACTCTGCTCTGGGAACACAATGTCTTCACTCTGCTCCATTCACATACACAGCAACTCTGCGTTTGGAACACACTGTCTTCACTCTGTATTAAGAACACACTGTCTTCATTCTGCTCTAGGAACACACTGTCTTTACTCTGCTCTAGGAACATACTGTCTTCACTTTTCTCTAGGAACACACAGTCTTCACACTTCTCTAGCAACACACTGTCTTTACTCTGCTCTAGGAACACACTGTCTTCACTCTGCTCTAGGAACACACTGCCTTACTCTGCTCTAGGAACACACTGTCTTCTCTGTGCTGTTGGAACACAATGTCTATTCTCTGCTCTAGGAACACACTGTCTTCACTCTGCTCTAGGAACACATTTACTTCTCTCTGCCCTAGGATACACTGTCTTCACTCTGCATTAAGAACAGACTGTCTTCACTCTGCGTTAGGACCACACTGTCTTCACTCTGCTTTAGGAAAACACTGTCTTCACTCTGCTCTAGGAACACAGTCTTCACTCTGCATTAGGAACACACTGTCTTCACTCTGCTCTAGGAACACACTGTCTTCACTCTGCACCATGCAAATACACCGCAACTCTGCGTTTGGACCATACTGTCTTCACTCTGCTCTAGGTCACACTGTCTTCACTCTGCTCTAGGAACACACTGTCTTCACTCTGGTCTAGGAACACACTGTCTTCACTCTGCTCTAGGAACACACTGTCTATACTCTGCATTAGGAACACATTGTCTTCACTCTGCACTAGGAACACACTGTCTTCATTCTGCTCTAGGAACACACTGTCTTCACTCTGCGTTAGGAACACACTGTCTTCACTCTGAATTAGGAACACCCTGTCTTCACTCTGCTCTTGCAACACACTGTCTTCACTCTTCTCTAGGAACACACAGTCTTCACACTGCTCTAGCAACACACTGTCTTCACTCTGCTCTAGCAACACACTGTCTTCACTCTGCTCTAGGAACACACTGTCTTCACTCTGCTCTAGGAACACACTGTCTTCACTCTGCATTAGGAACACACTGTCTTCACTCTGCATTAGGAACACCCTCTCTTCACTCTGCTCTTGGAACACACTGTCTTCACTCTTCTCTAGGAACACACAGTCTTCACACTGCTCTAGAAACACACTGTCTTCACTCTGCTCTAGGAACACACTGTCTTCACTCTGCTCTACGAACACACTGCCTTACTCTGCTCTAGGAACACACTATCTTCACTATGCTCTAGGTAAACACTGTCTTCACTCTGCGTTCAGAACACACTGTGTTCACTCTGCCCTAGGAACACATTTACTTCTCTCTGCGTTAGGAATACACTGTCTTCACTATGCATTAAGAACACACTGTCTTCACTCTGCGTTAGGACCACACTGTCTTCACTCTGCTCTAGAAACACACTATCTTCATTCTGCATTAGGAACACACTGTCCTCACTTTGCTCTAGGAACACAGTCTTCAATCTGCATTAGGAACACACTGTCTTCACTCTGCTCTAGGAACACACTGTCTTCACTCTGCGTTCCGAACACACTGTGTTCACTCTGCTCCATGCACATACACCGCAACTCTGCATTAGGAACACACTGTCTTCACTCTGCATTAGGAACACACTGTCTTCACTCCGCTCTAGGAAAACACTGTCTTCACTCTGCATTATGAACACACTGTGTTCACTCTGCTCTAGGAACACACTGTCTTCACTCTGTGTTAGGAACACACTGTCTTCACTCTGCTCCATGCACATACACTGCAACTCTTCATTAGGAACACCATGTCTTCACTCTGCGTTAGGAACACACTGTCTTCACTCTGCTCTAGGAACACACTGTCTTCTCTGTGCATTAGGAACACACTGTCTTCACTCTGCTCTAGGAACACACTGTCTCCACTCTGCTCCATGCACATACACCGCAACTCTACATTAGGAACACGCTGTCTTCACTCTGCACTAGGAACACTCTGTCTTCACTCTGCTCTAAGGACACACTGTCTTCACTCTACCTTTGGAGTACACTCTCTTTACTCTGCTCTAGGAACACACTGTCATTACTCTCCTCCATGCACATACACAGCAACTCTTTATTAGGAACACACTGTCTTCACTCTGCTCTAGGAACACACTGTCTTCACTCTCCAAGGGAACAAACTGTCTTCACTCTGCTCTAGGAACACACTGTCTTCACTCTGCTCTAGGAACACACTGTCTTCACTCTGCATTAGGAACACACTGTCTTCACTCTGCTCTAGGAACACACTGTCTTCACTCTGCTCTAGGAACACATTGTCTTCACTCTGCTCTAGGAATACACTGTCTTCTCTCTGCTCCAACTACATACACAGCAACTCTGTGTTTGGAACACACTGTCTTCTCTCTGTATTAAGAACACACAGTATTCATTCTGCTCTAGGAACACATGTCTTTACTCTGCTATAGGAACATACTGTCTTCACTTTTCTCTAGGAACACACAGTCTTCACACTGCTCTAGCAACACACTGTCTTTACTCTGCTCTAGGAACACACTGTCTTCACTCTGCTCTAGGAACACTCTGCTTTACTCTGCTCTAGGAACACACTGTCTTCTCTCTGCTCTTGGAACACACTGTCTTTACTGTGCTCTAGGAACACACTGTCTTCACTCTGCTCTAGGAACACATTTACTTCACTCTGCGTTAGGAACACACTGTCTTCACTCTCCTCTAGAAACACACTATCATCATTCTTCATTAGGAACACACTGTCTTCACTCTGCTCTAGGAACGCAGTCTTCACTCTGCATTAGGAACACACTGTCTTCACTCTGCTCTAGGAACACACTGTCTTCACTCTGCACCATTCACATACACCGCAACTCTGTGTTTGGACCATACTGTCTTCACTCTGCTCTAGGAACACACTGTGTTCACTCTGCTCTAGGAACACACTATCTTCACTCTGCTCTAGGTACACACTGTCTTCACTCTGCGTTCAGAACACACTGTGTTCACTCTGCCCTAGGAACACATTTACTTCACTCTGCGTTAGGAACACACTGTCTTCACTCTGCGTTAGGACCACACTGTCTTCACTCTGCTCTAGAAACACACTATCTTCATTCTGCATTAGGAACACACTGTCTTCACTTTGCTCTAGGAACACAGTCTTCAATCTGCATTAGGAACACACTGTCTTCACTCTGCTCTAGGAACACACTGTCTTCACTCTGCGTTCGGAACACACTGTGTTCACTCTTCTCCATGCACATACACCGCAACTCTGCATTAGGAACACACTGTCTTCACTCTGCATTAGGAACACACTGTCGTCACTCTGCCTTAGGAACACACTGTCTTCATTCCGCTCTAGGAAAACACTGTCTTCACTCTGCATTAAGAACACACTGTCTTCATTCTGCTCTAGGAACACACTGTCTTCATTCTGCTCTAGGAACACACTGTCTTCACTCTTCTCTAGGAACACATAGTCTTCACACTGCTCTAGCAACACACTGTCTTCACTCTGCTCTAAGGACACACTGTCTTCACTCTGCCTTAGGAGTACACACTCTTTACTCTGCTCTAGGAACACTCTGTCATTACTCTCGTCCATGCACTTACACCGCAACTCTGCATTTGGAACACACTGTCTTCACTCTGCTCTAGGAACACACTGTCTTCACTCTCCATTAGGAACAACCTGTCTTCACTCTGCTCTAGGAACACACTGTCTTCACTCTGCTCTAGGAACACACTGTCTTCACTCTGCATTAGGAACACACTGTCTTCACTCTGCACTAGGAACACACTGTCTTCACTCTGCTCTAGGAACACACTGTCTTCACTCTGCATTAGGAACACATTGTCTTCACTCTGCTCTAGGAACACACTGTCTTCACTCTGCTCCAACTACATACAAAGCAACTCTGCGTTTGGAACACACTGTTTTCACTCTGTATTAAGAACACACTGTCTTCATTCTGCTCTAGGAACACACTGTCTTTACTCTGCTCTAGGAACATACTCTCTTCACTATTCTCTAGGAACACACAGTCTTCACACTGCTCTAGCAACACACTGTCTTTACTCTGCTCTAGGAACACACTGTCTTCACTCTGCTCTAGGAACACACTGTCTTCACTCTTCTCTAGGAACACACAGTCTTCACACTACTCTAGCAACACACTGTCTTCACTCTGCTCTAGGAACACACTGTTTTCACTCTGCTCTAGGAACACACTGCCTTACTCTGCTCTAGTAACACATTGTCTTCACTTTGCTCTTGGAACACACTGTCTTTTCTCTGCTCTAGGAACACACTGTCTTCACTCTGATCTAGGAACACATTTACTTCACTCTGCGTTAGGAATACACTGTCTTCACTCTGCATTAAGAACACACTGTCTTCACTCTTCGTTAGGACCACACTGTCTTCACTCTGCATTAGGAACACACTGTCTTCACTCTCCTCTAGAAACACACTATCTTCATTCTGTGTTAGGAACACACTGTCTTCACTCTGCTCCATGCACATACACTGCAACTCTTCATTAGGAACACCATGTCTTCACTCTGCGTTAGGAACACACTGTCTTCACTCTGCTCTAGGAACACACTGTCTTCTCTGTGCATTAGGAACACACTGTCTTCACTCTGCTCTAGGAACACACTGTCTCCACTCTGCTCCATGCACATACACCGCAACTCTACATTAGGAACACGCTGTCTTCACTCTGCACTAGGAACACTCTGTCTTCACTCTGCTCTAAGGACACACTGTCTTCACTCTACCTTTGGAGTACACTCTCTTTACTCTGCTCTAGGAACACACTGTCATTACTCTCCTCCATGCACATACACAGCAACTCTTTATTAGGAACACACTGTCTTCACTCTGCTCTAGGAACACACTGTCTTCACTCTCCAAGGGAACAAACTGTCTTCACTCTGCTCTAGGAACACACTGTCTTCACTCTGCTCTAGGAACACACTGTCTTCACTCTGCATTAGGAACACACTGTCTTCACTCTGCTCTAGGAACACACTGTCTTCACTCTGCTCTAGGAACACATTGTCTTCACTCTGCTCTAGGAATACACTGTCTTCTCTCTGCTCCAACTACATACACAGCAACTCTGTGTTTGGAACACACTGTCTTCTCTCTGTATTAAGAACACACAGTATTCATTCTGCTCTAGGAACACATGTCTTTACTCTGCTATAGGAACATACTGTCTTCACTTTTCTCTAGGAACACACAGTCTTCACACTGCTCTAGCAACACACTGTCTTTACTCTGCTCTAGGAACACACTGTCTTCACTCTGCTCTAGGAACACTCTGCTTTACTCTGCTCTAGGAACACACTGTCTTCTCTCTGCTCTTGGAACACACTGTCTTTACTGTGCTCTAGGAACACACTGTCTTCACTCTGCTCTAGGAACCATTTACTTCACTCTGCGTTAGGAACACACTGTCTTCACTCTCCTCTAGAAACACACTATCATCATTCTTCATTAGGAACACACTGTCTTCACTCTGCTCTAGGAACGCAGTCTTCACTCTGCATTAGGAACACACTGTCTTCACTCTGCTCTAGGAACACACTGTCTTCACTCTGCACCATGCACATACACCGCAACTCTGTGTTTGGACCATACTGTCTTCACTCTGCTCTAGGAACACACTGTGTTCACTCTGCTCTAGGAACACACTATCTTCACTCTGCTCTAGGTACACACTGTCTTCACTCTGCGTTCAGAACACACTGTGTTCACTCTGCCCTAGGAACACATTTACTTCACTCTGCGTTAGGAACACACTGTCTTCACTCTGCGTTAGGACCACACTGTCTTCACTCTGCTCTAGAAACACACTATCTTCATTCTGCATTAGGAACACACTGTCTTCACTTTGCTCTAGGAACACAGTCATCAATCTGCATTAGGAACACACTGTCTTCACTCTGCTCTAGGAACACACTGTCTTCACTCTGCGTTCGGAACACACTGTGTTCACTCTTCTCCATGCACATACACCGCAACTCTGCATTAGGAACACACTGTCTTCACTCTGCATTAGGAACACACTGTCGTCACTCTGCCTTAGGAACACACTGTCTTCATTCCGCTCTAGGAAAACACTGTCTTCACTCTGCATTAGGAACACACTGTGTTCTCTCTGCTCTAGGAACACACTATCTTCACTCTGTGTTAGGAACACACTGTCTTCACTCTGCTCCATGCACATACACTGCAACTCTTCATTAGGAACACCATGTCTTCACTCTGCGTTAGGAACACACTGTCTTCACTCTGCTCTAGGAACACACTGTCTTCTCTGTGCATTAGGAACACACTGTCTTCACTCTGCTCTAGGAACACACTGTCTTCACTCTGCTCCATGCACATACACCGCAACTCTGCATTAGGACCACGCTGTCTTCACTCTGCACTAGGAACACTCTGTCTTCACGCTGCTCTAAGGACACACTGTCTTCACTCTACTTTAGGAGTACACTCTCTTTACTCTGCTCTAGGAACACACTGTCATTACTCTCCTCCATGCACATACACAGCAACTCTTTATTAGGAACACACTGTCTTCACTATGCTCTAGGAACACACTGTCTTCACTCTCCATTAGGAACAAACTGTCTTCACTCTGCTCTAGGAACACACTGTCTTCACTCTGCTCTAGGAACACACTGTCTTCACTCTGCATTAGGAACACACTGTCTTCACTCTGCTCTAGGAACACACTGTCTTCACTCTGCTCTAGGAACACATATTCTTCACTCTGCTCTAGGAACACACTGTCTTCACTCTGCTCCAACTACATACACAGCAACTCTGCGTTTGGAACACACTGTCTTCTCTCTGTATTAAGAACACAAAGTCTTCATTCTGCTCTAGGAACACACTGTCTTTACTCTGCTCTAGGAACATACTGTCTTCACTTTTCTCTAGGAACACACAGTCTTCACACTGCTCTAGCAACACACTGTCTTTACTCTGCTCTAGGAACACACTGTCTTCACTCTGCTCTAGGAACACACTGCCTTACTCTGCTCTAGGAACACACTGTCTTCTCTCTGCTCTTTGAACACACTGTCTTTACTCTGCTCTAGGAACACACTGTCTTCACTATGCTCTAGGAACACATTTACTTCACTCTGCGTTAGGAACACACTGTCTTCACTCTCCTCTAGAAACACACTATCTTCATTCTGCATTAGGAACACACTGTCTTCACTCTGCTCTAGGAACGCAGTCTTCAATCTGCATGAGGAACACACTGTGTTCACTGTGCTCTAGGAACACACTGTCTTCATTCTGCATTAGGAACACATTGTCTTCACTCTGCTCTAGGAACACACTCTGTTCACCCTGCCCCATGCACATACACCGCAACTCTGCGTTTGGAACACACTGTCTTCACTCTGCATTAAGAACACACTGTCTTCATTCTGCTCTAGGAACACACTGTCTTCATTCTGCTCTAGGAACACACTGTCTTCACTCTTCTCTAGGAACACACAGTCTTCACACTGCTCTAGCAACACACTGTCTTCACTCTGCTCTAAGGACACATTGTCTTCACTCTGCCTTAGGAGTACACACTCTTTACTCTGCTCTAGGAACACACTGTCATTACTCTCGTCCATGCACTTACACCGCAACTCTGCATTAGGAACACACTGTCTTCACTCTGCTCTAGGAACACACTGTCTTCACTCTCCATTAGGAACAAACTGTCTTCACTCTGCTCTAGGAACACACTGTCTTCACTCTGCTCTAGGAACACACTGTCTTCACTCTGCATTAGGAACACACTGTCTTCACTCTGCATTAGGAACACACTGTCTTCACTCTGCTCTAGGAACACACTGTCTTCACTCTGCTCTAGGAACACACTGTCTTCACTCTGCATTAGGAACACATTGTCTTCACTCTGCTCTAGGAACACACTGTCTTCACTCTGCTCCAACTACATACAAAGCAACTCTGCGTTTGGAACACACTGTTTTCACTCTGTATTAAGAACACACTGTCTTCATTCTGCTCTAGGAACACACTGTCTTTACTCTGCTCTAGGAACATACTCTCTTCACTATTCTCTAGGAACACACAGTCTTCACACTGCTCTAGCAACACACTGTCTTTACTCTGCTCTAGGAAAACACTGTCTTCACTCTGCTCTAGGAACACACTGTCTTCACTCTTCTCTAGGAACACACAGTCTTCACACTACTCTAGCAACACACTGTCTTCACTCTGCTCTAGGAACACACTGTTTTCACTCTGCTCTAGGAACACACTGCCTTACTCTGCTCTAGTAACACATTGTCTTCACTTTGCTCTTGGAACACACTGTCTTTTCTCTGCTCTAGGAACACACTGTCTTCACTCTGATCTAGGAACACATTTACTTCACTCTGCGTTAGGAATACACTGTCTTCACTCTGCATTAAGAACACACTGTCTTCACTCTTCGTTAGGACCACACTGTCTTCACTCTGTGTTAGGAACACACTGTCTTCACTCTCCTCTAGAAACACACTATCTTCATTCTGCATTAGGAACACACTGTCTTCACTCTGCTCTAGGAACACAGTCCTCACTCTGCATTAAGAACACACTGTCTTCACTCTGTGTTAGGAACACACTGTCTTCACTCTCCTCTAGAAACACACTATCTTCATTCTGCATTAGGAACACACTGTCTTCACTCTGCTCTAGGAACACATACTTCACTCTGCATTAAGAACACACTGTCTTCACTCTGCTCTAGGAACACACTGTCTTCACTCTGCACCATGCACATACACAGCAACTCTGCGTTTGGACCATACTGTTTTCACTCTGCTCTAGGAACACACTGTCTTCACTCTGCGTTCGGAACACACTGTGTTCACTCTGCTCCATGCACATACACCGCAACTCTGCATTAGGAACACACTGTCTTCATTCTGCATTAGGAACACACTGTCTTCACTCTGCCTTAGGAACACACTGTCTTCACTCCGCTCTAGGAAAACACTGTCTTCACTCTGCATTAGGAACACACTGTGTTCACTCCGCTCTAGGAACACACTGTCATCACTCCTTGTTAGGAGCACACTGTCTTCACTCTGCTCCATGCACATACACTGCAACTCTTCATTATGAACACCATGTCTTCACTCTGCGTTAGGAACACACTGTCTTCACTCTGCTCTAGGAACACACTGTCTTCTCTCTGCATTAGGAACACACTGTCTTTACTCTGCTCTAGGAACACACTGTCTTCACTCTGCTCCATGCACATACACTGCAACACTGCATTAGGAACACGCTGTCTTCACTCTGCTCTAGGAACACTCTGTCTTCACTCTGCTCTAAGAACACACTGTCTTCACTCTGACTTAGGAGCACACTCTCTTTACTCTGCTCTAGGAACACACTGTCATTACTCTCCTACATGCACATACACCGCAACTCTGCATTAGGAACACACTGTGTTCACTCTCCATTAGGAACAAACTGTCTTCACTCTGCTCTAGGGACACACTGTCTTCACTCTGCTCTAGGAACACACTGTCTTCACTCTGCATTAGGAACACACTGTCTTCACTCTGCTCGAGGAACACACTGTCTTCACTCTGCTCTAGGAACACACTGTCTTCACTCTGCATTAGGAACACATTGTCTTCACTCTGCTCTAGGAACACACTGTTTTCACTCTGCTCCAACTACATACACAGCAACTCTGCATTTGGAACACACTGTCTTCACTCTGTATTAAAAACACACTGTCTTCATTCTGCTCTAGGAACACACTGTCTTTACTCTGCTCTAGGAACATACTGTCTTCACTTTTCTCTAGGAACACATAGTCTTCACACTGCTCTAGCAACACACTGTCTTTACTCTGCTCTAGGAACACACTGTCTTCACTCTGCTCTAGGAACACACTGCCTCACTCTGCTCTAGGAACACACTGTCTTCTCTCTGCTCTTGGAACACACTGTCTTTACTCTGCTCTAGGAACACACTGTCTTCACTCTGCTCTAGGAACACATTTACTTCACTCTGCGTTAGGAACACACTGTCTTCACTCTGCTCTAGGAACACAGTATTCACTATGCATTAGGATCACACTGTCTTCACTCTGCTCTAGGAACACACTGTCTTCACTCTGCACCATGCACATACACCGCAACTCTGCGTTTGGACCATACTGTCTTCACTCTGCTCTAGAAACACACTGTGTTCACTCTGCTCTAGGAACACACTGTCTTCACTCTGCATTAGAAACACACTGTGTTCACTCTGCTCTAGGAACACACTGTCTTCACTCTGCATTACGGACACATTGTCTTCACTCTGCTCTAGGAACACACTGTGTTCACTCTGCCCCATGCACATACACCGCAACTCTGCGTTTGGAACACACTGTCTTCACTCTGCATTAAGAACACACTGTCTTCATTCTGCTCTAGGAACACACTGTCTTCACTCTGCTCTAGGAACACACTGTCTTCACTCTTCTCTAGGAACACACAGTCTTCACACTGCTCTAGCAACACACTGTCTTCACTCTGCTCTAGGGACACACTGTTTTCACTCTGCTCTAGGAACACACTGCCTTACTCTGCTCTAGGAACACACTGTCTTCACTCTGCTCTTGGAACACACTGTCTTTTCTCTGCTCTAGGAACACACTGTCTTCACTCTGCTCTAGGAACACATTTACTTCACGCTGCGTTAGGAATACACTGTATTCACTCTGCATTAAGAACACACTCTCTTCACTCTGCCTTAGGACCACACTGTCTTCACTCTGCGTTAGGAACACACTGTCTTCACTCTCCTCTAGAAACACACTATCTTCATTCTGCATTAGGAACACACTGTCTTAACTCTGCTCTAGGAACACAGTCTTCACTCTGCATTAGGAACACACTGTCTTCACTCTGCTCTAGGAACACACTGTCTTCACTCTGCACCATGCACATACACCGCAACTCTGCTTTTGGACCATACTGTCTTCACTCTGCTCTAGGAACACACTGTCTTCACTCTGCTCTAGGAAAGCACTGTCTTTACTGTGCTCCATGCACATACACCGCAACTCTGCGTTTGGAACACACTGTCTTCACTCTGCTCTAGGAACACACTGTATTCACTCTGCTCTAGGAACACACTGTCTTCACTCTGCATTAGGAACACACTGTGTTCACTCTGCTCTAGGAACACACTGTCTTCACTCTGCATTAGGAACACACTGTCTTCACTATCCTCTAGGAACACACTGTCTTTACTCTGCATTAGGAACACATTGTCTTCACTCTGCTCTAGGAACACACTGTGCTCACTCTGCTACATGCACATACACCGCAACTCTGCCTTTGGAACAAACTGTCTTCACTCTGCATTAAGAACACACTGTCTTCATTCTGCTCTAGGAACACACTGTCTTCACTCTGCTCTAGGAACACACTGTCTTCACTCTGCATTAGGAACACCCTGTCTTCACTCTGCTCTTCGAACACACTGTCTTCACTCTTCTCTAGGAACACACAGACTTCACACTGCTCTAGCAACACACTATCTTCACTCTGCTCTAGGAACACACTGTCTTCACTCTGCTCTAGGAACACACTGTCTTCACTCTGCATTAGGAACACCCTGTCTTCACTCTGCTCTTGGAACACACTATCTTCACTCTTCTCTAGGAACACACAGACTTCACACTGCTCTAGCAACACACTGTCTTCACTCTGCTCTAGGAACACACTGTATTCACTCTGCACTAGGAACACACTGCCTTACTCTGCGCTAGGAACACACTGTCTTCACTCTGCTCTTGGAACACACTCTTTTTACTCTGCTCTAGGAACACACTATCTTCACTCTGCTTTAGGACCACACTGTCTTCACTCTGCCTTAGGAACACACTGTCTTCATTCTCCTCTAGAAACACACTATCTTCATTCTGCATTAGGAACACACTGTCTTCACTCTGCTCTAGGAACACAGTCTTCAAACTGCATTAGGAACACACTGTCTTAACTCTGCTCTAGGAACACACTGTCTTCACTCTGCGGTCGGAACACACTGTGTTCACTCTGCTCCATGCACATACACCGCAACTCTGCATTAGGAACACACTGTCTTCACTCTGCATTAGGAACACACTGTCTTCACTCTGCCATAGGAACACACTGTCTTCACTCCGCTCTAGGAAAACACTGTCTTCACTATGCATTAGGAACACACTGTGTTCACTCTGCTCTAGGAACACACTGTCTTCACTCTGTGTTAGGAACACACTGTCTTCTCTCTGCTCCATGCACATACACAGCAACTCTTCATTAGGAACACCATGTCTTCACTTTGCATTAGGAACACACTGTCTTCACTCTGCTCTAGGAACACACTGTCTTCTCTCTGCATTAGGAACATACTGTCTTCACTCTGCTCTAGGAACACACTGTCTTCACTCTGCTCTAGGAACACATTTACTTCACTCTGCGTTAGGAACACACTGTCTTCACTCTCCTCTAGAAACACACTATCTTCATTCTGCATTAGGAACACACTGTCTTCACTCTGCTCTAGGAACACAGTATTCACTATGCATTAGGAACACACTGTCTTCACTCTGCTCTAGGAACACACTGTCTTCACTCTGCACCATGCACATACACCGCAACTCTGCATTTGGACCATACTGTCTTTACTCTGCTCTAGAAACACACTGTGTTCACTCTGCTCTAGGAACACACTGTCTTCACTCTGCATTAGGAACACACTGTGTTCACTCTGCTCTAGGAACACACTGTCTTCACTCTGCATTAGGGACACATTTTCTTCACTCTGGTCTAGGAACACACTGTGTTCACTCTGCTCCATGCACATACACCGCAACTCTGCGTTTGGAACACACTGTCTTCACTCTGCATTAAGAACACACTGTCTTCATTCTGCTCTAGGAACACACTGTCTTCACTCTGCTCTAGGAACACACTGTCTTCACTCTTCTCTAGGAACACACAGTCTTCACACTGCTCTAGCAACACACTGTCTTCACTCTGCTCTAGGAACACACTGTATTCACTCTGCTCTAGGAACACACTGCCTTACTCTGCTCTAGGAACACACTGTCTTCACTCTGCTCTTGGAACACACTGTCTTTTCTCTGCTCTAGGAACACACTGTCTTCACTCTGCTCTAGGAACACATTTACTTCACTCTGCGTTAGGAATACACTGTCTTCACTCTGCATTAAGAACACACTCTCTTCACTCTGCGTTAGGACCACACTGTCTTCACTCTGCGTTAGGAACACACTGTCTTCACTCTCCTCTAGAAACACACTATCTTCATTCTGCATTAGGAACACACTGTCTTAACTCTGCTCTAGGAACACAGTCTTCACTCTGCATTAGGTACACACTGTCTTCACTCTGCACCATGCACATACACCGCAACTCTGCTTTTGGACCATACTGTCTTCACTCTGCTCTTGGAACACACTGTCTTCACTCTGCTCTAGGAACACACTGTATTCACTCTGCTCTAGGAACACACTGTCTTCACTCTGCATTAGGAACACACTGTGTTCACTCTGCTCTAGAAACACACTGTCTTCACTCTGCATTAGTAACACACTGTCTTCACTATCCTCTAGGAACACACTGTCTTTACTCTGCATTAGGAACACATTGTCTTCACTCTGATCTAGGAACACACTGTGCTCACTCTGCTACATGCACATACACCGCAACTCTGCGTTTGGAACAAACTGTCTTCACTCTGCATTAAGAACACACTGTCTTCATTCTGCTCTAGGAACACACTCTCTTCACTCTGCTCTAGGAACACACTGTCTTCACTCTGCATTAGGAACACCCTGTCTTCACTCTGCTCTTCGAACACACTGTCTTCACTCTTCTCTAGGAACACACAGACTTCACACTGCTCTAGCAACACACTGTCTTCACTCTGCTCTAGGAACACACTGTCTTCACTCTGCTCTAGGAACACACTGCCTTACTCTGCGCTAGGAACACACTGTCTTCACTCTGCTCTTGGAACACACTGTTTTTACTCTGCTCTAGGAACACACTATCTTCACTCTGCTTTAGGACCACACTGTCTTCACTCTGCCTTAGGAACACACTGTCTTCATTCTCCTCTAGAAACACACTATCTTCATTCTGCATTAGGAACACACTGTCTTCACTCTGCTCTAGGAACACAGTCTTCAATCTGCATTAGGAACACACTGTCTTAACTCTGCTCTAGGAACACACTGTCTTCACTCTGCTCTAGGAACACACTGTCTTCACTCTGCTCCATGCACATACACCGCAACTCTGCATTAGGAACACACTGTCTTCACTCTGCATTAGGAACACACTGTCTTCACTCTGCCTTAGGAACACACTGTCTTCACTCCGCTCTAGGAAAACACTGTCTTCACTCTGCATTAGGAACACACTGTGTTCACTCTGCTCCATGCACAAACACCGCAACTCTGCGTTTGGAACACACTGTCTTCACTCTGCATTAAGAACACACTGACTTCATTCTGCTCTAGGAACACACTGCCTTACTCTGCTCTAGGAACACACTGTCTTCACTCTGCTCTTGGAACACACTGTCTTTTCTCTGCTCTAGGAACACACTGTCTTCACTCTGCTCTAGGAACACATTTACTTCACTCTGCATTAGGAATACACTGTCTTCACTCTGCATTAAGAACACACTCTCTTCACTCTGCGTTAGGACCACACTGTCTTCACTCTGCGTTAGGAACACACTGTCTTCACTCTCATCTAGAAACACACTATCTTCATTCTGCATTAGGAACACACTGTCTTAACTCTGCTCTAGGAACACAGTCTTCACTCTGCATTAGGTACACACTGTCTTTACTGTGCTCCATGCACATACACCGCAACTCTGCGTTTGGAACACACTGTCTTCACTCTGCTCTAGGAACACACTGTGTTCACTCTGCTCTAGGAACACACTGTCTTCACTCTGCATTAGGAACACACTGTGTTCACTCTGCTCTAGGAACACACTGTCTTTACTGTGCTCCATGCACATACACCGCAACTCTGCGTTTGGAACACACTGTCTTCACTCTGCTCTAGGAACACACTGTGTTCACTCTGCTCTAGGAACACACTGTCTTCACTCTGCATTAGGAACACACTGTGTTCACTCTGCTCTAGGAACACACTGTCTTCACTCTGCATTAGGAACACACTGTCTTCACTATCCTCTAGGAACACACTGTCTTTACTCTGCATTAGGAACACATTGTCTTCACTCTGCTCCATGCACATACACTGCAACACTGCATTAGGAACACGCTGTCTTCACTCTGCTCTAGGAACACTCTGTCTTCACTCTGCTCTAAGAACACACTGTCTTCACTCTGACTTAGGAGCACACTCTCTTTACTCTGCTCTAGGAACACACTGTCATTACTCTCCTCCATGCACATACACCGCAACTCTGCATTAGGAACACACTGTGTTCACTCTCCATTAGGAACAAACTGTCTTCACTCTGCTCTAGGGACACACTGTCTTCACTCTGCTCTAGGAACACACTGTCTTCACTCTGCTCCAACTACATACACAGCAACTCTGCATTTGGAACACACTGTCTTCACTCTGTATTAAAAACACACTGTCTTCATTCTGCTCTAGGAACACACTGTCTTTACTCTGCTCTAGGAACATACTGTCTTCACTTTTCTCTAGGAACACATAGTCTTCACACTGCTCTAGCAACACACTGTCTTTACTCTGCTCTAGGAACACACTGTCTTCACTCTGCTCTAGGAACACACTGCCTTACTCTGCTCTAGGAACACACTGTCTTCTCTCTGCTCTTGGAACACACTGTCTTTACTCTGCTCTAGGAACACACTGTCTTCACTCTGCTCTAGAAACACATTTACTTCACTCTGCGTTAGGAACACACTGTCTTTACTCTGCTCTAGAAACACACTGTGTTCACTCTGCTCTAGGAACACACTGTCTTCACTCTGCTCGAGGAACACACTGTCTTCACTCTGCTCTAGGAACACACTGTCTTCACTCTGCATTAGGAACACATTGTCTTCACTCTGCTCTAGGAACACACTGTCTTCACTCTGCTCCAACTACATACACAGCAACTCTGCATTTGGAACACACTGTCTTCACTCTGTATTAAAAACACACTGTCTTCATTCTGCTCTAGGAACACACTGTCTTTACTCTGCTCTAGGAACATACTGTCTTCACTTTTCTCTAGGAACACATAGTCTTCACACTGCTCTAGCAACACACTGTCTTTACTCTGCTCTAGGAACACACTGTCTTCACTCTGCTCTAGGAACACACTGCCTTACTCTGCTCTAGGAACACACTGTCTTCTCTCTGCTCTTGGAACACACTGTCTTTACTCTGCTCTAGGAACACACTGTCTTCACTCTGCTCTAGGAACACAGTTACTTCACTCTGCGTTAGGAACACACTGTCTTCACTCTGCTCTAGGAACACAGTATTCACTATGCATTAGGAACACACTGTCTTCACTCTGCTCTAGGAACACACTGTCTTCACTCTGCACCATGCACATACACCGCAACTCTGCGTTTGGACCATACAGTCTTCACTCTGCTCTAGAAACACACTGTGTTCACTCTGCTCTAGGAACACACTGTCTTCACTCTGCATTAGAAACACACTGTGTTCACTCTGCTCTAGGAACACACTGTCTTCACTCTGCATTACGGACACATTGTCTTCACTCTGCTCTAGGAACACACTGTGTTCACTCTGCTCCATGCACATACACCGCAACTCTGCGTTTGGAACACACTGTCTTCACTCTGCATTAAGAACACACTGTCTTCATTCTGCTCTAGGAACACACTGTCTTCACTCTGCTCTAGGAACACACTGTCTTCACTCTTCTCTAGGAACACACAGTCTTCACACTGCTCTAGCAACACACTGTCTTCACTCTGCTCTAGGAACACACTGTTTTCACTCTGCTCTAGGAACACACTGCCTTACTCTGCTCTAGGAACACACTGTCTTCACTCTGCTCTTGGAACACACTGTCTTTTCTCTGCTCTAGGAACACACTGTCTTCACTCTGCTCTAGGAACACATTTACTTCACGCTGCGTTAGGAATACACTGTATTCACTCTGCATTAAGAACACACTCTCTTCACTCTGCCTTAGGACCACACTGTCTTCACTCTGCATTAGGAACACACTGTCTTCACTCTCCTCTAGAAACACACTATCTTCATTCTGCATTAGGAACACACTGTCTTAACTCTGCTCTAGGAACACAGTCTTCACTCTGCATTAGGAACACACTGTCTTCACTCTGCTCTAGGAACACACTGTCTTAACTCTGCACCATGCACATACACCGCAACTCTGCTTTTGGACCATACTGTCTTCACTCTGCTCTAGGAACACACTGTCTTCACTCTGCTCTAGGAACGCACTGTCTTTTCTGTGCTCCATGCACATACACCGCAACTCTGCGTTTGGAACACACTGTCTTCAGTCTGCTCTAGGAACACACTGTATTCACTCTGCTCTAGGAACACACTGTCTTCACTCTGCATTAGGAACACACTGTGTTCACTCTGCTCTAGGAACACACTGTCTTCACTCTGCATTAGGAACACACTGTCTTCACTATCCTCTAGGAACACACTGTCTTTACTCTGCATTAGGAACACATTGTCTTCACTCTGCTCTAGGAACACACTGTGCTCACTCTGCTACATGCACATACACCGCAACTCTGCCTTTGGAACAAACTGTCTTCACTCTGCATTAAGAACACACTGTCTTCATTCTGCTCTAGGAACACACTGTCTTCACTCTGCTCTAGGAACACACTGTCTTCACTCTGCATTAGGAACACCCTGTCTTCACTCTGCTCTTCGAACACACTGTCTTCACTCTTCTCTAGGAACACACAGACTTCACACTGCTCTAGCAACACACTGTCTTCACTCTGCTCTAGGAACACACTGTCTTCACTCTGCTCTAGGAACACACTGTCTTCACTCTGCATTAGGAACACCCTGTCTTCACTCTGCTCTTGGAACACACTGTCTTCACTCTTCTCTAGGAACACACAGACTTCACACTGCTCTAGCACACACTGTCTTCACTCTGCTCTAGGAATACACTGTATTCACTCTGCACTAGGAACACACTGCCTTACTCTGCGCTAGGAACACACTGTCTTCACTCTGCTCTTGGAACACACTCTTTTTACTCTGCTCTAGGAATACACTATCTTCACTCTGCTTTAGGACCACACTGTCTTCACTCTGCCTTAGGAACACACTGTCTTCATTCTCCTCTAGAAACACACTATCTTCATTCTGCATTAGGAACACACTGTCTTCACTCTGCTCTAGGAACACAGTCTTCAAACTGCATTAGGAACACACTGTCTTAACTCTGCTCTAGGAACACACTGTCTTCACTCTGCGGTCGGAACACACTGTGTTCACTCGGCTCCATGCACATACACCGCAACTCTGCATTAGGAACACACTGTCTTCACTCTGCATTAGGAACACACTGTCTTCACTCTGCCATAGGAACACACTGTCTTCACTCCGCTCTAGGAAAACACTGTCTTCACTATGCATTAGGAACACACTGTGTTCACTCTGCTCTAGGAACACACTGTCTTCACTCTGTGTTAGGAACACACTGTCTTCACTCTGCTCCATGCACATACACTGCAACTCTTCATTAGGAACACCGTGTCTTCACTTTGCATTAGGAACACACTGTCTTCACTCTGCTCTAGGAACACACTGTCTTCTCTCTGCATTAGGAACATACTGTCTTCACTCTGCTCTAGGAACACACTGTCTTCACTCTGCTCTAGGAACACATTTACTTCACTCTGCGTTAGGAACACACTGTCTTCACTCTCCTGTAGAAACACACTATCTTCATTCTGCATTAGGAAAACACTGTCTTCACTCTGCTCTAGGAACACAGTATTCACTATGCATTAGGAACACACTGTCTTCACTCTGCTCTAGGAACACACTGTCTTCACTCTGCACCATGCACATACACCGCAACTCTGCATTTGGACCATACTGTCTTTACTCTGCTCTAGAAACACACTGTGTTCACTCTGCTCTAGGAACACACTGTCTTCACTCTGCATTAGGAACACACTGTGTTCACTCTGCTCTAGGAACACACTGTCTTCACTCTGCATTAGGGACACATTTTCTTCACTCTGGTCTAGGAACACACTGTGTTCACTCTGCTCCATGCACATACACCGCAACTCTGCGTTTGGAACACACTGTCTTCACTCTGCATTAAGAACACAATGTCTTCATTCTGCTCTAGGAACACACTGTCTTCACTCTGCTCTAGGAACACACTGTCTTCACTCTTCTCTAGGAACACACAGTCTTCACACTGCTCTAGCAACACACTGTCTTCACTCTGCTCTAGGAACACACTGTATTCACTCTGCTCTAGGAACACACTGCCTTACTCTGCTCTAGGAACACACTGTCTTCACTCTGCTCTTGGAACACACTGTCTTTTCTCTGCTCTAGGAACACACTGTCTTCACTCTGCTCTAGGAACACATTTACTTCACTCTGCGTTAGGAATACACTGTCTTCACTCTGCATTAAGAACACACTCTCTTCACTCTGCGTTAGGACCACACTGTCTTCACTCTGCGTTAGGAACACACTGTCTTCACTCTCCTCTAGAAACACACTATCTTCATTCTGCATTAGGAACACACTGTCTTAACTCTGCTCTAGGAACACAGTCTTCACTCTGCATTAGGTACACACTGTCTTCACTCTGCACCATGCACATACACCGCAACTCTGCTTTTGGACCATACTGTCTTCACTCTGCTCTAGGAACACACTGTCTTCACTCTGCTCTAGGAACACACTGTATTCACTCTGCTCTAGGAACACACTGTCTTCACTCTGCATTAGGAACACACTGTGTTCACTCTGCTCTAGAAACACACTGTCTTCACTCTGCATTAGTAACACACTGTCTTCACTATCCTCTAGGAACACACTGTCTTTACTCTGCATTAGGAACACATTGTCTTCACTCTGATCTAGGAACACACTGTGCTCACTCTGCTACATGCACATACACCGCAACTCTGCGTTTGGAACAAACTGTCTTCAATCTGCATTAAGAACACACTGTCTTCATTCTGCTCTAGGAACACACTGTCTTCACTCTGCATTAGGAACACCCTGTCTTCACTCTGCTCTTGGAACACACTGTCTTCACTCTTCTCTAGGAACACACAGACTTCACACTGCTCTAGCAACACACTGTCTTCACTCTGCTCTAGGAACACACTGTCTTCACTCTGCTCTAGGAACACACTGTCTTCACTCTGCATTAGGAACACCCTGTCTTCACTCTGCTCTTGGAACACACTGTCTTCACTCTTCTCTAGGAACACACAGACTTCACACTGCTCTAGCAACACACTGTCTTCACTCTGCTCTAGGAACACACTGTCTTCACTCTGCTCTTGGAACACACTGTTTTTACTCTGCTCTAGGAACACACTATCTTCACTCTGCTTTAGGACCACACTGTCTTCACTCTGCCTTAGGAACACACTGTCTTCATTCTCCTCTAGAAACACACTATCTTCATTCTGCATTAGGAACACACTGTCTTCACTCTGCTCTAGGAACACAGTCTTCAATCTGCATTAGGAACACACTTTCTTAACTCTGCTCTAGGAACACACTGTCTTCACTCTGCGTTCGGAACACACTGTGTTCACTCTGCTCCATGCACATACACCGCAACTCTGCATTAGGAACACACTGTCTTCACTCTGCATTAGGAACACACTGTCTTCACTCTGCCTTAGGAACACACTGTCTTCACTCCGCTCTAGGAAAACACTGTCTTCACTCTGCATTAGGAACACACTGTGTTCACTCTGCTCCATGCACAAACACCGCAACTCTGCGTTTGGAACACACTGTCTTCACTCTGCATTAAGAACACACTGTCTTCATTCTGCTCTAGGAACACACTGTCTTCACTCTGCTCTAGGAACACACTGTCTTCACTCTTCTCTATGAACACACAGTCTTCACACTGCTCTAGCAACACACTGTCTTTACTCTGCTCTAGGAACACACTGTTTTCACTCTGCTCTAGGAACACACTGCCTTACTCTGCTCTAGGAACACACTGTCTTCACTCTGCTCTTGGAACACACTGTCTTTTCTCTGCTCTAGGAACACACTGTCTTCACTCTGCTCTAGGAACACATTTACTTCACTCTGCGTTAGGAATACACTGTCTTCACTCTGCATTAAGAACACACTCTCTTCACTCTGCGTTAGGACCACACTGTCTTCACTCTGCGTTAGGAACACACTGTCTTCACTCTCATCTAGAAACACACTATCTTCATTCTGCATTAGGAACACACTGTCTTCACTCTGCTCTAGGAACACAGTCTTCACTCTGCATTAGGTACACACTGTCTTTACTGTGCTCCATGCACATACACCGCAACTCTGCGTTTGGAACACACTGTCTTCACTCTGCTCTAGGAACACACTGTGTTCACTCTGCTCTAGGAACACACTGTCTTCACTCTGCATTAGGAACACACTGTGTTCACTCTGCTCTAGGAACACACTGTCTTTACTGTGCTCCATGCACATACACCGCAAATCTGCGTTTGGAACACACTGTCTTCACTCTGCTCTAGGAACACACTGTGTTCACTCTGCTCTAGGAACACACTGTCTTCACTCTGCATTAGGAACACACTGTGTTCACTCTGCTCTAGGAACACACTGTCTTCACTCTGCATTAGGAACACACTGTCTTCACTATCCTCTAGGAACACACTGTCTTTACTCTGCATTAGGAACACATTGTCTTCAGTCTGCTCTAGGAACACACTGTGCTCACTCTGCTACATGCACATACACCGCAACTCTGCGTTTGGAACAAACTGTCTTCACTCTGCATTAAGAACACACTGTCTTCACTCTGCTCTAGGAACACACTGTCTTCACTCTGCATTAGGAACACCCTGTCTTCACTCTGCTCTTGGAACACACTGTCTTCACTCTTCTCTAGGAACACACAGACTTCACACTGCTCTAGCAACACACTGTCTTCACTCTGCTCTAGGAACACACTGTCTTCACTCTGCTCTAGGAACACACTGTCTTAACTCTGCATTAGGAACACCCTGTCTTCACTCTGCTCTTGGAACACACTGTCTTCACTCTTCTCTAGGAACACACAGACTTCACACTGCTCTAGCAACACACTGTCTTCACTCTGCTCTAGGAACACACTGTCTTCACTCTGCTCTAGGAACACACTGCCTTACTCTGCGCTAGGAACACACTGTCTTGACTCTGCTCTTGGAACACACTGTTTTTACTCTGCTCTAGGAACACACTATCTTCACTCTGCTTTAGGACCACACTGTCTTCACTCTGCCTTAGGAACACACTGTCTTCATTCTCCTCTAGAAACACACTATCTTCATTCTGCATTAGGAACACACTGTCTTCACTCTGCTCTAGGAACACAGTCTTCAATCTGCTTTAGGAACACACTGTCTTAACTCTGCTCTAGGAACACACTGTCTTCACTCTGCGTTTGGAACACACTGTGTTCACTCTGCTCCATGCACATACACCGCAACTCTGCATTAGGAACCCACTGTCTTCACTCTGCATTAGGAACACACTGTCTTCACTCTGCATTAGGAACACACTGTCTTCACTCTGCCTTAGGAACACACTGTCTTCACTCCTCTCTGGGAAAACACTGTCTTCACTCTGCATTAGGAACACACTGTGTTCACTCTGCTCTAGGAACACACTGTCTTCACTCTGTGTTAGGAACACACTGTCTTCACTCTGCTCCATGCACATACACTGCAACTCTTCATTAGGAACACCATGTCTTCACTCTGCGTTAGGAACACACTGTCTTCACTCTGCTCAAGGAACACACTGTATTCTCTCTGCATTAGGAACACACTGTCTTCACTCTGCTCTAGGAACACACTGTCTTCACTCTGCTCCATGCACATATACCGCAACTCTGCATTAGAAACACGCTGTCTTCACTCTGCTCAAGAAACACTCTGTCTTCACTCTGCTCTAAGAACACACTGTCTTCACTCTGCCTTAGGAGCACACTCTCTTTACTCTGCTCTAGGAACACACTGTGTTCACTCTGCTCTAGGAACACACTGTCTTCACTCTGCATTAGGAACACACTGTGTTCACTCTGCTCTAGGAACACACTGTCTTCACTCTGCATTAGGAACACACTGTCTTCACTATCCTCTAGGAACACACTGTCTTTACTCTGCATTAGGAACACATTGTCTTCACTCTGCTCTAGGAACACACTGTGCTCACTCTGCTACATGCACATACACCGCAACTCTGCGTTTGGAACAAACTGTCTTCACTCTGCATTAAGAACACACTGTCTTCATTCTGCTCTAGGAACACACTGTCTTCACTCTGCTCTAGGAACACACTGTCTTCACTCTGCATTAGGAACACCCTGTCTTCACTCTGCTCTTGGAACACACTGTCTTCACTCTTCTCTAGGAACACACAGACTTCACACTGCTCTAGCAACACACTGTCTTCACTCTGCTCTAGGAACACACTGTCTTCACTCTGCTCTAGGAACACACTGTCTTCACTCTGCATTAGGAACACCCTGTCTTCACTCTGCTCTTGGAACACACTGTCTTCACTCTTCTCTAGGAACACACAGACTTCACACTGCTCTAGCAACACACTGTCTTCACTCTGCTCTAGGAACACACTGTCTTCACTCTGCTCTAGGAACACACTGCCTTACTCTGCGCTAGGAACACACTGTCTTGACTCTGCTCTTGGAACACACTGTTTTTACTCTGCTCTAGGAACACACTATCTTCACTCTGCTTTAGGACCACACTGTCTTCACTCTGCCTTAGGAACACACTTTCTTCATTCTCCTCTAGAAACACACTATCTTCATTCTGCATTAGGAACACACTGTCTTCACTCTGCTCTGGGAACACAGTCTTCAATCTGCATTAGGAACACACTGTCTTAACTCTGCTCTAGGAACACACTGCCTTCACTCTGCGTTCGGAACACACTGTGTTCACTCTGCTCCATGCACATACACCGCAACTCTGCATTAGGAACACACTGTCTTCACTCTGCATTGGGAACACACTGTCTTCACTCTGCATTAGGAACACACTGTATTCACTCTGCCTTAGGAACACACTGTCTTCACTCCTCTCTAGGAAAACACTGTCTTCACTCTGCATTAGGAACACACTGTGTTCACTCTGCTCTAGGAACACACTGTCTTCACTCTGTGTTAGGAACACACTGTCTTCACTCTGCTCCATGCACATACACTGCAACTCTTCATTAGGAACACCATGTCTTCACTCTGCGTTAGGAACACACAGTCTTCACTCTGCTCAAGGAACACACTGTATTCTCTCTGCATTAGGAACACACTGTCTTCACTCTGCTCTAGGAACACACTGTCTTCACTCTGCTCCATGCACATATACAGCAAATCTGCATTAGGAAAACGCTGTCTTCACTCTGCTCTAGAAACACTCTGTCTTCACTCTGCTCTAAGAACACACTGTCTTCACTCTGCCTTAGGAGCACACTCTCTTTACTCTGCTCTAGGAACACACTGTCATTACTCTCCTCCATGCACATACATCGCAACTCTGCATTAGGAACACACTGTCTTCACTCTGCTCTAGGAACACACTGTCTTCACTCTCCATTAGGAACAAACTGTCTTCACTCTGCTCTAGGAACACACTGTCTTCACTCTGCTCTAGGAACACACTGTCTTCACTCTGCATTAGGAACACACTGTCTTCATTCTGCTCTAGGAACACACTGTCTTCACTCTGCTCTAGGAACACACTGTCTTCACTCTGCATTAGGAACACCCTGTCTTCACTCTGCTCTTGGAACACACTGTCTTCACTCTTCTCTAGGAACACACAGACTTCACACTGCTCTAGCACACACTGTCTTCACTCTGCTCTAGGAATACACTGTATTCACTCTGCACTAGGAACACACTGCCTTACTCTGCGCTAGGAACACACTGTCTTCACTCTGCTCTTGGAACACACTCTTTTTACTCTGCTCTAGGAACACACTATCTTCACTCTGCTTTAGGACCACACTGTCTTCACTCTGCCTTAGGAACACACTGTCTTCATTCTCCTCTAGAAACACACTATCTTCATTCTGCATTAGGAACACACTGTCTTCACTCTGCTCTAGGAACACAGTCTTCAAACTGCATTAGGAACACACTGTCTTAATTCTGCTCTAGGAACACACTGTCTTCACTCTGCGGTCGGAACACACTGTGTTCACTCTGCTCCATGCACATACACCGCAACTCTGCATTAGGAACACACTGTCTTCACTCTGCATTAGGAACACACTGTCTTCACTCTGCCATAGGAACACACTGTCTTCACTCCGCTCTAGGAAAACACTGTCTTCACTATGCATTAGGAACACACTGTGTTCACTCTGCTCTAGGAACACACTGTCTTCACTCTGTGTTAGGAACACACTGTCTTCACTCTGCTCCATGCACATACACTGCAACTCTTCATTAGGAACACCGTGTCTTCACTTTGCATTAGGAACACACTGTCTTCACTCTGCTCTAGGAACACACTGTCTTCTCTCTGCATTAGGAACATACTGTCTTCACTCTGCTCTAGGAACACACTGTCTTCACTCTGCTCTAGGAACACATTTACTTCACTCTGCGTTAGGAACACACTGTCTTCACTCTCCTGTAGAAACACACTATCTTCATTCTGCATTAGGAAAACACTGTCTTCACTCTGCTCTAGGAACACAGTATTCACTATGCATTAGGAACACACTGTCTTCACTCTGCTCTAGGAACACACTGTCTTCACTCTGCACCATGCTCATACACCGCAACTCTGCATTTGGACCATACTGTCTTTACTCTGCTCTAGAAACACACTGTGTTCACTCTGCTCTAGGAACACACTGTCTTCACTCTGCATTAGGAACACACTGTGTTCACTCTGCTCTAGGAACACACTGTCTTCACTCTGCATTAGGGACACATTTTCTTCACTCTGGTCTAGGAACACACTGTGTTCACTCTGCTCCATGCACATACACCGCAACTCTGAGTTTGGAACACACTGTCTTCACTCTGCATTAAGAACACAATGTCTTCATTCTGCTCTAGGAACACACTGTCTTCACTCTGCTCTAGGAACACACTGTCTTCACTCTTCTCTAGGAACACACAGTCTTCACACTGCTCTAGCAACACACTGTCTTCACTCTGCTCTAGGAACACACTGTATTCACTCTGCTCTAGGAACACACTGCCTTACTCTGCTCTAGGAACACACTGTCTTCACTCTGCTCTTGGAACACACTGTCTTTTCTCTGCTCTAGGAACACACTGTCTTCACTCTGCTCTAGGAACACATTTACTTCACTCTGCGTTAGGAATACACTGTCTTCACTCTGCATTAAGAACACACTCTCTTCACTCTGCGTTAGGACCACACTGTCTTCACTCTGCATTAGGAAAACACTGTCTTCACTCTCCTCTAGAAACACACTATCTTCATTCTGCATTAGGAACACACTGTCTTAACTCTGCTCTAGGAACACAGTCTTCACTCTGCATTAGGTACACACTGTCTTCACTCTGCACCATGCACATACACCGCAACTCTGCTTTTGGACCATACTGTCTTCACTCTGCTCTAGGAACACACTGTCTTCACTCTGCTCTAGGAACACACTGTATTCACTCTGCTCTAGGAACACAGTCTTCACTCTGCATTAGGAACACACTGTTATCACTCTGCTCTAGAAACACACTGTCTTCACTCTGCATTAGTAACACACTGTCTTCACTATCCTCTAGGAACACACTGTCTTTACTCTGCATTAGGAACACATTGTCTTCACTCTGATCTAGGAACACACTGTGCTCACTCTGCTACATGCACATACACCGCAACTCTGCGTTTGGAACAAACTGTCTTCACTCTGCATTAAGAACACACTGTCTTCATTCTGCTCTAGGAACACACTGTCTTCACTCTGCTCTAGGAACACACTGTCTTCACTCTGCATTAGGAACACCCTGTCTTCACTCTGCTCTTGGAACACACTGTCTTCACTCTTCTCTAGGAACACACAGACTTCACACTGCTCTAGCAACACACTGTCTTCACTCTGCTCTAGGAACACACTGTCTTCACTCTGCTCTAGGAACACACTGTCTTCACTCTGCATTAGGAACACCCTGTCTTCACTCTGCTCTTGGAACACACTGTCTTCACTCTTCTCTAGGAACACACAGACTTCACACTGCTCTAGCAACACACTGTCTTCACTCTGCTCTAGGAACACACTGTCTTCACTCTGCTCTTGGAACACACTGTTTTTACTCTGCTCTAGGAACACACTATCTTGACTCTGCTTTAGGACCACACTGTCTTCACTCTGCCTTAGGAACACACTGTCTTCATTCTCCTCTAGAAACACACTATCTTCATTCTGCATTAGGAACACACTGTCTTCACTCTGCTCTAGGAACACAGTCTTCACTCTGCATTAGGTACACACTGTCTTTACTGTGCTCCATGCACATACACCGCAACTCTGCGTTTGGAACACACTGTCTTCACTCTGCTCTAGGAACACACTGTGTTCACTCTGCTCTAGGAACACACTGTCTTCACTCTGCATTAGGAACACACTGTGTTCACTCTGCTCTAGGAACACACTGTCTTTACTGTGCTCCATGCACATACACCGCAAATCTGCGTTTGGAACACACTGTCTTCACTCTGCTCTAGGAACACACTGTGTTCACTCTGCTCTAGGAACACACTGTCTTCACTCTGCATTAGGAACACACTGTGTTCACTCTGCTCTAGGAACACACTGTCTTCACTCTGCATTAGGAACACACTGTCTTCACTATCCTCTAGGAACACACTGTCTTTACTCTGCATTAGGAACACATTGTCTTCAGTCTGCTCTAGGAACACACTGTGCTCACTCTGCTACATGCACATACACCGCAACTCTGCGTTTGGAACAAACTGTCTTCACTCTGCATTAAGAACACACTGTCTTCACTCTGCTCTAGGAACACACTGTCTTCACTCTGCATTAGGAACACCCTGTCTTCACTCTGCTCTTGGAACACACTGTCTTCACTCTTCTCTAGGAACACACAGACTTCACACTGCTCTAGCAACACACTGTCTTCACTCTGCTCTAGGAACACACTGTCTTCACTCTGCTCTAGGAACACAGTCTTCAATCTGCTTTAGGAACACACTGTCTTAACTCTGCTCTAGGAACACACTGTCTTCACTCTGCGTTCGGAACACACTGTGTTCACTCTGCTCCATGCACATACACCGCAACTCTGCATTAGGAACCCACTGTCTTCACTCTGCATTAGGAACACACTGTCTTCACTCTGCATTAGGAACACACTGTGTTCACTCTGCTCTAGGAACACACTGTCTTCACTCTGTGTTAGGAACACACTGTCTTCACTCTGCTCCATGCACATACACTGCAACTCTTCATTAGGAACACCATGTCTTCACTCTGCGTTAGGAACACACTGTCTTCACTCTGCTCAAGGAACACACTGTATTCTCTCTGCATTAGGAACACACTGTCTTCACTCTGCTCTAGGAACACACTGTCTTCACTCTGCTCCATGCACATATACCGCAACTCTGCATTAGAAACAAGCTGTCTTCACTCTGCTTTAGAAACACTCTGTCTTCACTCTGCTCTAAGAACACACTCTCTTCACTCTGCCTTAGGAGCACACTCTCTTTACTCTGCTCTAGGAACACACTGTGTTCACTCTGCTCTAGGAACACACTGTCTTCACTCTGCATTAGGAACACACTGTGTTCACTCTGCTCTAGGAACACACTGTCTTCACTCTGCATTAGGAACACACTGTCTTCACTATCCTCTAGGAACACACTGTCTTTACTCTGCATTAGGAACACATTGTCTTCACTCTGCTCTAGGAACACACTGTGCTCACTCTGCTACATGCACATACACCGCAACTCTGCGTTTGGAACAAACTGTCTTCACTCTGCATTAAGAACACACTGTCTTCATTCTGCTCTAGGAACACACTGTCTTCACTCTGCTCTAGGAACACACTGTCTTCACTCTGCATTAGGAACACCCTGTCTTCACTCTGGTCTTGGAACACACTGTCTTCACTCTTCTCTAGGAACACACAGACTTCACACTGCTCTAGCAACACACTGTCTTCACTCTGCTCTAGGAACACACTGTCTTCACTCTGCTCTAGGAACACACTGTCTTCACTCTGCATTAGGAACACCCTGTCTTCACTCTGCTCTTGGAACACACTGTCTTCACTCTTCTCTAGGAACACACAGACTTCACACTGCTCTAGCAACACACTGTCTTCACTCTGCTCTAGGAACACACTGTCTTCACTCTGCTCTAGGAACACACTGCCTTACTCTGCGGTAGGAACACACTGTCTTGACTCTGCTCTTGGAACACACTGTTTTTACTCTGCTCTAGGAACACACTATCTTCACTCTGCTTTAGGACCACACTGTCTTCACTCTGCCTTAGGAACACACTTTCTTCATTCTCCTCTAGAAACACACTATCTTCATTCTGCATTAGGAACACACTGTCTTCACTCTGCTCTGGGAACACAGACTTCAATCTGCATTAGGAACACACTGTCTTAACTCTGCTCTAGGAACACACTGCCTTCACTCTGCGTTCGGAACACACTGTGTTCACTCTGCTCCATGCACATACACCGCAACTCTGCATTAGGAACACACTGTCTTCACTCTGCATTGGGAACACACTGTCTTCACTCTGCATTAGGAACACACTGTATTCACTCTGCCTTAGGAACACACTGTCTTCACTCCTCTCTAGGAAAACACTGTCTTCACTCTGCATTAGGAACACACTGTGTTCACTCTGCTCTAGGAACACACTGTCTTCACTCTGTGTTAGGAACACACTGTCTTCACTCTGCTCCATGCACATACACTGCAACTCTTCATTAGGAACACCATGTCTTCACTCTGCGTTAGGAACACACTGTCTTCACTCTGCTCAAGGAACACACTGTATTCTCTCTGCATTAGGAACACACTGTCTTCACTCTGCTCTAGGAACACACTGTCTTCACTCTGCTCCATGCACATATACCGCAAATCTGCATTAGGAAAACGCTGTCTTCACTCTGCTCTAGAAACACTCTGTCTTCACTCTGCTCTAAGAACACACTGTCTTCACTCTGCCTTAGGAGCACACTCTCTTTACTCTGCTCTAGGAACACACTGTCATTACTCTCCTCCATGCACATACATCGCAACTCTGCATTAGGAACACACTGTCTTCACTCTGCTCTAGGAACACACTGTCTTCACTCTCCATTAGGAACAAACTGTCTTCACTCTGCTCTAGGAACACACTGTCTTCACTCTGCTCTAGGAACACACTGTCTTCACTCTGCATTAGGAACACACTGTCTTCATTCTGCTCTAGGAACACACTGTCTTCACTCTGCTCTAGGAACACACTGTCTTCACTCTGCATTAGGAACACCCTGTCTTCACTCTGCTCTTGGAACACACTGTCTTCACTCTTCTCTAGGAACACACAGACTTCACACTGCTCTAGCACACACTGTCTTCACTCTGCTCTAGGAATACACTGTATTCACTCTGCACTAGGAACACACTGCCTTACTCTGCGCTAGGAACACACTGTCTTCACTCTGCTCTTGGAACACACTCTTTTTACTCTGCTCTAGGAACACACTATCTTCACTCTGCTTTAGGACCACACTGTCTTCACTCTGCCTTAGGAACACACTGTCTTCATTCTCCTCTAGAAACACACTATCTTCATTCTGCATTAGGAACACACTGTCTTCACTCTGCTCTAGGAACACAGTCTTCAAACTGCATTAGGAACACACTGTCTTAATTCTGCTCTAGGAACACACTGTCTTCACTCTGCGGTCGGAACACACTGTGTTCACTCTGCTCCATGCACATACACCGCAACTCTGCATTAGGAACACACTGTCTTCACTCTGCATTAGGAACACACTGTCTTCACTCTGCCATAGGAACACACTGTCTTCACTCCGCTCTAGGAAAACACTGTCTTCACTATGCATTAGGAACACACTGTGTTCACTCTGCTCTAGGAACACACTGTCTTCACTCTGTGTTAGGAACACACTGTCTTCACTCTGCTCCATGCACATACACTGCAACTCTTCATTAGGAACACCGTGTCTTCACTTTGCATTAGGAACACACTGTCTTCACTCTGCTCTAGGAACACACTGTCTTCTCTCTGCATTAGGAACATACTGTCTTCACTCTGCTCTAGGAACACACTGTCTTCACTCTGCTCTAGGAACACATTTACTTCACTCTGCGTTAGGAACACACTGTCTTCACTCTCCTGTAGAAACACACTATCTTCATTCTGCATTAGGAAAACACTGTCTTCACTCTGCTCTAGGAACACAGTATTCACTATGCATTAGGAACACACTGTCTTCACTCTGCTCTAGGAACACACTGTCTTCACTCTGCACCATGCTCATACACCGCAACTCTGCATTTGGACCATACTGTCTTTACTCTGCTCTAGAAACACACTGTGTTCACTCTGCTCTAGGAACACACTGTCTTCACTCTGCATTAGGAACACACTGTGTTCACTCTGCTCTAGGAACACACTGTCTTCACTCTGCATTAGGGACACATTTTCTTCACTCTGGTCTAGGAACACACTGTGTTCACTCTGCTCCATGCACATACACCGCAACTCTGCGTTTGGAACACACTGTCTTCACTCTGCATTAAGAACACAATGTCTTCATTCTGCTCTAGGAACACACTGTCTTCACTCTGCTCTAGGAACACACTGTCTTCACTCTTCTCTAGGAACACACAGTCTTCACACTGCTCTAGCAACACACTGTCTTCACTCTGCTCTAGGAACACACTGTATTCACTCTGCTCTAGGAACACACTGCCTTACTCTGCTCTAGGAACACACTGTCTTCACTCTGCTCTTGGAACACACTGTCTTTTCTCTGCTCTAGGAACACACTGTCTTCACTCTGCTCTAGGAACACATTTACTTCACTCTGCGTTAGGAATACACTGTCTTCACTCTGCATTAAGAACACACTCTCTTCACTCTGCGTTAGGACCACACTGTCTTCACTCTGCCTTAGGAACACACTGTCTTCACTATCCTCTAGGAACACACTGTCTTCACTCTTCTCTAGGAACACACAGACTTCACACTGCTCTAGCAACACACTGTCTTCACTCTGCTCTAGGAACACACTGTCTTCACTCTGCTCTTGGAACACACTGTTTTTACTCTGCTCTAGGAACACACTATCTTCACTCTGCTTTAGGACCACACTGTGTTCACTCTGCTCTAGAAACACACTGTCTTCACTCTGCATTAGTAACACACTGTCTTCACTATCCTCTAGGAACACACTGTCTTTACTCTGTATTAGGAACACATTGTCTTCACTCTGATCTAGGAACACACTGTGCTCACTCTGCTACATGCACATACACCGCAACTCTGCGTTTGGAACAAACTGTCTTCACTCTGCATTAAGAACACACTGTCTTCATTCTGCTCTAGGAACACACTGTCTTCACTCTGCTCTAGGAACACACTGTCTTCACTCTGCATTAGGAACACCCTGTCTTCACTCTGCTCTTGGAACACACTGTCTTCACTCTTCTCTAGGAACACACAGACTTCACACTGCTCTAGCAACACACTGTCTTCACTCTGCTCTAGGAACACACTGTCTTCACTCTGCTCTAGGAACACACTGTCTTCACTCTGCATTAGGAACACCCTGTCTTCACTCTGCTCTTGGAACACACTGTCTTCACTCTTCTCTAGGAACACACAGACTTCACACTGCTCTAGCAACACACTGTCTTCACTCTGCTCTAGGAACACACTGTCTTCACTCTGCTCTTGGAACACACTGTTTTTACTCTGCTCTAGGAACACACTATCTTCACTCTGCTTTAGGACCACACTGTCTTCACTCTGCCTTAGGAACACACTGTCTTCATTCTCCTCTAGAAACACACTATCTTCATTCTGCATTAGGAACACACTGTCTTCACTCTGCTCTAGGAACACAGTCTTCAATCTGCATTAGGAACACACTGTCTTAACTCTGCTCTAGGAACACACTGTCTTCACTCTGCGTTCGGAACACACTGTGTTCACTCTGCTCCTTGCACATACACCGCAACTCTGCATTAGGAACACACTGTCTTCACTCTGCATTAGGAACACACTGTCTTCACTCTGCCTTAGGAACACACTGTCTTCACTCCGCTCTAGGAAAACACTGTCTTCACTCTGCATTAGGAACACACTGTGTTCACTCTGCTCCATGCACAAACACCGCAACTCTGCGTTTGGAACACACTGTCTTCACTCTGCATTAAGAACACACTGTCTTCATTCTGCTCTAGGAACACACTGTCTTCACTCTGCTCTAGGAACACACTGTCTTCACTCTTCTCTATGAACACACAGTCTTCACACTGCTCTAGCAACACACTGTCTTTACTCTGCTCTAGGAACACACTGTTTTCACTCTGCTCTAGGAACACACTGCCTTACTCTGCTCTAGGAACACACTGTCTTCACTCTGCTCTTGGAACACACTGTCTTTTCTCTGCTCTAGGAACACACTGTCTTCACTCTGCTCTAGGAACACATTTACTTCACTCTGCGTTAGGAATACACTGTCTTCACTCTGCATTAAGAACACACTCTCTTCACTCTGCGTTAGGACCACACTGTCTTCACTCTGCGTTAGGAACACACTGTCTTCACTCTCATCTAGAAACACACTATCTTCATTCTGCATTAGGAACACACTGTCTTAACTCTGCTCTAGGAACACAGTCTTCACTCTGCATTAGGTACACACTGTCTTTACTGTGCTCCATGCACATACACCGCAACTCTGCGTTTGGAACACACTGTCTTCACTCTGCTCTAGGAACACACTGTGTTCACTCTGCTCTAGGAACACACTGTCTTCACTCTGCATTAGGAACACACTGTGTTCACTCTGCTCTAGGAACACTGTCTTTACTGTGCTCCATGCACATACACCGCAACTCTGCGTTTGGAACACACTGTCTTCACTCTGCTCTAGGAACACACTGTGTTCACTCTGCTCTAGGAACACACTGTCTTCACTCTGCATTAGGAACACACTGTGTTCACTCTGCTCTAGGAACACACTGTCTTCACTCTGCATTAGGAACACACTGTCTTCACTATCCTCTAGGAACACACTGTCTTTACTCTGCATTAGGAACACATTGTCTTCAGTCTGCTCTAGGAACACACTGTGCTCACTCTGCTACATGCACATACACCGCAACTCTGCGTTTGGAACAAACTGTCTTCACTCTGCATTAAGAACACACTGTCTTCACTCTGCTCTAGGAACACACTGTCTTCACTCTGCATTAGGAACACCCTGTCTTCACTCTGCTCTTGGAACACACTGTCTTCACTCTTCTCTAGGAACACACAGACTTCACACTGCTCTAGCAACACACTGTCTTCACTCTGCTCTAGGAACACACTGTCTTCACTCTGCTCTAGGAACACACTGTCTTCACTCTGCATTAGGAACACCCTGTCTTCACTCTGCTCTTGGAACACACTGTCTTCACTCTTCTCTAGGAACACACAGACTTCACACTGCTCTAGCAACACACTGTCTTCACTCTGCTCTAGGAACACACTGTCTTCACTCTGCTCTAGGAACACACTGCCTTACTCTGCACTAGGAACACACTGTCTTGACTCTGCTCTTGGAACACACTGTTTTTACTCTGCTCTAGGAACACACTATCTTCACTCTGCTTTAGGACCACACTGTCTTCACTCTGCCTTAGGAACACACTGTCTTCATTCTCCTCTAGAAACACACTATCTTCATTCTGCATTAGGAACACACTGTCTTCACTCTGCTCTAGGAACACAGTCTTCAATCTGCTTTAGGAACACACTGTCTTAACTCTGCTCTAGGAACACACTGTCTTCACTCTGCGTTCGGAACACACTGTGTTCACTCTGCTCCATGCACATACACCGCAACTCTGCATTAGGAACCCACTGTCTTCACTCTGCATTAGGAACACACTGTCTTCACTCTGCATTAGGAACACACTGTCTTCACTCTGCCTTAGGAACACACTGTCTTCACTCCTCTCTGGGAAAACACTGTCTTCACTCTGCATTAGGAACACACTGTGTTCACTCTGCTCTAGGAACACACTGTCTTCACTCTGTGTTAGGAACACACTGTCTTCACTCTGCTCCATGCACATACACTGCAACTCTTCATTAGGAACACCATGTCTTCACTCTGCGTTAGGAACACACTGTCTTCACTCTGCTCAAGGAACACACTGTATTCTCTCTGCACTAGGAACACACTGTCTTCACTCTGCTCTAGGAACACACTGTCTTCACTCTGCTCCATGCACATATACCGCAACTCTGCATTAGAAACACGCTGTCTTCACTCTGCTCTAGAAACACTCTGTCTTCACTCTGCTCTAAGAACACACTGTCTTCACTCTGCCTTAGGAGCACACTCTCTTTACTCTGCTCTAGGAACACACTGTCATTACTCTCCTCCATGCACATACATCGCAACTCTGCATTAGGAACACACTGTCTTCACTCTGCTCTAGGAACACACTGTCTTCACTCTCCATTAGGAACAAACTGTCTTCACTCTGCTCTAGGAACACACTGTCTTCACTCTGCTCTAGGAACACACTGTCTTCACTCTGCATTAGGAACACACTGTCTTCATTCTGCTCTAGGAACACACTGTCTTCACTCTGCTCTAGGAACACACTGTCTTCACTCTGCATTAGGAACACCCTGTCTTCACTCTGCTCTTGGAACACACTGTCTTCACTCTTCTCTAGGAACACACAGACTTCACACTGCTCTAGCACACACTGTCTTCACTCTGCTCTAGGAATACACTGTATTCACTCTGCACTAGGAACACACTGCCTTACTCTGCGCTAGGAACACACTGTCTTCACTCTGCTCTTGGAACACACTCTTTTTACTCTGCTCTAGGAACACACTATCTTCACTCTGCTTTAGGACCACACTGTCTTCACTCTGCCTTAGGAACACACTGTCTTCATTCTCCTCTAGAAACACACTATCTTCATTCTGCATTAGGAACACACTGTCTTCACTCTGCTCTAGGAACACAGTCTTCAAACTGCATTAGGAACACACTGTCTTAATTCTGCTCTAGGAACACACTGTCTTCACTCTGCGGTCGGAACACACTGTGTTCACTCTGCTCCATGCACATACACCGCAACTCTGCATTAGGAACACACTGTCTTCACTCTGCATTAGGAACACACTGTCTTCACTCTGCCATAGGAACACACTGTCTTCACTCCGCTCTAGGAAAACACTGTCTTCACTATGCATTAGGAACACACTGTGTTCACTCTGCTCTAGGAACACACTGTCTTCACTCTGTGTTAGGAACACACTGTCTTCACTCTGCTCCATGCACATACACTGCAACTCTTCATTAGGAACACCGTGTCTTCACTTTGCATTAGGAACACACTGTCTTCACTCTGCTCTAGGAACACACTGTCTTCTCTCTGCATTAGGAACATACTGTCTTCACTCTGCTCTAGGAACACACTGTCTTCACTCTGCTCTAGGAACACATTTACTTCACTCTGCGTTAGGAACACACTGTCTTCACTCTCCTGTAGAAACACACTATCTTCATTCTGCATTAGGAAAACACTGTCTTCACTCTGCTCTAGGAACACAGTATTCACTATGCATTAGGAACACACTGTCTTCACTCTGCTCTAGGAACACACTGTCTTCACTCTGCACCATGCTCATACACCGCAACTCTGCATTTGGACCATACTGTCTTTACTCTGCTCTAGAAACACACTGTGTTCACTCTGCTCTAGGAACACACTGTCTTCACTCTGCATTAGGAACACACTGTGTTCACTCTGCTCTAGGAACACACTGTCTTCACTCTGCATTAGGGACACATTTTCTTCACTCTGGTCTAGGAACACACTGTGTTCACTCTGCTCCATGCACATACACCGCAACTCTGCGTTTGGAACACACTGTCTTCACTCTGCATTAAGAACACAATGTCTTCATTCTGCTCTAGGAACACACTGTCTTCACTCTGCTCTAGGAACACACTGTCTTCACTCTTCTCTAGGAACACACAGTCTTCACACTGCTCTAGCAACACACTGTCTTCACTCTGCTCTAGGAACACACTGTATTCACTCTGCTCTAGGAACACACTGCCTTACTCTGCTCTAGGAACACACTGTCTTCACTCTGCTCTTGGAACACACTGTCTTTTCTCTGCTCTAGGAACACACTGTCTTCACTCTGCTCTAGGAACACATTTACTTCACTCTGCGTTAGGAATACACTGTCTTCACTCTGCATTAAGAACACACTCTCTTCACTCTGCGTTAGGACCACACTGTCTTCACTCTGCCTTAGGAACACACTGTCTTCACTATCCTCTAGGAACACACTGTCTTCACTCTTCTCTAGGAACACACAGACTTCACACTGCTCTAGCAACACACTGTCTTCACTCTGCTCTAGGAACACACTGTCTTCACTCTGCTCTTGGAACACACTGTTTTTACTCTGCTCTAGGAACACACTATCTTCACTCTGCTTTAGGACCACACTGTGTTCACTCTGCTCTAGAAACACACTGTCTTCACTCTGCATTAGTAACACACTGTCTTCACTATCCTCTAGGAACACACTGTCTTTACTCTGTATTAGGAACACATTGTCTTCACTCTGATCTAGGAACACACTGTGCTCACTCTGCTACATGCACATACACCGCAACTCTGCGTTTGGAACAAACTGTCTTCACTCTGCATTAAGAACACACTGTCTTCATTCTGCTCTAGGAACACACTGTCTTCACTCTGCTCTAGGAACACACTGTCTTCACTCTGCATTAGGAACACCCTGTCTTCACTCTGCTCTTGGAACACACTGTCTTCACTCTTCTCTAGGAACACACAGACTTCACACTGCTCTAGCAACACACTGTCTTCACTCTGCTCTAGGAACACACTGTCTTCACTCTGCTCTAGGAACACACTGTCTTCACTCTGCATTAGGAACACCCTGTCTTCACTCTGCTCTTGGAACACACTGTCTTCACTCTTCTCTAGGAACACACAGACTTCACACTGCTCTAGCAACACACTGTCTTCACTCTGCTCTAGGAACACACTGTCTTCACTCTGCTCTTGGAACACACTGTTTTTACTCTGCTCTAGGAACACACTATCTTCACTCTGCTTTAGGACCACACTGTCTTCACTCTGCCTTAGGAACACACTGTCTTCATTCTCCTCTAGAAACACACTATCTTCATTCTGCATTAGGAACACACTGTCTTCACTCTGCTCTAGGAACACAGTCTTCAATCTGCATTAGGAACACACTGTCTTAACTCTGCTCTAGGAACACACTGTCTTCACTCTGCGTTCGGAACACACTGTGTTCACTCTGCTCCTTGCACATACACCGCAACTCTGCATTAGGAACACACTGTCTTCACTCTGCATTAGGAACACACTGTCTTCACTCTGCCTTAGGAACACACTGTCTTCACTCCGCTCTAGGAAAACACTGTCTTCACTCTGCATTAGGAACACACTGTGTTCACTCTGCTCCATGCACAAACACCGCAACTCTGCGTTTGGAACACACTGTCTTCACTCTGCATTAAGAACACACTGTCTTCATTCTGCTCTAGGAACACACTGTCTTCACTCTGCTCTAGGAACACACTGTCTTCACTCTTCTCTATGAACACACAGTCTTCACACTGCTCTAGCAACACACTGTCTTTACTCTGCTCTAGGAACACACTGTTTTCACTCTGCTCTAGGAACACACTGCCTTACTCTGCTCTAGGAACACACTGTCTTCACTCTGCTCTTGGAACACACTGTCTTTTCTCTGCTCTAGGAACACACTGTCTTCACTCTGCTCTAGGAACACATTTACTTCACTCTGCGTTAGGAATACACTGTCTTCACTCTGCATTAAGAACACACTCTCTTCACTCTGCGTTAGGACCACACTGTCTTCACTCTGCGTTAGGAACACACTGTCTTCACTCTCATCTAGAAACACACTATCTTCATTCTGCATTAGGAACACACTGTCTTAACTCTGCTCTAGGAACACAGTCTTCACTCTGCATTAGGTACACACTGTCTTTACTGTGCTCCATGCACATACACCGCAACTCTGCGTTTGGAACACACTGTCTTCACTCTGCTCTAGGAACACACTGTGTTCACTCTGCTCTAGGAACACACTGTCTTCACTCTGCATTAGGAACACACTGTGTTCACTCTGCTCTAGGAACACTGTCTTTACTGTGCTCCATGCACATACACCGCAACTCTGCGTTTGGAACACACTGTCTTCACTCTGCTCTAGGAACACACTGTGTTCACTCTGCTCTAGGAACACACTGTCTTCACTCTGCATTAGGAACACACTGTGTTCACTCTGCTCTAGGAACACACTGTCTTCACTCTGCATTAGGAACACACTGTCTTCACTATCCTCTAGGAACACACTGTCTTTACTCTGCATTAGGAACACATTGTCTTCAGTCTGCTCTAGGAACACACTGTGCTCACTCTGCTACATGCACATACACCGCAACTCTGCGTTTGGAACAAACTGTCTTCACTCTGCATTAAGAACACACTGTCTTCACTCTGCTCTAGGAACACACTGTCTTCACTCTGCATTAGGAACACCCTGTCTTCACTCTGCTCTTGGAACACACTGTCTTCACTCTTCTCTAGGAACACACAGACTTCACACTGCTCTAGCAACACACTGTCTTCACTCTGCTCTAGGAACACACTGTCTTCACTCTGCTCTAGGAACACACTGTCTTCACTCTGCATTAGGAACACCCTGTCTTCACTCTGCTCTTGGAACACACTGTCTTCACTCTTCTCTAGGAACACACAGACTTCACACTGCTCTAGCAACACACTGTCTTCACTCTGCTCTAGGAACACACTGTCTTCACTCTGCTCTAGGAACACACTGCCTTACTCTGCACTAGGAACACACTGTCTTGACTCTGCTCTTGGAACACACTGTTTTTACTCTGCTCTAGGAACACACTATCTTCACTCTGCTTTAGGACCACACTGTCTTCACTCTGCCTTAGGAACACACTGTCTTCATTCTCCTCTAGAAACACACTATCTTCATTCTGCATTAGGAACACACTGTCTTCACTCTGCTCTAGGAACACAGTCTTCAATCTGCTTTAGGAACACACTGTCTTAACTCTGCTCTAGGAACACACTGTCTTCACTCTGCGTTCGGAACACACTGTGTTCACTCTGCTCCATGCACATACACCGCAACTCTGCATTAGGAACCCACTGTCTTCACTCTGCATTAGGAACACACTGTCTTCACTCTGCATTAGGAACACACTGTCTTCACTCTGCCTTAGGAACACACTGTCTTCACTCCTCTCTGGGAAAACACTGTCTTCACTCTGCATTAGGAACACACTGTGTTCACTCTGCTCTAGGAACACACTGTCTTCACTCTGTGTTAGGAACACACTGTCTTCACTCTGCTCCATGCACATACACTGCAACTCTTCATTAGGAACACCATGTCTTCACTCTGCGTTAGGAACACACTGTCTTCACTCTGCTCAAGGAACACACTGTATTCTCTCTGCACTAGGAACACACTGTCTTCACTCTGCTCTAGGAACACACTGTCTTCACTCTGCTCCATGCACATATACCGCAACTCTGCATTAGAAACACGCTGTCTTCACTCTGCTCTAGAAACACTCTGTCTTCACTCTGCTCTAAGAACACACTGTCTTCACTCTGCCTTAGGAGCACACTCTCTTTACTCTGCTCTAGGAACACACTGTGTTCACTCTGCTCTAGGAACACACTGTCTTCACTCTGCATTAGGAACACACTGTGTTCACTCTGCTCTAGGAACACACTGTCTTCACTCTGCATTAGGAACACACTGTCTTCACTATCCTCTAGGAACACACTGTCTTTACTCTGCATTAGGAACACATTGTCTTCACTCTGCTCTAGGAACACACTGTGCTCACTCTGCTACATGCACATACACCGCAACTCTGCGTTTGGAACAAACTGTCTTCACTCTGCATTAAGAACACACTGTCTTCATTCTGCTCTAGGAACACACTGTCTTCACTCTGCTCTAGGAACACACTGTCTTCACTCTGCATTAGGAACACCCTGTCTTCACTCTGCTCTTGGAACACACTGTCTTCACTCTTCTCTAGGAACACACAGACTTCACACTGCTCTAGCAACACACTGTCTTCACTCTGCTCTAGGAACACACTGTCTTCACTCTGCTCTAGGAACACACTGTCTTCACTCTGCATTAGGAACACCCTGTCTTCACTCTGCTCTTGGAACACACTGTCTTCACTCTTCTCTAGGAACACACAGACTTCACACTGCTCTAGCAACACACTGTCTTCACTCTGCTCTAGGAACACACTGTCTTCACTCTGCTCTAGGAACACACTGCCTTACTCTGCGCTAGGAACACACTGTCTTGACTCTGCTCTTGGAACACACTGTTTTTACTCTGCTCTAGGAACACACTATCTTCACTCTGCTTTAGGACCACACTGTCTTCACTCTGCCTTAGGAACACACTGTCTTCATTCTCCTCTAGAAACACACTATCTTCATTCTGCATTAGGAACACACTGTCTTCACTCTGCTCTAGGAACACAGTCTTCAATCTGCATTAGGAACACACTGTCTTAACTCTGCTCTAGGAACACACTGCCTTCACTCTGCGTTCGGAACACACTGTGTTCACTCTGCTCCATGCACATACACCGCAACTCTGCATTAGGAACACACTGTCTTCACTCTGCATTGGGAACACACTGTCTTCACTCTGCATTAGGAACACACTGTCTTCACTCTGCCTTAGGAACACACTGTCTTCACTCCTCTCTAGGAAAACACTGTCTTCACTCTGCATTAGGAACACACTGTGTTCACTCTGCTCTAGGAACACACTGTCTTCACTCTGTGTTAGGAACACACTGTCTTCACTCTGCTCCATGCACATACACTGCAACTCTTCATTAGGAACACCATGTCTTCACTCTGCGTTAGGAACACACTGTCTTCACTCTGCTCAAGGAACACACTGTATTCTCTCTGCATTAGGAACACACTGTCTTCACTCTGCTCTAGGAACACACTGTCTTCACTCTGCTCCATGCACATATACCGCAACTCTGCATTAGGAAAACGCTGTCTTCACTCTGCTCTAGAAACACTCTGTCTTCACTCTGCTCTAAGAACACACTGTCTTCACTCTGCCTTAGGAGCACACTCTCTTTACTCTGCTCTAGGAACACACTGTCATTACTCTCCTCCATGCACATACATCGCAACTCTGCATTAGGAACACACTGTCTTCACTCTGCTCTAGGAACACACTGTCTTCACTCTCCATTAGGAACAAACTGTCTTCACTCTGCTCTAGGAACACACTGTCTTCACTCTGCTCTAGGAACACACTGTCTTCACTCTGCATTAGGAACACACTGTCTTAACTCTGCTCTAGGAACACACTGTCTTCACTCTGATCTAGGAACACACTGTCTTCACTCTGCATTAGGAACACATTGTCTTTACTCTGCTCTAGGAACACACTGTCTTCACTCTGCTCCAACTACATACACAGCAATTCTGCGTTTGGAACACACTGTCTTCACTCTGTATTAAGAACACACTGTCTTCATTCTGCTCTAGGAACACACTATCTTTACTCTGCTGTAGGAACATACTGTCTTCACTTTTCTCTAGGAACACGCAGTCTTCACACTGCTCTAGCAACACTCTGTCTTTACTCTGCTCTAGGAACACACTGTCTTCACTCTGCTCTAGGAACACACTGCCTTACTCTGCTCTAGGAACACACTGTCTTCTCTCTGCTCTTGGAACACACTGTCTTTACTCTGCTCTAGGAACACACTGTCTTCACTCTGCTCTAGGAACACATTTACTTCACTCTGCGTTAGGAACACACTGTCTTCACTCTCCTCTAGAAACACACTATCTTCATTCTGCATTAGGAACACACTGTCTTCACTCTGCTCTAGGAACACAGTCTTCACTCTGCTCTAGGAACACATTTACTTCACTCTGCGTTAGGAATACACTGTCTTCACTCTGCATTAAGAACACACTGTCTTCATTCTGCCTTAGGACCACACTGTCTTCACTCTGCTTTAGGAACACACTGTCTTCACTCTCCTCTAGAAACATACAATCTTCATTCTGCATTAGGAACACACTGTCTTTACTCTCCTCTAGGAACACAGTCTTCACTCTGCATTAGGAACACACTGTCTTCACTCTGCTCTAGGAACACACTGTCTTCACTCTGCACCATGCACATACACCGCAACTCTGCTTTTGGACCATACTGTCTTCACTCTGCTCTAGGAACACACTGTCTTCACTCTGCTCTAGGAACACACTGTCTTTACTGTGCTCCATGCACATACACCGCAACTCTGCGTTTGGAACACACTGTCTTCACTCTGCTCTAGGAACACAATGTGTTCACTCTGCTCTAGGAACACACTGTCTTCACTCTGCATTAGGAACACACTGTGTTCACTCTGCTCTAGGAACACACTGTCTTCACTCTGCATTAGGAACACACTGTCTACACTCTCCTCGAGGAACACACTGTCTTTACTCTGCATTAGGAACACATTGTCTTCACTCTGCTCTAGGAACACACTGTGCTCACTCTGCTACATGCACATACACGGCAACTCTGCGTTTGAAACAAACTGTCTTCTCTCTGCATTAAGAACACACTGTCTTCATTCTGCTCTAGGAACACACTGTCTTCACTCTGCTCTAGGAACACACTGTCTTCACTCTGCATTAGGAACACCCTGTCTTCACTCTGCTCTTGGAACACACTGTCTTCACTCTACTCTAGGAACACACAGACTTCACACTGCTCTAGCAACACACTGTCTTCACTCTGCTCTAGGAACACACTGTCTTCACTCTGCTCTAGGAACACACTGTCTTCACTCTGCATTAGGAACACCCTGTCTTCACTCTGCTCTTGGAACACACTGTCTTCACTCTTCTCTAGGAACACACAGACTTCACACTGGTCTAGCAACACACTGTCTTCACTCTGCTCTAGGAACACACTGTCTTCATCTGCTCTAGGAACACACTGCCTTACTCTGCTCTAGGAACACACTGTCTTCACTCTGCTCTTGGAACACACTGTCTTTACTCTGCTCTAGGAACACACTATCTTCACTCTACTTTAGGACCACACTGTCTTCACTCTGCCTTAGGAACACACTGTCTTCATTCTCCTCTAGAAACACACTATCTTCATTCTGCATTAGGAACACACTGTCTTCACTCTGCTCTAGGAACACAGTCTTCAATCTGCATTAGGAACACACTGTCTTAACTCTGCTCTAGGAACACACTGTCTTCACTCTGCGTTCGGAACACACTGTGTTCACTCTGCTCCATGCACATACACCGCAACTCTGCATTAGGAACACACTGTCTTCACTCTGCATTGGGAACACACTGTCTTCACTCTGCATTAGGAACACACTGTCTTCACTCTGCCTTAGGAACACACTGTCTTCACTCCTCTCTAGGAAAACACTGTCTTCACTCTGCATTAGGAACACACTGTGTTCACTCTGCTCTAGGAACACACTGTCTTCACTCTGTGTTAGGAACACACTGTCTTCACTCTGCTCCATGCACATACACTGCAACTCTTCATTAGGAACACCATGTCTTCACTCTGCGTTAGGAACACACTGTCTTCACTCTGCTCAAGGAACACACTGTATTCTCTCTGCATTAGGAACACACTGTCTTCACTCTGCTCTAGGAACACACTGTCTTCACTCTGCTCCATGCACATATACCGCAACTCTGCATTAGGAAAACGCTGTCTTCACTCTGCTCTAGAAACACTCTGTCTTCACTCTGCTCTAAGAACACACTGTCTTCACTCTGCCTTAGGAGCACACTCTCTTTACTCTGCTCTAGGAACACACTGTCATTACTCTCCTCCATGCACATACATCGCAACTCTGCATTAGGAACACACTGTCTTCACTCTGCTCTAGGAACACACTGTCTTCACTCTCCATTAGGAACAAACTGTCTTCACTCTGCTCTAGGAACACACTGTCATCACTCTGCTCTAGGAACACACTGTCTTCACTCTGCATTAGGAACACACTGTCTTAACTCTGCTCTAGGAACACACTGTCTTCACTCTGCTCTAGGAACACACTGTCTTCACTCTGCATTAGGAACACATTGTCTTTACTCTGCTCTAGGAACACACTGTCTTCACTCTGCTCCAACTACATACACAGCAATTCTGCGTTTGGAACACACTGTCTTCACTCTGTATTAAGAACACACTGTCTTCATTCTGCTCTAGGAACACACTGTCTTTACTCTGCTGTAGGAACATACTGTCTTCACTTTTCTCTAGAAACACACAGTCTTCACACTGCTCTAGCAACACTCTGTCTTTACTCTGCTCTAGGAACACACTGTCTTCACTCTGCTCTAGGAACACACTGCCTTACTCTGCTCTAGGAACACACTGTCTTCTCTCTGCTCTTGGAACACACTGTCTTTACTCTGCTCTAGGAACAAACTGTCTTCACTCTGCTCTAGGAACACATTTACTTCACTCTGCGTTAGGAACACACTGTCTTCACTCTCCTCTAGAAACACACTATCTTCATTCTGCATTAGGAACACACTGTCTTCACTCTGCTCTAGGAACACAGTCTTCACGCTGCTCTAGGAACACATTTACTTCACTCTGCTCTAGGAACACACTGTCTTCACTCTGCATTGGGAACACACTGTCTTCACTCTGCCATAGGAACACACTGTCTTCACTCCGCACTAGGAAAACACTGTCTTCACTCTGCATTAGGAACACACTGTGTTCGCTCTGCTCTAGGAACACACTGTCTTCACTCTGTGTTAGGAACACACTGTCTTCACTCTGCTCCATGCACATACACTGCAACTCTTCATTAGGAACACCATGTCTTCACTCTGCGTTAGGAACACACTGTCTTCACTCTGCTCTAGAAAACACTGTCTTCTCTCTGCATTAGGAACACACTGTCTTCACTCTGCTCTAGGAACACACTGTCTTCACTCTGCTCTAGGAACACAATGTGTTCACTCTGCTCTAGGAACACACTGTCTTCACTCTTCTCTAGGAACACACAGTCTTCACACTGCTCTAGCAACACACTGTCTTCACTCTGCTCTAAGGACACACTGTCTACACTCTCCTCTAGCAACACACTGTCTTTACTCTGCATTAGGAACACTCTGTCTTCACTCTGCTCTAAGAACACACTGTCTTCACTCTGCCTTAGGAGCACACTCTCTTTACTCTGCTCTAGGAACACACTGTCATTACTGTCCTCCATGCACATACATCGCAACTCTGCATTAGGAACACACTGTCTTCATTCTGCTCTAGGAACACACTGTCTTCACTCTCCATTAGGAACAAACTGTCTTCACTCTGCTCTAGGAACACACTGTCTTCACTCTGCTCTAGGAACACACTGTCTTCACTCTGCATTAGGAACACACTGTCTTCACTCTGCTGTAGGAACACACTGTGTTCACTCTGCTCTAGGAACACAATGTCTTCACTCTGCATTAGGAACACATTGTCTTCACTCTGCTCTAGGAACACACTGTCTTCACTCTGCTCTAGGAACACACTGCCTTACTCTGCTCTAGGAACAAACTGTCTTCTCTCTGCTCTTGGAACACACTGTCTTTACTCTGCTCTAGGAACACACTGTCTTCACTCTGCTCTTGGAACACATTTACTTCACTCTGCGTTTGGAACACACTGTCTTCACTCTCCTCTGGAAACACACTATCTTCATTCTCCATTAGGAACACACTGTCTTCACTATGCTCTAGGAACATAGTCTTCACTCTGCATTAGGAACACACTGTCTTCACTCTGCTCTAGGAACACACTGTCTTCACTCTGCACCATGCTCATACACCACAACTCTGCTTTGGACCATATTGTCTTCACTCTGCTCTAGAAACACACTGTGTTCACTCTGCTCTAGGAACACACTGTCTTCACTCTGCATTAGGAACACACTGTGTTCACTCTGCTCTAGGAACACACTGTCTTCACTCTGCATTAGGAACACATTGTCGTCACTCTGCTCTAGGAACACACTGTGTTCACTCTGCTCCATGCACATACACCGGAACTCTGCGTTTGGAACACACTGTCTTCACTCTGCATTAAGCACACACTGTCTTCATTCTGATCTAGGAACACACTGTCTTCACTCTGCTCTAGGAACACACTGTCTTCACTCTTCTCTAGGAACACACAGTCTTCACACTGCTCTAGCAACACACTATCTTCACTCTGCTCTAGGAACACACTGTTTTCACTCTGCTCTAGGAACACACTGCCTTACTCTGCTCTAGGAACACACTGTCTTCACTCTGATCTTGGAACACACTGTCTTTTCTCTGCTCTAGTAACACACAGTCTTCACTCTGCTCTAGGAACACATTTACTTCACTCTGCATTAGGAACACACTGTCTTCACTCTGCTCTAGAAACACACTATCTTCATTCTGCATTAGGAACACACGGTCTTCACTCTGCTCTTGGAACACACTGTCTTTTCTCTGCTCTAGGAACACAAAGTCTTCACTCTGCTCTAGGAACACATTTCCTTCACTCTGCCTTAGGATACACTGTCTTCACTCTGCATTAAGAACACACTGTCTTCACTCTGCATTAGGACCACACTGTCTTCACTCTGCGTTAGGAACACACTGTCTTCACTCTCCTCTAGAAACACACTATCTTCATTCTGCATTAGGAATACACTGTCTTCACTCTGCTCTAGGAACACAGTCTTCACTCTGCATTAGGAACACACTGTCTTCACTCTGCTCTAGGAACACACTGTCTTCACTCTGCACCATGCACATACACCGCAACTCTGCGTTTGGACCATACTGTCTTCACTCTGCTCCAGGAACACACTGTCTTCACTCTGCTCTAGGAACACACTGTCTTTACTGTGCTCCATGCACATACACCGCAACTCTGCGTTTGGAACACACTGTCTTCACTCTGCTCAAGGAACACACTGTGTTCACTCTGCTCTAGGAACACACTGTGTTCACTCTGCTCAAGGAACACACTGTCTTCACTCTGTGTTAGGAAGACACTGTGTTCACTCTGCTCTAGGAACACACTGTCTTCACTCTTCATTAGGAACACACTGTCTTCACTCTCCTCTAGGAAAACACTGTCTTTAATCTGCATTAGGAACACATTGTCTTCACTCTGCTCTAGGAACACACTGCGCTCACTCTGCTACATGCACATACACCGCAACTCTGCGTTTGGAACAAACTGTCTTCACTATGCATTAAGAACACACTGTCTTCATTCTGCTCTAGGAACACACTGTCCTCACTCTGCTCTAGGAACACACTGTCTTAACTCTGCTCTATGAACACACTGTCTTCACTATGCTCTAGGAACACACTGTCTTCACTATGCTCTAGGAACACACTGTCTTCACTATGCTCTAGGAACATACTGTCTTCACTCTGCTCTAGGAACACACTGTCTTCACTCTGCACCATGCACATACACCGCAACTCTGCGTTTGGACCATACTGTCTTCACTCTGCTCCAGGAACACACTGTCTTCACTCTGCTCTAGGAACACACTGTCTTTACTGTGCTCCATGCACATACACCGCAACTCTGCGTTTGGAACACACTGTCTTCACTCTGCTCAAGGAACACACTGTGTTCACTCTGCTCTAGGAACATCCTGTCTTCACTCTGCTCTTGGAACACACTGTCTTCACTCTTCTCTAGGAACACACAGTCTTCACACTGCTCTAGCAACACACTGTCTTCACTCTGCTCTAGGAACACACTGTCTTCACTCTGCATTAGGAACACACTGTCTTCACTCTGCTGTAGGAACACACTGTGTTCACTCTGCTCTAGGAACACAATGTCTTCACTCTGCATTAGGAACACACTGTCTTCACTCTGCTCTAGGAACACACTGCCTTACTCTGCTCTAGGAACAAACTGTCTTGTCTCTGCTCTTGGAACACACTGTCTTTACTCTGCTCTAGGAACACACTGTCTTCACTCTGCTCTAGGAACACATTTACTTCACTCTGCGTTTGGAACACACTGTCTTCACTCTCCTCTGGAAACACACTATCTTCATTCTGCATTATAAACACACTGTCTTCACTCTGCTCTAGGAACATAGTCTTCACTCTGCATTAGGAACACACTGTCTTCACTCTGCTCTAGGAACACACTGTCTTCACTCTGCTCTAGGAACACACTGTCTTCACTCTCCATTAGGAACAAACTGTCTTCACTTTTTTCTAGGAACACACAGTCTTCACACTGCTGTAGCAACACACTGTCTTTACTCTGCTCTAGGAACACACTGTCTTCACTCTGCTCTAGGAACACACTGCCTTACTCTGCTCTAGGAACACACTGTTTTCTCTCTGCTCTTGGAACACACTGTCTTTACTCTGCTCTAGGAACACACTGTCTTCACTCTGCTCTTGGAACACATTTACTTCACTCTGAGTTAGGAATACACTGTCTTCACTCTGCATTAAGATCACACTGTCTTCACTCTGCGTTAGGACCACACTGTCTTCACTCTGCGTTAGGAACACACTGTCTTCACTCTCCTCTAGAAACACACTATCTTAATTCTGCATTAGGAACACACTGTCTTCACTCTGCTCTAGAAACACAGTCTTCAATCTGCATTAGGAACACACTGTCTTAACTCTGCTCTAGGAACACACTGTCTTCACTCTGCATTCGGAACACACTGTGTTCACTCTGCTCCATGCACATACACCGCAACTCTGCATTAGGAACACACTGTCTTCACTCTGCATTAGGAACACACTGTCTTCACTCTGCCATAGGAACACACTGTCTTCACTCCGCACTAGGAAAACACTGTCTTCACTCTGCATTAGGAACACACTGTGTTCACTCTGCTCTAGGAACACACTGTCTTCACTCTGTGTTAGGAACACACTGTCTTCACTCTGCTCCATGCACATACACTGCAACTCTTCATTAGGAACAACATGTCTTCACTCTGCGTTAGGAACACACTGTCTTCACTCTGCTCTAGGAAAACACTGTCTTCTCTCTGCATTAGGAACACACTGTCTTCACTCTGCTCTAGGAACACACTGTCTTCACTCTGCTCTAGGAACACAATGTGTTCACTCTGCTCTAGGAACACACTGTCTTCACTCTGCATTAGGAACACACTGTGTTCACTCTGCTCTAGGAACACACTGTCTTCACTCTGCATTAGGAACACACTGTCTACACTCTCCTCTAGGAACACACTGTCTTTACTCTGCATTAGGAACACTCTGTCTTCACTCTGCTCTAAGAACACACTGTCTTCACTCTGCCTTAGGAGCACACTCTCTTTACTCTGCTCTAGGAACACACTGTCATTACTCTCCTCCATGCACATACATCGCAACTCTGCATTAGGAACACACTGTCTTCATTCTGCTCTAGGAACACACTGTCTTCACTCTCCATTAGGAACAAACTGTCTTCACTCTGCTCTAGGAACACACTGTCTTCACTCTGCTCTAGGAACACACTGTCTTCACTCTGCTCTAGGAACACACTGTCTTCACTCTGCTGTAGGAACACACTGTGTTCACTCTGCTCTAGGAACACAATGTCTTCACTCTGCATTAGGAACACATTGTCTTCACTCTGCTCTAGGAACACACTGTCTTCACTCTGCTCTAGAAACACACTGCCTTACTCTGCTCTAGGAACAAACTGTCTTCTCTCTGCTCTTGGAACACACTGTCTTTACTCTGCTCTAGGAACACACTGTCTTCACTCTGCTCTAGGAACACATTTACTTCACTCTGCGTTTGGAACACACTGTCTTCACTCTCCTCTGGAAACACACTATCTTCATTCTGCATTAGGAACACACTGTCTTCACTCTGCTCTAGGAACATAGTCTTCACTCTGCATTAGGAACACACTGTCTTCACTCTGCTCTAGGAACACACTGTCTTCACTCTGCACCATGCTCATACACCACAACTCTGCTTTGGACCATACTGTCTTCACTCTGCTCCAGAAACACACTGTGTTCACTCTGCTCTAGGAACACACTGTCTTCACTCTGCATTAGGAACACACTGTGTTCACTCTGCTCTAGGAACACACTGTCTTCACTCTGCATTAGGAACACATTGTCGTCACTCTGCTCTAGGAACACACTGTGTTCACTCTGCTCCATGCACATACACCGGAACTCTGCGTTTGGAACACACTGTCTTCACTCTGCATTAAGCACACACTGTCTTCATTCTGCTCTAGGAACACACTGTCTTCACTCTGCTCTAGGAACACACTGTCTTCACTCTTCTCTAGGAACACACAGTCTTCACACTGCTCTAGCAACACACTATCTTCACTCTGCTCTAGGAACACACTGTTTTCACTCTGCTCTAGGAACACACTGCCTTACTCTGCTCTAGGAACACACTGTCTTCACTCTGATCTTGGAACACACTGTCTTTTCTCTGCTCTAGTAACACACAGTCTTCACTCTGCTCTAGGAACACATTTACTTCACTCTGCATTAGGAACACACTGTCTTCACTCTGCTCTAGAAACACACTATCTTCATTCTGCATTAGGAACACACGGTCTTCACTCTGCTCTTGGAACACACTGTCTTTTCTCTGCTCTAGGAACACAAAGTCTTTACTCTGCTCTAGGAACACATTTCCTTCACTCTGCCTTAGGATACACTGTCTTCACTCTGCATTAAGAACACACTGTCTTCACTCTGCATTAGGACCACACTGTCTTCACTCTGCGTTAGGAACACACTGTCTTCACTCTCCTCTAGAAACACACTATCTTCATTCTGCATTAGGAATACACTGTCTTCACTCTGCTCTAGGAACACAGTCTTCACTCTGCATTAGGAACACACTGTCTTCACTCTGCTCTAGGAACACACTGTCTTCACTCTGCACCATGCACATACACCGCAACTCTGCGTTTGGACCTTACTGTCTTCACTCTGCTCCAGGAACACACTGTCTTCACTCTGCTCTAGGAACACACTGTCTTTACTGTGCTCCATGCACATACACCGCAACTCTGCGTTTGGAACACACTGTCTTCACTCTGCTCAAGGAACACACTGTGTTCACTCTGCTCTAGGAACACACTGTGTTCACTCTGCTCTAGGAACACACTGTCTTCACTCTGTGTTAGGAAGACACTGTGTTCACTCTGCTCTAGGAACACACTGTCTTCACTCTTCATTAGGAACACACTGTCTTAACTCTCCTTTTGGAAAACACTGTCTTTAATCTGCATTAGGAACACAAAATCTTCACTCTGCTCTAGGAACACACTGCGCTCACTCTGCTACATGCACATACACCGCAACTCTGCGTTTGGAACAAACTGTCTTCACTCTGCATTAAGAACACACTGTCTTCATTCTGCTCTAGGAACACACTGTCCTCACTCTGCTCTAGGAACACACTGTCTTAACTCTGCTCTAGGAACACACTGTCTTCACTATGCTCTAGGAACACACTGCCTTCACTCTGCTCTAAAAACACACGGTCTTCACTCTGCATTAGGAACACCCTGTCTTCACTCGGCTCTTGGAACACACTGTCTTCACTCTTCTCTAGGAACACACAGTATTCACACTGCTCTAGCAACACACTGTCTTCACTCTGCTCTAGGAACACACTGTCTTCACTCTGCTCTAGGAACACACTGCCTTACTCTGCTCTAGGAACACATTTACTTCACTCTGCGTTAGGAATACACTGTCTTCACTCTGCATTAAGAACACACTGCCTTACTCTGCTCTAGGAACACACGGTCTTCACTCTATTCTTGGAACACACTGTCTTTTCTCTGCTCTAGGAACACACTGTCTTCACTCTGCTCTAGGAACACATTTACTTCACTCTGCCTTAGGATACACTGTCTTCACTCTGCATTAAGAACACACTGTCTTCACTCTGCGTTAGGACCACACTGTCTTCACTCTGCCTTAGGAACACACTGTCTTCACCCTCCTCTAGAAACACACTATCTTCATTCTGCATTAGGAATACACTGTCTTCACTCTGCTCTAGGAACACAGTCTTCACTCTGCATTAGGAACACACTGTCTTCACTCTGCTCTAGGAACACACTGTCTTCACTCTGCACCATGCACTTACACCGCAACTCTGCTTTTGGACCATACTGTCTTCACTCTGCTCTAGGAACATACTGTCTTCACTCTGCTCTAGGAACACACTGTCTTTACTGTGCTCCATGCACATACACCGCACCTCTGCGTTTGGAACACACTGTCTTCACTCTGCTCTAGGAACACACTGTGTTCACTCTCCTCTAGGAACACAGTGTCTTCACTCTGTGTTAGGAAGACACTGTGTTCACTCTGCTCTAGGAACACACTGTCTTCACTCTGCATTAGGAACACACTGTCTTCACTCTCCTCTAGGAACACACTGTCTTTACTTTGCATTAGGAACACATTGACTTCACTCTGCTCTAGGAACACACTGTGCTCACTCTGCTACATGCACATACACCGCAACTCTGCTTTTGGAACAAACTGTCTTCACTCTGCATTAAGAACACACTGTCTTCATTCTGCTCTAGGAACACACTGTCTTCACTCTGCTCTAGGAACACACTGTCTTCACTCTGCTCTAGGAACACACTGTCTTTACTCTGCTCTAGGAACACACTGTCTACACTCTGCTCTAGGAACACACTGTCTTCACTCTGCATTAGGAACACCTGTCTTCACTCTGCTCTTGGAACACACTGTCTTCACTCTTCTCGCGGAACACACAGTCTTCACACTGCTCTAGCAACACAGTGTCTTCAATCTGCTCTAGGAACACACTGTCTTCACTCTGCTCTAGGAACACACTGCCTTAATCTGCTCTAGGAACACACTGTCTTCACTCTGCTCTTGGAACACACTGTCTTTACTCTGCTCTAGGAACAAATTATCTTCACTCTGCTCTAGGAACACATTTACTTCACTCTGCATTATGAATACACTGTCTTCACTCTGCATTAAGAACACACTGTCTTCACTCTGCTCTTGGAACACACTGTCTTTACTCTGCTCTAGGAACACACTGTCTTCAGTTTCCTCTAGAAACACACTATCTTCATTCTGCATTAGGAACACACTGTCTTCACTCTGCTCTAGGAACACAGTCTTTAATCTGCATTAGGAACACACTGTCTTCACTCTGCTCTAGGAACACACTGTCTTTACTCTGCGTTCGGAACACACTGTGTTCACTCTGCTCCATGCACATACCGCAACTCTGCATTAGGAACACACTGTCTTCACTCTGCATTAGGAACACACTGTCTTCACTCTGCCTTAGGAACACACTGTCTTCACTCCGCTCTAGGAAAACACTGTCTTCACTCTGCATTAGGAACACACTGTGTTCACTCTGCTCTAGGAACACACTGTCTTCACTCTGTGTTTGGAACACACTGTCTTCACTCTGCTCCATGCACATACACTGCAACTCTTCATTAGGAACACCGTTTGTTCACTCTGCGTTAGGAACACACTGTCTTCACTCTGCTCTAGGAACACACTGTCTTCTCTCTGCATTAGGAACACACTGTCTTCACAATACTCTAGGAACACACTGTCTTCACTCTGCTCCATGCACATACACTGCAACTCTGCATTTGGAACACACAGTCTTCACTCTGCTCTAGGTACACCCTCTCTTCACTCTGCATTAGGAACAAACTGTCTTCACTCTGCTCTAGGAACACACTGTCTTCACTCTGCTCTAGGAACACACTGTCTTCACTCTGCATTAGGAACACACTGTCTTCACTCTGCTCTAGGAACACACTGTCTTCACTCTGCTCTAGGAACACACTGTCTTCTCTCTGCATTAGGAACACATTGTCTTCACTCTGCTCTAGGAACACACTGTCTTCACTCTCCATTAGGAACAAACTGTCTTCACTTTTCTCTAGGAACACACAGTCTTCACACTGCTGTAGCAACACACTGTCTTTACTCTGCTCTAGGAACACACTGTCTTCACTCTGCTCTAGGAACACACTGCCTTACTCTGCTCTAGGAACACACTGTTTTCTCTCTGCTCTTGGAACACACTGTCTTTACTCTGCTCTAGGAACACACTGTCTTCACTCTGCTCTAGGAACACATTTACTTCACTCTGAGTTAGGAATACACTGTCTTCACTCTGCATTAAGATCACACTGTCTTCACTCTGCGTTAGGACCACACTGTCTTCACTCTGCGTTAGGAACACACTGTCTTCACTCTCCTCTAGAAACACACTATCTTAATTCTGCATTAGGAACACACTGTCTTCACTCTGCTCTAGGAACACAGTCTTCACTCTGCATTAGGAACACACTGTCTTCACTCTGCTCAAGGAACACACTGTCTTAACTCTGCATTAGGAACACACTGTCTTCACTCTGCTCTAGGAACACACTGTGTTCACTCTGCTCTAGGAACACACTGTCTTCACTCTGCATTAGGAACACACTGTGTTCACTCTGCTCTAGGAACACACTGTCTTCACTCTGCATTAGGAACACACTGTCTTCACTCTACTCTAGGAACACACTGTCTTCACTCTCCATTAGGAAAACACTGTTTTCACTCTGCTCTAGGAACACACTGTCTTCACTCTGCTCTAGGAACACACTGTCTTTACTCTGCATTAGGAACACATTGTCTTCACTCTGCTCTAAGAACACACTGGCTTCACTCTGCTCTAGGAACACACTGTCTTCACTCTGCATTACGAACACACTGTCTTCAAACTGCATTACGAACACCCTGTCTTCACTCTGCTATTGCAACACACTGTCTTCGCTCTTCTCTAGGAACACACAGTCTTCACAGTGCTCTAGCAACACACTGTCTTCACTCTGCTCTAGGAACACACTGTCTTCACTCTGCTCTAGGAACACACTGTCTTCACTCTGCATTAGGAACACACTGTGTTCACTCTGCTCTAGGAACCCACTGTCTTCACTCTGCATTAGGAACACACTGTCTTCACTCTGCTCTAGGAACACACTGTCTTTACTCTGCATTAGGAACACATTGTCTTCACTCTGCTCTAGGAACACACTGTTTCACTCAACTCCATGCACATACACCGCAACTCTGCGTTTGGAACACACTGTCTTCACTCTGCATTAAGAACACACTGTCTTCATTCTGCTCTAGGAACACACTGTCTTCACTCTGCTCTAGGAACACAATGTCTTCACTCTTCTCTAGGAACACACAGTCTTCACACTGCTCTAGCAACACACTGTCTTCATTCTGCTCTAGTAACACACTGTTTTCACTCTGCTCTAGGAACACACTGCCTTACTCTGCTCTAGGAACACACGTTCTTCACTCTGCTCTTGGAACACACTGTCTTTTCTCTGCTCTAGGAACACACTGTCTTCACTCTGCTCTAGGAACACATTTACTTCACTCTGCCTTAGGATACACTGTCTTCACACTGCGTTAGGACCACACTGTCTTCACTCTGCGTTAGGACCACACTGTCTTCACTCTCCTCTAGAAACACACTATCTTCATTCTGCATTAGGAACACACTGTCTTCACTCTGCTCTAGGAAAACAGTGTTCACTCTGCATTAGGAACACACTGTCTTTATTGTGCTCCATGCACATACACCGCAACTCTGCGTTTGGAACATACTGTCTTCACTCTGCTCTAGGAACACACTGTCTTCACACTGCTCTAAGAACACACTGTCTTTACTGTGCTCCATGCACATACACCGCAACTCTGCGTTTGGAACACACTGTCTTCACTCTGCTCCAGGAACACACTGTGTAAACTCTACTCTAGGAACACACTGTCTTCACTCTGCTCTAGGAACACAGTCTTTAATCTGCATTAGGAACACACTGTCTTCACTCTGCTCTAGGAACACAGTCTTTAATCTGCATTAGGAACACACTGTCTTCACTCTGCTCTAGGAACACACTGTCTTTACTCTGCGTTCGGAACACACTGTGTTCACTCTGCTCCATGCACATACCGCAACTCTGCATTAGGAACACACTGTCTTCACTCTGCTCTAGGAACACACTGTCTTCACTCTGCCTTAGGAACACACTGTCTTCACACCGCTCTAGGAAAACACTGTCTTCACTCTGCATTAGGAACACACTGTGTTCACTCTGCTCTAGGAACACACTGTCTTCACTCTGTGTTAGGAACACACTGTCTTCACTCTGCTCCATGCACATACACTGCAACTCTTCATTAGGAACACCGTGTGTTCACTCTGCATTAGGAACACACTGTCTTCACTCTGCTCTAGGAACACACTGTCTTCTCTCTGCATTAGGAACACACTGTCTTCACTCTACTCTAGGAACACACTGTCTTCACTCTTCTCTAGGAACACACTGTCTTCACTCTGCATTAGGAACACACTGTCTTCACTCTACACTAGGAACACACTGTCTTCACTCTGCTCCATGCACATACACCGCAAGTCTGCATTTGGAACACACAGTCTTCACTCTGCTCTAGGAACACCTTCTCTTCACTCTGCATTAGGAACAAACTGTCTTCACTCTGCTCCAGGAACACACTGTCTTCACTCTGCTCTAGGAACACACTGTCTTCACTCTGCATTAGGAACACACTGTTTTCACTCTGCTCTAGGAACACACTGTCTTCACTCTGCTCTAGGAACACACTGTCTTCACTCTGCATTAGGAACACATTGTCTTCACTCTGCTCTAGGAACACACTGTCTTCACTCTCCATTAGGAACAAACTGTCTTCACTTTTCTCTAGGAACACACAGTCTTCACACTGCTCTAGCAACACACTGTCTTTACTCTGCTCTAGGAACACACTGTCTTCACTCTGCTCTAGGAACACACTGCCTTACTCTGCTCTAGGAACACACTGTTTTCTCTCTGCTCTTGGAACACACTGTCTTTACTCTGCTCTAGGAACACACTGTCTTCACTCTGCTCTAGGAACACATTTACTTCACTCTGAGTTACGAATACACTGTCTTCACTCTGCATTAAGATCACACTGTCTTCACTCTGCGTTAGGACCACACTGTCTTCACTCTGCATTAGGAACACACTGTCTTCACTCTCCTCTAGAAACACACTATCTTAATTCTGCATTAGGAACACACTGTCTTCACTCTGCTCTAGGAACACAGTCTTCACTCTGCATTAGGAACACACTGTCTTCACTCTGCTCTAGGAACACACTGTCTTCACTCTGCACCATGCACATACACCGCAACTCTGCGTTTGGACCATACTGTCTTCACTCTGCTCTAGGAACACACTGTGTTCACTCTGCTCTAGGAACACACTGTCTTCACTCTGCATTAGGAACACACTGTGTTCACTCTGTCTAGGAACACACTGTCTTCACTCTGCATTAGGAACACACTGTCTTCACTCTGCTCTAGGAACACACTGTCTTCACTCTCCATTAGGAAAACACTGTGTTCACTCTGCTCTAGGAACACACTGTCTTCACTCTGCTCTAGGAACACACTGTCCTTACTCTGCATTAGGAACACATTGTCTTCACTCTGCTCTAAGAACACACTGTCTTCACTCTGCTCTAGGAACACACTGTCTTCACTCTGCATTAGGAACACACTGTCTTCAAACTGCATTAGGAACACCCTGTCTTCACTCTGCTCTTGCAACACACTGTCTTCGCTCTTCTCTAGGAACACACAGTCTTCACACTGCTGTAGCAACACACTGTCTACACTCTGCTCTAGGAACACACTGTCTTCACTCTGCTCTAGGAACACACTGTCTTCACTCTGCATTAGGAACACACTGTGTTTACTCTGCTCTAGGAACCCACTGTCTTAACTCTGCATTAGGAACACACTGTCTTCACTCTGCTCTAGGAACACACTGTCTTTACTCTGCATTAGGAACACATTTTCTTCACTCTGCTCTAGGAACACACTGTTTCACTCTGCTTCATGCACATACACCGCAACTCTGCGTTTGGAACACACTGTCTTCACTCTGCATTAAGAACACACTGTCTTCATTCTGCTCTAGGAACACACTGTCTTCACTCTGCTCTAGGAACACAATGTCTTCACTCTTCTCTAGGAACACACAGTCTTCACACTGCTCTAGCAACACACTGTCTTCACTCTGCTCTAGGAACACACTGTTTTCACTCTGCTCTAGAAACACACTGCCTTACTCTGCTCTAGGAACACACGTTCTTCACTCTGCTCTTGGAACACACTGTCTTTTCTCTGCTCTAGGAACACACTGTCTTCACTCTGCTCTAGGAACACATTTACTTCACTCTGCCTTAGGATACACTGTCTTCACTCTGACTTAAGAACACACTGTCTTCACACTGCGTTAGGACCACACTGTCTTCACTCTGCTTTAGGACCACACTGTCTTCACTCTCCTCTAGAAACACACTATCTTCATTCTGCATTAGGAACACACTGTCTTCACTCTGCTCTAGGAACACAGTGTTCACTCTGCATTAGGAACACACTGTCTTCACTCTGCTCTAAGGACACACTGTTTTCACTCTGCCTTAGGAGCACACTCTGTTTACTCTGCTCTAGGACACACTGTCAATACTCTCCTTCATGCTCATACTCCGCAACTCTGCATTAGGAACACACTGTCTTCCCTCTGCTCTAGGAACACAGTGTCTTCACTCTCAATTAGGAACAAACTGTCTTCACTCTGCTCTAGGAACACACTGTGTTCACTCTGCTCTAGGAACACACTGTCTTCACTCTGCGTTAGGAACACACTGTCTTCACTCTCCTCTAGAAACACACTATCTTAATTCTGCATTAGGAACACACTGTCTTCACTCTGCTCTAGGAACACAGTCTTCACTCTGCATTAGGAACACACTGTCTTCACTCTGCTCTAGGAACACACTGTCTTCACTTTGCACCATGAACATACACCGCAACACTGCGTTTGGACCATACTGTCTTCACTCTGCTCTAGGAACACACTGTGTTCACTCTGCTCTAGGAACACACTGTCTTCACTCTGCATTAGGAACACACTGTGTTCACTCTGTCTAGGAACACACTGTCTTCACTCTGCATTAGGAACACACTCTCTTCACTCTGCTCTAGGAACACACTGTCTTCACTCTCCATTAGGAAAACACTGTGTTCACTCTGCTCTAGGAACAGACTGTCTTCACTCTGCTCTAGGAACACACTGTCTTTACTCTGCATTAGGAACACATTGTCTTCACTCTGCTCTAAGAACACACTGTCTTCACTCTGCTCTAGGAACACACTGTCTTCACTCTGCATTAGGAACACACTGTCTTCAAACTGCATTAGGAACACCCTGTCTTCACTCTGCTCTTGCAACACACTGTCTTCGCTCTTCTCTAGGAACACACAGTCTTCACACTGCTGTAGCAACACACTGTCTACACTCTGCTCTAGGAACACACTGTCTTCACTCTGCATTAGGAACACACTGTCTTCACTCTGCTCTAGGAACACACTGTCTTTACTCTGCATTAGGAACACATTTTCTTCACTCTGCTCTAGGAACACACTGTTTCACTCTGCTTCATGCACATACACCGCAACTCTGCATTTGGAACACACTGTCTTCACTCTGCATTAAGAACACACTGTCTTCATTCTGCTCTAGGAACACACTGTCTTCACTCTGCTCTAGGAACACAATGTCTTCACTCTTCTCTAGGAACACACAGTCTTCACACTGCTCTAGCAACAGACTGTCTTCACTCTGCTCTAGGAACACACTGTTTTCACTCTGCTCTAGAAACACACTGCCTTACTCTGCTCTAGGAACACACGTTCTTCACTCTGCTCTTGGAACACACTGTCTTTTCTCTGCTCTAGGAACACACTGTCTTCACTCTGCTCTAGGAACACATTTACTTCACTCTGCCTTAGGATACACTGTCTTCACTCTGACTTAAGAACACACTGTCTTCACACTGCGTTAGGGCCACACTGTCTTCACTCTGCTTTAGGACCACACTGTCTTCACTCTCCTCTAGAAACACACTATCTTCATTCTGCATTAGGAACACACTGTCTTCACTCTGCTCTAGGAACACAGTGTTCACTCTGCTTTAGGAACACACTGTCTTCACTCTGCTCTAAGGACACACTGTCTTCACTCTGCCTTAGGAGCACACTCTCTTTACTCTGCTCTAGGACACACTGTCAATACTCTCCTTCATGCCCATACTCCGCAACTCTGCATTAGGAACACACTGTCTTCCCTCTGCTCTAGGAACACAGTGTCTTCACTCTCAATTAGGAACAAACTGTCTTCACTCTGCTCTAGGAACACACTGTCTTCACTCTGCTCTAGGAACACACTGTCTTCACTCTGCATTAGGAACACACTGTCTTCACTCTGCTCTAGGAACACACTGTCTTCACTCTGCTCTAGGAGCACACTGTCTTCACTCTGAATTAGGAACACATTGTCTTCACTCTGCTCTAGGAACACACTGTCTTCACTCTGATCCGTGCACATACACAGCAACTCTGCGTTTGGAACACACTGTCTTCACTCTGTATTAAGAACACACTGTCTTCATTCTGCTCTAGGAACACACTGTCTTTACTCTGCTCTAGGAACATACTGTCTTCACTTTTCTCTAGGAACACACAGTCTTCACACTGCTCTAGCAACACACTGTCTTTACTCTGCTCTAGGAACTAACTGTCTTCACTCTGCTCTAGGAACACAGTGTCTTCACTCTGCATTAGGTACACACTGTCTTCACTCTGCTCTAGGAACACACTGCCTTACTCTGCTCTAGGAACACACTGTCTTCTCTCTGCTCTTGGAACACACTGTCTTTACTCTGCTCTAGGAACACACTGTCTTCACTCTGCTCTAGGAACACATTTACTTCACTCTGCGTTAGGAATACACTGTCTTCACTCTGCATTAAGATCACACTGTCTTCACACTGCTTAGGACCACACTGTCTTCACTCTGCGTTAGGAACACACTGTCTTCACTCTCCTCTAGAAACACACTGTCTTCACTCTGCATTAGGAACACATTGTCTTCACTCTGCTCTAGGAACACACTGTGTTCACTATGCTCCAGGCACATACACCGCAACTCTGCATTTGGAACACACTGTCTTCACTCTGCATTAAGAACACACTGTCTTCACTCTGCTCTAGGAACACACTGTCTTCACTCTGCTCTAGGAACACACTGTCTTCACTCTGCTCTAGGAACACACTGTCTATACTCTGAATTAGGAACACATTGTCTTGACTCTGCTCTAGGAACACACTGTCTTCATTCTGCTCTAGGAACACACTGTCTTCACTCTGCTCTAGGAACACACTTTCTTCACTCTGCATTAGGAACACCCTGTCTTCACTCTGCTCTTGCAACACACTGTCTTCACTCTTCTCTAGGAACACACAGTCTTCACACTGCTCTAGCAACACAATGTCTTCACTCTGCTCTAGCAACACACTGTCTTCACTCTGCTCTAGGAACACACTGTCTTCACTCTGCTCTAGGAACACACTGTCTTCACTCTGCATTAGGAACACACTGTCTTCACTCTGCTCTTGGAACACACTGTCTTCACTCTTCTCTAGGAACACACAGTATTCACACTGCTCTAGAAACACACTGTCTTCACTCTGCTGTAGGAACACACTGTCTTCACTCTGCTCTAGGAACACACTGCCTTACTCTGCTCTAGGAACACACTATCTTCACTCTGCTCTAGGTACACACTGTCTTCACTCTGCGTTCAGAACACACTGTGTTCACTCTGCCCTAGGAACACATTTACTTCACTCTGCATTAGGAATACACTGTCTTCACTCTGCATTAAGAACACACTGTCTTCACTCTGCGTTAGGACCACACTGTCTTCACTCTGCTCTAGAAACACACTATCTTCATTCTGCATTAGGAACACACTGTCTTCACTGTGCTCTAGGAACACAGTCTTCAATCTGCATTAGAAACACACTGTCTTCACTCTGCTCTAGGAACACACTATCTTCACTCTGCGTTCGGAACACACTGTGTTCACTCTGCTCCATGCAAATACACTGCAACTCTTCATTAGGAACACACTGTCTTCACTCTGCATTAGGAACACACTGTCTTCACTCTGCCTTAGGAACACTGTCTTCACTCCACTCTAGGAAAACACTGTCTTCACTCTGAATTAGGAACACACTGTGTGCACTCTGCTCTAGGAACACACTGTCTTCACTCTGTGTTAGGAACACACTGTCTTCTCTCTGGTCCATGCACATACACTGCAACTCTTCATTAGGAACACCATGTCTTCACTCTGCGTTAGGAACACACTGTCTTCACTCTGCTCTAGGAACACACTGTCTTCTCTGTGCATTAGGAACACACTGTCTTCACTCTGCTCTAGTTACACACTGTCTTCACTCTGCTCCATGCACATACACCGCAACTCTGCATTAGGAACACGCTGTCTTCACTCTGCTCTAGGAACACAGTCTTCAATCATCATTAGGAAGACACTGTCTTAACTCTGCTCTAGGAACACACTGTCATTACTCTCCTCCATGCACATACACCGCAACTCTGCATTAGGAACATACTGTCTTCACTCTGCTCTAGGAACACACTGTCTTCACTCTGCTCTAGGAACACACTGTCTACACTCTGCATTAGGAACACGCTGTCTTCACTCTGCTCTAGGAACACTCTGTCTTCACTCTGCTCTAAGGACACACTGTCTTCACTCTGCCTTAGGAGTACACTCTCTTTACTCTGCTCTAGGAACACACTGTCATTATTCTCCTCCATGCACATACACAGCCACTCTTTATTAGGAACACACTGTCTTCACTCTGCTCTAGGAACCCACTGTCTTCACTCTCCATTAGGAACAAACTGTCTTCACTCTGCTCTAGGAACACACTGTCTTCACTCTGCTCTAGGAACACACTGTCTTCACTCTGCATTAGGAACACACTGTCTTCACTCTGCTCTAGGAACACACTGTCTTCACTCTGCTCTAGGAACACACTGTCTTCACTCTGCATTAGGAACACATTGTCTTCACTCTGCTCTAGGAACACACTGTCTTCACTCTGCTCCAACTACATACACAGCAACTCTGCGTTTGGAACACACTGTCTTCACTCTGTATTAAGAACACACAGTCTTCATTCTGCTCTAGGAACACACTGTCTTTACTCTGCTCTAGGAACATACTGTCTTCACTTTTCTCTAGGAACACACAGTCTTCACACTGCTCTAGCAACACACTGTCTTTACTCTGCTCTAGGAACACACTGTCTTCACTCTGCTCTAGGAACACACTGCCTTACTCTGCTCTAGGAACACACTGTCTTCTCTCTGCTCTTGGAACACACTGTCTTTACTCTGCTCTAGGAACACACTGTCTTCACTCTGCTCTAGGAACACATTTACTTCACTCTGCGTTAGGAACACACTGTCTCTACTCTCATTTAGAAACACACTATCTTCATTTTGCATTAGGAACACACTGTCTTCACTCTGCTCTAGGAACACACTGTCTACACTCTGCACCATGCACATACACCGCAACTCTGTGTTTGGACCATACTGTCTTCACTCTGCTCTAGGAACACACTGTGTTCAAACTGCTCTAGGAACACACTGTCTTCCCTCTGCATTAGGAACACATTGTCTTCACTCTGCATTAGGGACACACTGTGTTCACTCTGCTCCATGCACATACACCGCAACTCTGCGTTTGGAACACACTGTCTTCACTCTGCATTAAGAACACACTGTCTTCATTCTGCTCTAGGATCACACTGTCTTCACTCTGCTCTAGGAACACACTGTCTTCACTCATCTCTAGGAACACACAGTCTTCACACTGCTCTAGCAACACACTGTCTTCACTCTGCTCTAAGGACACACTGTCTTCACTCTGCCTTAGGAGTACACTCTCTTTACTCTGCTCTAGGAACACACTGTCATTACTCTCGTCCATGCACATACACCGCAACTCTGCATTAGGAACACACTGTCTTCACTCTGCTCTAGGAACACACTGTCTTCACTCTCCATTAGGAAAAAACTGTCTTCACTCTGCTCTAGGAACAAACTGTCTTCACTCTGCTCTAGGAACACACTGTCTTCACTCTGCATTAGGAACACACTGTCTTCACTCTGCTCTAGGAACACACTGTCTTCACTCTGCTCTAGGAGCACACTGTCTTCACTCTGCATTAGGAACACATTGTCTTCACTCTGTTCTAGGAACACACTGTCTTCACTCTGCTCCATGCACATACACAGCAACTCTGCATTTGGAACACACTGCCTTCACTCTGTATTAAGAACACACTGTCTTCATTTGCTCTAGGAACACACTGTCTTTACTCTGCTCTAGGAACATACTGTCTTCACTCTTCTCTAGGAACACACAGTCTTCACACTGCTCTAGCAACACACTGTCTTTACTCTGCTCTAGGAACACACTGTCTTCACTCTGCTCTAGGAACACACTGCCTTACTCTGCTCTAGGAACACACTGTCTTCTCTCTGCTCTTGGAACACACTGTCTTTACTCTGCTCTAGGAACACACTGTCTTCACTCTGCTCTAGGAACACATTTACTTCACTCTGCGTTAGGAATACACTGTCTTCATTCTGCATTAAGATCACACTGTCTTCACTCTGCGTTAGGACCACACTGTCTACACTCTGCGTTAGGAACACCCTGATTTCACTCTCCTCTAGAAACACACTGTCTTCACTCTGCATTAGGAACACATTGTCTTCACTCTGCTCTAGGAACACACTGTGTTCACTGTGCTCCAGGCACATACACCGCAACTCTGCATTTGGAACACACTGTCTTCACTCTGCATTAAGAACACACTGTCTTCATTCTGCTCTAGGAACACACTGTCTTCACTCTGCTCTAGGAACACACTGTCTTCACGCTTCTCTAAGAACACACAGTCTTCACACTGCTCTTGGAACACACTGTCTATTCTCTGCTCTAGGAACACACTGTTTTCACTCTGCTCTAGAAACACACTGCCTTACTCTGCTCTAGGAACACACGGTCTTCACTCTGCTCTTGGAACACACTGTCTATTCTCTGCTCTAGGAACACACTGTCTTCACTCTGCTCTAGGAACACATTTACTTCACTCTGCCTTAGGATACACTGTCTTCACTCTGCATTAAGAACACACTGTCTTCACTCTGCTCTAGGATCACACTGTCTTCACTCTTCTCTAGGAACACACTGTCTTCACTCTGCTCTAGGAACACACTGTCTATACTCTGCATTAGGAACACATTGTCTTCACTCTGCTCTAGGAACACACTGTCTTCATTCTGCTCTTGGAACACACTGGCTTCACTCTGCTCTAGGAACACACTGTCTTCACTCTGCATTAGGAACACCCTGTCTTCACTCTGCTCTTGCAACACACTGTCTTCACTCTTCTCTAGGAACACACAGTCTTCACACTGCTCTAGCAACACAATGTCTTCACTCTGCTCTAGCAACACACTGTCTTCACTCTGCTCTAGGAACACACTGTCTTCACTCTGCTCTAGGAACACACTGTCTTCACTCTGCATTAGGAACACACTGTCTTCACTCTGCATTAGGAAAACCCTGTCTTCACTCTGCTCTTGGAACACACTGTCTTCACTCTTCTCTAGGAACACACAGTCTTCACACTGCTCTAGAAACACACTGTCTTCACTCTGCTCTAGGAACACACTGTCTTCACTCTGCTCTAGGAACACACTGCCTTACTCTGCTCTAGGAACACACTATCTTCACTCTGCTCTAGTTACACACTGTCTTCACTCTGCGTTCAGAACACACTGTGTTCACTCTGCCCTAGGAACACATTTACTTCACTCTGCGTTAGGAATACACTGTCTTCACTCTGCATTAAGAACACACTGTCTTCACTCTGCGTTAGGACCACACTGTCTTCACTCTGCTCTAGAAACACACTATCTTCATTCTGCATTAGGAACACACTGTCTTCACTGTGCTCTAGGAACAGAGTCTTCAATCTGCATTAGGAACACACTGTCTTCACTCTGCTCTAGGAACACACTGTCTTCACTCTGCGTTCGGAACACACTGTGTTCACTCTGCTCCATGCACATACACCACAACTCTGCATTAGGAACACACTGTCTTCACTCTGCATTAGGAACACACTGTCTTCACTCTACCTTAGGAACACACTGTCTTCACTCCGCTCTAGGAAAACACTGTCTTCACTCTGCATTAGGAACACACTGTGTTCACTCTGCTCTAGGAACACACTGTCTTCACTCTGTGTTAGGAACACACTGTCTTCTCTCTGCTCCATGCACATACACTGCAACTCTTCATTAGGAACACCATGTCTTCACTCTGCGTTAGGAACACACTGTCTTCACTCTGCTCTAGGAAAACACTGTCTTCTCTGTGCATTAGGAACACACTGTCTTCACTCTGCTCTAGGAACACACTGTCTTCACTCTGCTCCATGCACATACACCGCAACTCTGCATTAGGAACACGCTGTCTTCACTCTGCTCTAGGAACACTCTGTCTTCACTCTGCTCTAAGGAAACACTGTCTTCACTCTGCCTTAGGAGTACACTCTCTTTACTCTGCTCTAGGAACACACTGTCATTACTCTCCTCCATGCACATACACAGCCACTCTTTATTAGGAACACACTGTCTTCACTCTGCTCTAGGAACACACTGTCTTCACTCTCCATTAGGAACAAACTGTCTTCACTCTGCCCTAGGAACACACTGTCTTCACTCTGCTCTAGGAACACACTGTCTTCACTCTGCATTAGGAACACACTGTCTTCACTCTGCTCTAGTAACACACTGTCTTCACTCTGCTCTAGGAACACACTGTCTTCACTCTGCATTAGGAACACATTGTCTTCACTCTGCTCTAGGAACACACTGTCTTCACTCTGCTCCAACTACATACACAACAACTCTGCGATTGGAACACACTGTCTTCACTCTGTATTAAGAACACACAGTCTTCATTCTGCTCTAGGAACACACTGTCTTTACTCTGCTCTAGGAACATACTGTCTTCACTTTTCTCGAGGAACACACAGTCTTCATACTGCTCTAGCAACACACTGTCTTTACTCTGCTCTAGGAACACACTGTCTTCACTCTGCTCTAGGAACACACTGCCTTACTCTGCTCTAGGAACACACTGTCTTCTCTCTGCTCTTGGAACACACTGTCTTTACTCTGCTCTAGGAACACACTGTCTTCACTCTGATCTAGGAACACATTTACTTCACTCTGCGTTAGGAACACACTGTCTTCACTCTCCTTTAGAAACACACTATCTTCATTCTGCATTAGGAACACACTGTCTTCACTCTCCTCTAGGAACACAGTCTTCACTCTGCCTTAGGAACACACTGTCTTCACTCTGCTCTAGGAACACACTGGCTTCACTCTGCACCATGCACATACACCGCAACTCTGTGTTTGGACCACACTGTCTTCACTCTGCTCTAGGAACACACTGTGTTCACACAGCTCTAGGAACACACTGTCTTCACTCTGCATTAGGAACACATTGTCTTCACTCTGCTCTAGGAACACACTGTGTTCACTCTGCTCCTTGCACATACACCGCAACTCTGCGTTTGGAACACACTGTCTTCAATCTGCATTAAGAACACAGTGTCTTCATTCTGCTCTAGGAACACACTGTCTTCACTCTGCTCTAGGAACACACTGTCTTCACTCTTCTCTAGGAACACACAGTCTTCACACTGCTCTAGCAACACACTGTCTTCACTCTGCTCTAAGGACACACTGTCTTCACTCTGCCTTAGGAGTACACTCTCTTTACTCTGCTCTAGGAACACACTGTCATTACTCTCGTACATGCACATACACCGCAACTCTGCCTTAGGAACACACTGTCTTCACTCTGCTCTAGGAACACACTGTCTTCACTCTCCATTAGGAAAAAACTGTCTTCACTCTGCTCTAGGAACACACTGTCTTCACTCTGCTCTAGGAACACACTGTCTTCACTCTGCATTAGGAACACACTGTCTTCACTCTGCTCTAGGAACACACTGTCTTCACTCTGCATTAGGAACACACTGTCTTCACTCTGCTCTAGTAACACACTGTCTTCACTCTGCTCTAGGAACACACTGTCTTCACTCTGCATTAGGAACACATTGTCTTCACTCTGCTCTAGGAACACACTGTCTTTACTCGGCTCTAGGAACATACTGTCTTCACTTTTCTCTAGGAACACACAGTCTTCATACTTCTCTAGCAACACACTGTCTTTACTCTGCTCTAGGAACACACTGTCTTCACTCTGCATTAGGAACACACTGTCTTCACTCTGCTCTAGGAACACACTGCCTTATTCTGCTCTAGGAACACACTGTCTTCTCTCTGCTCTTGGAACACACTGTCTTTACTCTGCTCTAGGAACACACTGTCTTCACTCTGCTCTAGGAACACATTTACTTCACTCTGCGTTAGGAACACACTGTCTTCACTCTCCTTTAGAAACACACTATCTTCATTCTGCATTAGGAACACACTGTCTTCACTCTCCTCTAGGAACACAGTATTCACTCTGCCTTAGGAACACACTGTCTTCACTCTGCTCTAGGAACACACTGTGTTCACACTGCTCTAGGAACACACTGTCTTCACTCTGCATTAGGAACACATTGTCTTCACTCTGCTCTAGGAACACACTGTGTTCACTCTGCTCCATGCACGTACACTGCAACTCTGCGTTTGGAACACACTGTCTTCAATCTGCATTAAGAACACAGTGTCTTCATTCTGCTCTAGGAACACACTGTCTTCACTCTGCTCTAGGAACACACTGTCTTCACTCTTCTCTAGGAACACACAGTCTTCACACTGCTCTAGCAACACACTGTCTTCACTCTGCTCTAAGGACACACTGTCTTCACTCTGCCTTAGGAGTACACTCTCTTTACTCTGCTCTAGGAACACACTGTCATTACTCTCGTACATGCACATACACCGCAACTCGGCCTTAGGAACACACTGTCTTCACTCTGCTCTAGGAACACACTGTCTTCACTCTCCATTAGGAAAAAACTGTCTTCACTCTGCTCTAGGAACACACTGTCTTCACTCTGCTCTAGGAACACACTGTCTTCACTCTGCATTAGGAACACACTGTCTTCACTCTGCTCTAGGAACACACTGTCTTCACTCTGCTCTAGGAACACACTGTCTTCACTCTGCATTAGGAACACATTGTCTTCACTCTGCTCCAACTACATACACAGCAACTCTGCGTTTGGAACACACTGTCTTCACTCTGTATTAAGAACTCACTGTCTTCATTCTGCTCTAGGAACACACTGTCTTTACTCTGCTCTAGGAACATACTCTCTTCACTATTCTCTAGGAACACACAGTCTTCACACTGCTCTAGCAACACACTGTCTTTACTCTGCTCTAGGAACACACTGTCTTCACTCTGCTCTAGGAACACACTGTCTTCACTCTGCATTAGGAACACACTGTCTTCACTCTCCTCTAGAAACACACTATCTTCATTCTGCATTAGGAACACACTGTCGTCACTCTGCTCTAGGAACACAGTCTTCACTCTGCATTAGGAACACACTGTCTTCACTCTGCTCTAGAAACACACTGTCTTCACTATGCACCATGCACATACACCGCAACTCTGCGTTTGGACCATACTGTCTTCACTCTGCTCTAGAAACACACTGTGTTCACTCTGCTCTAGGAACACACTGTCTTCACTCTGCGTTAGGAACACACTGTGTTCACTCTGCTCTAAAAACACACTGTCTTCACTCTGCATTAGGGACACATTGTCTTCACTCTGCTCTAGGAACACACTGTGTTCACTCTGCTCCATGCACATACACCTCAACTCTGCGTTTGGAACACACTGTCTTCACTCTGCATTAAGAACACACTGTCTTTACTCTGCTCTAGGAACAAATTATCTTCACTCTGCTCTAGGAACACACTGTCTTCACTCTTCTCTAGGAACACACAGTCTTCACACTGCTCTAGCAACACACTGTCTTCACTCTGCTCTAGGAACACACTGTTTTCACTCTGCTCTAGGAACACACTGCCTTACTCTGCTCTAGGAACACACTGTCTTCTCTCTGCTCTTGGAACACACTGTCTTTACTCTGCTCTAGGAACACACTGTCTTCACTCTGATCTAGGAACACATTTACTTCACTCTGCGTTAGGAACACACTGTCTTCACTCTCCTTTAGAAACAAACTATCTTCATTCTGCATTAGGAACACACTGTCTTCACTCTCCTCTAGGAACACAGTCTTCACTCTGCCTTAGGAACACACTGTCTTCACTCTGCTCTAGGAACACACTGGCTTCACTCTGCACCATGCACATACACCGCAACTCTGTGTTTGGACCACACTGTCTTCACTCTGCTCTAGGAACACACTGTGTTCACACTGCTCTAGGAACACACTGTCTTCACTCTGCATTAGGAACACATTGTCTTCACTCTGCTCTAGGAACACACTGTGTTCACTCTGCTCCTTGCACATACACCGCAACTCTGCGTTTGGAACACACTGTCTTCAATCTGCATTAAGAACACAGTGTCTTCATTCTGCTCTAGGAACACACTGTCTTCACTCTGCTCTAGGAACACACTGTCTTCACTCTTCTCTAGGAACACACAGTCTTCACACTGCTCTAGCAACACACTGTCTTCACTCTGCTCTAAGGACACACTGTCTTCACTCTGCCTTAGGAGTACACTCTCTTTACTCTGCTCTAGGAACACACTGTCATTACTCTCGTACATGCACATACACCGCAACTCTGCCTTAGGAACACACTGTCTTCACTCTGCTCTAGGAACACACTGTCTTCACTCTCCATTAGGAAAAAACTGTCTTCACTCTGCTCTAGGAACACACTGTCTTCACTCTGCTCTAGGAACACACTGTCTTCACTCTGCATTAGGAACACACTGTCTTCACTCTGCTCTAGGAACACACTGTCTTCACTCTGCATTAGGAACACACTGTCTTCACTCTGCTCTAGTAACACACTGTCTTCACTCTGCTCTAGGAACACACTGTCTTCACTCTGCATTAGGAACACATTGTCTTCACTCTGCTCTAGGAACACACTGTCTTTACTCTGCTCTAGGAACATACTGTCTTCACTTTTCTCTAGGAACACACAGTCTTCATACTTCTCTAGCAACACACTGTCTTTACTCTGCTCTAGGAACACACTGTCTTCACTCTGCATTAGGAACACACTGTCTTCACTCTGCTCTAGGAACACACTGCCTTATTCTGCTCTAGGAACACACTGTCTTCTCTCTGCTCTTGGAACACACTGTCTTTACTCTGCTCTAGGAACACACTGTCTTCACTCTGCTCTAGGAACACATTTACTTCACTCTGCGTTAGGAACACACTGTCTTCACTCTCCTTTAGAAACACACTATCTTCATTCTGCATTAGGAACACACTGTCTTCACTCTCCTCTAGGAACACAGTATTCACTCTGCCTTAGGAACACACTGTCTTCACTCTGCTCTAGGAACACACTGTGTTCACACTGCTCTAGGAACACACTGTCTTCACTCTGCATTAGGAACACATTGTCTTCACTCTGCTCTAGGAACACACTGTGTTCACTCTGCTCCATGCACGTACACTGCAACTCTGCGTTTGGAACACACTGTCTTCAATCTGCATTAAGAACACAGTGTCTTCATTCTGCTCTAGGAACACACTGTCTTCACTCTGCTCTAGGAACACACTGTCTTCACTCTTCTCTAGGAACACACAGTCTTCACACTGCTCTAGCAACACACTGTCTTCACTCTGCTCTAAGGACACACTGTCTTCACTCTGCCTTAGGAGTACACTCTCTTTACTCTGCTCTAGGAACACACTGTCATTACTCTCGTACATGCACATACACCGCAACTCGGCCTTAGGAACACACTGTCTTCACTCTGCTCTAGGAACACACTGTCTTCACTCTCCATTAGGAAAAAACTGTCTTCACTCTGCTCTAGGAACACACTGTCTTCACTCTGCTCTAGGAACACACTGTCTTCACTCTGCATTAGGAACACACTGTCTTCACTCTGCTCTAGGAACACACTGTCTTCACTCTGCTCTAGGAACACACTGTCTTCACTCTGCATTAGGAACACATTGTCTTCACTCTGCTCCAACTACATACACAGCAACTCTGCGTTTGGAACACACTGTCTTCACTCTGTATTAAGAACTCACTGTCTTCATTCTGCTCTAGGAACACACTGTCTTTACTCTGCTCTAGGAACATACTCTCTTCACTATTCTCTAGGAACACACAGTCTTCACACTGCTCTAGCAACACACTGTCTTTACTCTGCTCTAGGAACACACTGTCTTCACTCTGCTCTAGGAACACACTGTCTTCACTCTGCATTAGGAACACACTGTCTTCACTCTCCTCTAGAAACACACTATCTTCATTCTGCATTAGGAACACACTGTCGTCACTCTGCTCTAGGAACACAGTCTTCACTCTGCATTAGGAACACACTGTCTTCACTCTGCTCTAGAAACACACTGTCTTCACTATGCACCATGCACATACACCGCAACTCTGCGTTTGGACCATACTGTCTTCACTCTGCTCTAGAAACACACTGTGTTCACTCTGCTCTAGGAACACACTGTCTTCACTCTGCGTTAGGAACACACTGTGTTCACTCTGCTCTAAAAACACACTGTCTTCACTCTGCATTAGGGACACATTGTCTTCACTCTGCTCTAGGAACACACTGTGTTCACTCTGCTCCATGCACATACACCTCAACTCTGCGTTTGGAACACACTGTCTTCACTCTGCATTAAGAACACACTGTCTTTACTCTGCTCTAGGAACAAATTATCTTCACTCTGCTCTAGGAACACACTGTCTTCACTCTTCTCTAGGAACACACAGTCTTCACACTGCTCTAGCAACACACTGTCTTCACTCTGCTCTAGGAACACACTGTTTTCACTCTGCTCTAGGAACACACTGCCTTACTCTGCTCTAGGAACACACTGTCTTCACTCTGCTCTTGGAACACACTGTCTTTTCTCTGCTCTAGGAACACACTATCTTCACTCTGCTCTAGGAACACATTTACTTCACTCTGCGTTAGGAATACACTGTCTTCACTCTGCATTAAGAAAACACTGTCTTCACTCTGCGTTAGGACCACACTGTCTTCACTCTGTGTAGGAACACACTGTCTTCACTCTTCTCTAGAAACACACTATCTTCATTCTGCATTAGGAACACACTGTCTTCACTCTGCTCTAAGAACACAGTCTTCACTCTGCATTAAGAACACACTGTCTTCACTCTGCTCTAGAAACACACTGTCTTCACTCTGCACCATGCACATACACCGAAACTCTGCGTTTGGGCCATACTGTCTTCACTCTGCTCTAGGAACACACTGTCTTCACTCTGCTCTAGGAACACACTGTCTTCACTCTGCATTAGGAACACACAGTGTTCACTCTGCTCTAGGAACACACTGTCTTCACTCTGCATTAGGAACACACTGTCTTCACTCTGCATTAGGAACACACAGTGTTCACTCTGCTCTAGGAACACACTGTGTTCACTCTGCTCTAGGAAAACACTGTCTTCACTCTGCATTAGGAACACACAGTGTTCACTCTGCTCTAGGAACACACTGTCTTCACTCTGCATTAGGAACACACTGTCTTCACTCTCCTCTAGGAACACACTGTCTTAATCTGCATTAGGAACACATTGTCTTCACTCTGCTCTAGGAACACACTGTGCTCACTCTGCTACATGCACATACACTGCAACTCTGCGTTTGGAACAAACTGTCTTCACTCTGCATTAAGAACACACTGTCTTCATTCTGCTCTAGGAACACACTGTCTTCACTCTGCTCTAGGAACACACTGTCTTCACTCTGCATTAGGAACACACTGTCTTCACTCTGCATTAGGAACACATTGTCTTCACTCTGCTCTAGGAACACACTGTCTTCACTCTGCTCCAACTACATACACAGCAACTCTGCGTTTAGAACACACTGTCTTCACTCTGTATTAAGAACACACTGTCTTCATTCTGCTCTAGGAACACACTGTCTTTACTCTGCTCTAGGAACATACTCTCTTCGCTATTCTCTAGGAACACACAGTCTTCACACTGCTCTAGCAACACACTGTCTTTACTCTGCTCTAGGAACACACTGTCTTCACTCTGCATTAGGAACACACTGTCTTCACTCTCCTCTAGAAACACACTATCTTCATACTGCATTAGGAACACACTGTCGTCACTCTGCTCTAGGAACACAGTCTTCACTCTGCATTAGGAACACATTGTCTTCACTCTGCTCTAGGAACACACTGTGTTCACTCTGCTCCATGCACATACACCGCAACTCTGCGTTTGGAACTCACTGTCTTCACTCTGCATTAAGAACACACTGTCTTCATTCTGCTCTAGGAACACACTGTCTTCACTCTTCTCTAGGAACACACAGTCTTCACACTGCTCTAGCAACACACTGTCTTCACTCTGCTCTAGGAATACACTGTTTTCACTCTGCTCTAGGAACACACTGCCTTACTCTGCTCTAGGAACACACTGTCTTCACTCTGCTCTTGTAACACAATGTCTTTTCTCTGCTCTAGGAACACACTGTCTTCACTCTGCTCTAGGAACACATTTACTTCACTCTGCGTTAGGAATACACTGTCTTCACTCTACATTAAGAACACACTGACTTCACTCTGCGTTAGGACCACACTGTCTTCACTCTGTGTTAGGAACACACTGTCTTCACTCTCCTCTAGAAACACACTATCTTCATTCTGCATTAGGAACACACTCTCTTCACTCTGCTCTAGGAACACAGTCTTCACTCTGCATTAAGAACACACTGACTTCACTCTGCTCTAGTAACCCACTGTCTTCACTATGCACCATGCACATACACCGCAACTCTGCATTTGGACCATACTGTCTTCACTCTGCTCTAGGAACACACTGTCTTCACTCTGCTCTAGGAACACACTGTGTTCACTCTGCTCAAGGAACACACTGTCTTCACTCTGCATTAGGAACACACTGTGTTCACTCTGCTCTAGGAACACACTGTGCTCACTCTGCTACATGCACATACACCGCAACTCTGCGTTTGGAACACACTGTCTTCACTCTTCTCTAGGAACACACACTTCACACTGCTCTAGCAACACACTGTCTTCACTCTGCTCTAGGAACACACTGTCGTCACTCTGCTCTAGGAACACATTGTCTTCACTCTGCATTAGGAACACCCTGTCTTCACTCTGCTCTTGGAACACACAGTCTTCACTCTTCTCTAGGAACACACAGACTTCACACTGCTCTAGCAACACACTGTCTTCACTCTGCTCTAGGAACACACTGTCTTTACTCTGCTCTAGGAACACACTGCCTTACTCTGCTCTAGGAACAGACTGTCTTCACTCTGCTCTTGGAACACACTGTCTTTAGTCTGCTCTAGGAACACACTATCTTCACTCTGCTTTAGGACCACACTGTCTTACTCTGCCTTAGGAACACACAGTCTTCACTCTCCTCTAGAAACACACTATCTTCATTCTGCATTAGGAACACACTGTCTTCACTCTGCTCTAGGAACACAGTCTTCAATCATCATTAGGAAGACACTGTCTTAACTCTGCTCTAGGAACACACTGTCATTACTCTCCTCCATGCACATACACCGCAACTCTGCATTAGGAACATACTGTCTTCACTCTGCTCTAGGAACACACTGTCTTAACTCTGCTCTAGGAACACACTGTCTACACTCTGCATTAGGAACACACTGTCTTCACTCTGCTCTAGGAACACACTGTCTTCACTCTGCTCTAGGAACACACTGTCTTCACTCTGCATTAGGAACACATTATCTTCACTCTGCTCTAGGAACACACTGTCTTCACTCTGCTCCAACTACATACACAGCAACTCTGCGTTGGGAACACACTGTCTTCACTCTGTACTAAGAACACACTGTCTTTACTCTGCTCTAGGAACACTCTGTCTTCACTCTGCTCTAGGAACACACTACCTTACTCTGCTCTAGGAACACACTGTCTTCTCTCTGCTCTTGGAACACACTGTCTTTACTCTGCTCTAGGAACACACTGTCTTCACTCTGCTCTAGGAACACACTGTCTTCACTCTGCTCTAGGAACACATTTACTTCACTCTGAGTTTGGAACACACTGGCTTCACTCTGCATTAAGAACACACTGTCTTCATTCTGCTCTAGGAACACACTGTCTTCACTCTGCTCTAGGAACACACTGTCTTCACTCTTCTCTAGGAACACACAGTCTTCACACTGCTCTAGCAACACACTGTCTTCACTCTGCTCTAGGAACACACTGTTTTCACTCTGCTCTAGGAACACACTGCCTTACTCTGCTCTAGGAACACACTGTCTTCACTCTGCTCTTGGAACACACTGTCTTTTCTCTGCTCTAGGAACACACTGTCTTCACTCTGATCTAGGAACACATTTACTTCACTCTGCATTAGGAATACACTGTCTTCACTCTGCATTAACAACACACTGTCTTCACTCTGCGTTAGCACAACACTGTCTTCATTCTGCGTTAGGAACACACTGTCTTCACTCTCCTCTAGAAACACACTATCTTCATTGTGCATTAGGAACACACTGTCTTCACTCTGCTCTAGGAACACAGTCTTCACTCTGCATTAGGAACACACTGTCTTCACTCTGCTCTAGGAACACACTGTCTTCACTCTGCACCATGCACATACACCACAACTCTGCTTTTGGACCATACTGTCTTCACTCTGCTCTAGGAACACACTGTCTTCACTCTGCTCTAGGAACACACTGTCTTTACTGTGCTCCATGCACATACACCGCAACTCTGCGTTTGGAACACACTGTCTTCACTCTGCTCTAGGAACACACTGTGTTCACTCTGCTCTAGGAACACACTGTCTTCACTCTGCATTAGGAACACACTGTGTTTACTCTGCTTTAGGAATACACTGTCTTCACTCTGCATTAGGAACAGACTGTCTTCACTCTGCTCCATGCAAATACACCGCACCTCTGCTCTAGGAACACACTGTCTTCAGTAAGCTCTAGGAACACACTGTCTTCACTCTGCTCCATGCACATACACCACAACTCTGCGTTTGACCACACTCTGTTCACTCTGCATTAAGAACACACTGTCTTCACTCTGCCTTAGGACACACTGTCTTCACTCTGTTCTAGGAACCCACTGTCTTCACTCTGCTCTAGGAACACACTGTCTTCATTCTGCTCTAGGAACACACTGTCTTAACTCTGCTCTAGGAACATACTGTCTTCATTCTGCGTTAGGAACACACTGTATTCACTCTGCTCTAGGAACACACTGTCTTTACTCTGCTCGAGAAACACACTGTCTTCACACTGCTCTAGGAACACACAGTCTTCACTCTGCATTAGGAACAAACTGTCTTCACTCTGCTCTAGGAACACACTGTCTTCACTCTGCTCTAGGAACACACTGTTTTCACTCTGCTGTACGAACACACTGTCTTCACTCTGCTCTAGGAACACACAGTCTTCACACTGCTCTAGCAACACACTTTCTTCACTCTGCTATAAGAACACACTGTCTTCACTCTGCTCTGGGAACACACTGTCTTCACTCTGCTCATGGAACACACTGTCTTCACTCTGCTCTAGGAACACACTGTCTTCACTCTGCGTTAGGAATACACTGTCTTCACTCTGCATTAAGAACACACTGTCTTCACTCGTCGTTAGGGACACACTGTCTTCACTCTGCGTTAGGAACATACAGTCTTCACTCTCCTCTAGGAACACACTATCTTCATTATGCATTAGGAACACACAGACTTCACTCTGCTCTAGGAACACAGTCTTCACTCTGCATTAGGAACACACTGTCTTCACTCTGCTCTAGGAACACACTGTCTTCACTCTGCGTTAGGAACACACTGTCTTCACTCTGCTCTACGTACACACTGTCTTCACTCTGCTCCATGCACATACACCGGAACTCTGCATTAGCAACACACTGTCTTCACTCTGCCTTAGGAACACCCTGTCTTCATTCTTCTCTAGAAACACACAGTCTTCACTCTGCGTGAGGAACATACTGTCTTCACTCTGCTGTAGGAACACACTGTCTTCACTCTGCTCCATGCACATACACCGCAACTCTGCATTAGGAACACACTGTCTTCAGTCTGCGTTAGGAACACACTGTTTTCACTCTGCATTAGGAACATACTGTCTTCACTCTGCATTAGGAACACACTGTCTTCACTCTGCTCCATGTACATACACCGCAACTCTGCATTAGGAACACACTATCTTCACTCTGCATTAAGAACACACTGTCTTCACTCTGCCTTAGGACCACACTGTCTTCACTCTGCGTTAGGAACACACTGTTTTCACTCTCCTCTAGGAACACACAATCTTTATTCTGCATTAGGAACACACTGTCTTCACTCAGCTCTAGGAACACAGTCTTCACTCTGCATTAGGAACACACTGTCTTCACTCTGCTCTAGGAACACACTGTCTTCACCCTGCGTTCGGAACACACTCTCTTCACTCTGCTCCATGCACATACACCGCAACTCCCCGTTTGGAACACACTGTCTTCACTCTGATCTAGGAACACAATGTCTTCACTCTGCTCTAGGAACACACTGTCTTCACTCTGCATTAGGAACACACTGTCTTCACTCTGCTCTAGGAACACACTGTCTTCCCTTTGCATTAGGAACACACTGTCTTCACTCTGCTCTAGGAACACACTGTCTTCACTCTGCTCCATGCACATACACCGCAACTCTGCATTAGGAACAAACTGTCTTCACTCTGCTCTAGGAACACACTGTCTTCACTCTGCATTAGGAACAAACTGTCTTCACTCTGCTCTAGGAACACACTGTCTTCACTCTGCTCTCGGAACACACTGTGCTCACTCTGCTACATGCACATACACCGCAACTCTGCGTTTGGAACAAACTGTCTTCACTCTGCATTAAGAACACACTGTCTTCATTCTGTTCTAGGAACACCCTGTCTTCACTCTGCTCTTGGAACACACTGTCTTCACTCTTCTCTAGGAACACACACTTCACACTGCTCTAGCAACACACTGTCTTCACTCTGCTCTAGGAACACACTGTCTTCACTCTGCTCTAGGAACACATTGTCTTCACTCTGCATTAGGAACACCCTGTCTTCACTCTGCTCTTGGAACACACAGTCTTCACTCTTCTCTAGGAACACACAGACTTCACACTGCTCTAGCAACACACTGTCTTCACTCTGCTCTAGGAACACACTGTCTTTACTCTGCTCTAGGAACACACTGCCTTACTCTGCTCTAGGAACAGACTGTCTTCACTCTGCTCTTGGAACACACTGTCTTTAGTCTGCTCTAGGAACACACTATCTTCACTCTGCTTTAGGACCACACTGTCTTACTCTGCCTTAGGAACACACAGTCTTCACTCTCCTCTAGAAACACACTATCTTCATTCTGCATTAGGAACACACTGTCTTCACTCTGCTCTAGGAACACAGTCTTCAATCATCATTAGGAAGACACTGTCTTAACTCTGCTCTAGGAACACACTGTCATTACTCTCCTCCATGCACATACACCGCAACTCTGCATTAGGAACATACTGTCTTCACTCTGCTCTAGGAACACACTGTCTTCACTCTGCTCTAGGAACACACTGTCTACACTCTGCATTAGGAACACACTGTCTTCACTCTGCTCTAGGAACACACTGTCTTCACTCTGCTCTAGGAACACACTGTCTTCACTCTGCATTAGGAACACATTATCTTCACTCTGCTCTAGGAACACACTGTCTTCACTCTGCTCCAACTACATACACAGCAACTCTGCGTTGGGAACACACTGTCTTCACTCTGTACTAAGAACACACTGTCTTTACTCTGCTCTAGGAACACTCTGTCTTCACTCTGCTCTAGGAACACACTACCTTACTCTGCTCTAGGAACACACTGTCTTCTCTCTGCTCTTGGAACACACTGTCTTTACTCTGCTCTAGGAACACACTGTCTTCACTCTGCTCTAGGAACACACTGTCTTCACTCTGCTCTAGGAACACATTTACTTCACTCTGAGTTTGGAACACACTGGCTTCACTCTGCATTAAGAACACACTGTCTTCATTCTGCTCTAGGAACACACTGTCTTCACTCTGCTCTAGGAACACACTGTCTTCACTCTTCTCTAGGAACACACAGTCTTCACACTGCTCTAGCAACACACTGTCTTCACTCTGCTCTAGGAACACACTGTTTTCACTCTGCTCTAGGAACACACTGCCTTACTCTGCTCTAGGAACACACTGTCTTCACTCTGCTCTTGGAACACACTGTCTTTTCTCTGCTCTAGGAACACACTGTCTTCACTCTGATCTAGGAACACATTTACTTCACTCTGCATTAGGAATACACTGTCTTCACTCTGCATTAACAACACACTGTCTTCACTCTGCGTTAGCACAACACTGTCTTCATTCTGCGTTAGGAACACACTGTCTTCACTCTCCTCTAGAAACACACTATCTTCATTGTGCATTAGGAACACACTGTCTTCACTCTGCTCTAGGAACACAGTCTTCACTCTGCATTAGGAACACACTGTCTTCACTCTGCTCTAGGAACACACTGTCTTCACTCTGCACCATGCACATACACCACAACTCTGCTTTTGGACCATACTGTCTTCACTCTGCTCTAGTAACACACTGTCTTCACTCTGCTCTAGGAACACACTGTCTTTACTGTGCTCCATGCACATACACCGCAACTCTGCGTTTGGAACACACTGTCTTCACTCTGCTCTAGGAACACACTGTGTTCACTCTGCTCTAGGAACACACTGTCTTCACTCTGCATTAGGAACACACTGTGTTTACTCTGCTTTAGGAATACACTGTCTTCACTCTGCATTAGGAACAGACTGTCTTCACTCTGCTCCATGCAAATACACCGCACCTCTGCTCTAGGAACACACTGTCTTCAGTAAGCTCTAGGAACACACTGTCTTCACTCTGCTCCATGCACATACACCACAACTCTGCGTTTGACCACACTCTGTTCACTCTGCATTAAGAACACACTGTCTTCACTCTGCCTTAGGACACACTGTCTTCACTCTGTTCTAGGAACCCACTGTCTTCACTCTGCTCTAGGAACACACTGTCTTCATTCTGCTCTAGGAACACACTGTCTTAACTCTGCTCTAGGAACATACTGTCTTCATTCTGCGTTAGGAACACACTGTATTCACTCTGCTCTAGGAACACACTGTCTTTACTCTGCTCGAGAAACACACTGTCTTCACACTGCTCTAGGAACACACAGTCTTCACTCTGCATTAGGAACAAACTGTCTTCACTCTGCTCTAGGAACACACTGTCTTCACTCTGCTCTAGGAACACACTGTTTTCACTCTGCTGTACGAACACACTGTCTTCACTCTGCTCTAGGAACACACAGTCTTCACACTGCTCTAGCAACACACTTTCTTCACTCTGCTATAAGAACACACTGTCTTCACTCTGCTCTGGGAACACACTGTCTTCACTCTGCTCTTGGAACACACTGTCTTCACTCTGCTCTAGGAACACACTGTCTTCACTCTGCGTTAGGAATACACTGTCTTCACTCTGCATTAAGAACACACTGTCTTCACTCGTCGTTAGGGACACACTGTCTTCACTCTGCGTTAGGAACATACAGTCTTCACTCTCCTCTAGGAACACACTATCTTCATTATGCATTAGGAACACACAGACTTCACTCTGCTCTAGGAACACAGTCTTCACTCTGCATTAGGAACACACTGTCTTCACTCTGCTCTAGGAACACACTGTCTTCACTCTGCGTTAGGAACACACTGTCTTCACTCTGCTCTACGTACACACTGTCTTCACTCTGCTCCATGCACATACACCGGAACTCTGCATTAGCAACACACTGTCTTCACTCTGCCTTAGGAACACCCTGTCTTCATTCTTCTCTAGAAACACACAGTCTTCACTCTGCGTGAGGAACATACTGTCTTCACTCTGCTGTAGGAACACACTGTCTTCACTCTGCTCCATGCACATACACCGCAACTCTGCATTAGGAACACACTGTCTTCACACTGCGTTAGGAACACACTGTTTTCACTCTGCATTAGGAACATACTGTCTTCACTCTGCATTAGGAACACACTGTCTTCACTCTGCTCCATGTACATACACCGCAACTCTGCATTAGGAACACACTGTCTTCACTCTGCATTAAGAACACACTGTCTTCACTCTGCCTTAGGACCACACTGTCTTCACTCTGCGTTAGGAACACACTGTTTTCACTCTCCTCTAGGAACACACAATCTTTATTCTGCATTAGGAACACACTGTCTTCACTCAGCTCTAGGAACACAGTCTTCACTCTGCATTAGGAACACACTGTCTTCACTCTGCTCTAGGAACACACTGTCTTCACCCTGCGTTCGGAACACACTCTCTTCACTCTGCTCCATGCACATACACCGCAACTCCCCGTTTGGAACACACTGTCTTCACTCTGATCTAGGAACACAATGTCTTCACTCTGCTCTAGGAACACACTGTCTTCACTCTGCATTAGGAACACACTGTCTTCACTCTGCTCTAGGAACACACTGTCTTCCCTTTGCATTAGGAACACACTGTCTTCTCTCTGCTCTAGGAACACACTGTCTTCACTCTGCTCCATGCACATACACCGCAACTCTGCATTAGGAACAAACTGTCTTCACTCTGCTCTAGGAACACACTGTCTTCACTCTGCATTAGGAACAAACTGTCTTCACTCTGCTCTAGGAACACACTGTCTTCACTCTGCTCTCGGAACACACTGTCTTCACTCTGCTCTAGGAACACACTGTCATCTCTCTGCTCTAGGAACACATTGTCTTCACTCTGCTCTAGGAACACACTGTCTTTATTCTGCTCCATGCACATACACCGCAACTCTGCATTTGGAACACACTGTCTTCACTCTGCTCTAGGAAGACACTGTCTTCACTCTGGTCTAGGAACACACTGTCTTTACTCTGCTATAGGAACACAATGTCTTCACTCTGCATTAGGAACATACTGTCTTCACTCTGCATTAGGAACACACTGTCTTCACTCTGCTCCATGCAAATACACCGCAACTCTGCTCTAGGAACACACTGTCTTCACTCTGCTCTAGGAACACACTGTCTTTACTCTGCTCTAGGAACACACTGTCTTTACTCTGCTCCATGCACATACACCGCAACTCTGCGTTTGAACACACTGTCTTTACTCTGCTCTAGGAACACACTGTGTTCACTCTGCTCTAGGAACACACTGTCTTCACTCTGCATTAGGAAAACACTGTCTTCACTCTGCTCCATGCACATACACCGCAACTCTGCGTTTGGAACACACTGTCTTTACTCTGCATTAAAAACACACTGTCTTCACTCTGCGTTAGGAACACACTGTTTTCACTCTGCTCTAGGGACCCACTGTCTTCACTCTGCTCTAGGAACACACTGTCTTCACTCTGCTCTAGGAACACACTTTCTTCACTCTGCGTTAGGAACAGACTGTCTTCACTCTGCTCTAGGAACACACTGTCTTCACTCTGCTCTAGGAACACACTGTCTTCACTCTGCTCTAGGAACACACAATCTTCACACTGCTCTAGCAACACACTGTCTTCACTCTGCTCTAGGAACACACTGTCTTCACTCTGCTATAGGAACACACTGTCTTCACTCTGCTCTAGGAACACACTGTCTTCACTCTGCTCTACGGACACACTGTCTTCACTCTGCTCTAGGAACACACTGTCTTCACTCTGCTCTAGGAACACACTTAGTTCACTCTGCGTTAGGAACACACTGTCTTCACTCTGCATTAAGAACACATTGTCTTCACTCTGCTATAGGAACACAATGTCTTCACTCTGCATTAGGAACATACTGTCTTCACTCTGCATTAGGAACACACTGTCTTCACTCTGCTACATGCAAATACACCGCAACTCTGCTCTAGGAACACACTGTCCTCACTCTGCTCTAGGAACACACTGTCTTTACTCTGCTCTAGGAACACACTGTCTTTACTCTGCTCCATGCACATACACCGCAACTCTGCGTTTGAACACACTGTCTTTACTCTGCTCTAGGAACAAACTGTGTTAACTCTGCTCTAGGAACACACTGTCTTCAGTCTGCATTAGGAAAACACTGTCTTCACTCTGCTCCATGCACATACACCGCAACTCTGCGTTTGGAACACACTGTCTTTACTCTGCATTAAGAACACACTGTCTTCACTCTGCGTTAGGAACACACTGTCTTCACTCTGCTCTAGGGACCCACTGTCTTCACTCTGCTCTAGGAACACACTGTCTTCACTCTGCTCTAGGAACACACTGTCTTCACTCTGCTCTAGGAACACACAATCTTCACACTGCTCTAGCAACACACTGTCTTCACTCTGCTCTAGGAACACACTGTCTTCACTCTGCTCTAGGAACACACTGTCTTCACTCTGCTCTAGGAACACACTGTCTTCACACTGCTCTAGGAACACACTGTCTTCACTCTGCTCTAGGAACACACTGTCTTCACTCTGCTCTAGGAACACACTTACTTCACTCTGCGTTAGGAACACACTGTCTTCACTCTGCATTAAGAACACACTGTCTTCACTCTGCGTTAGGAACACACTGTCTTCACTCTGCTTAGGAACACACTGTCTTCACCCTGCTCTAGGAACACACTATCTTCATTCTGCTATAGGAACACACTGTCTTCACTCTGCTCTAGGAACACAGTCTTCACTCTTCTAGGAACACACTGTCTTCACTCTGCTCTAGGAACACACTGATTCACTATGCGTTCGGGACACACTGTCTTCACTCTGCTCCATGCACATATACAGCAACTCTGCGTTAGGAACATATTGTCTTCACTCTGCGTTAGGAACACACATTCTTTACTCTGCCCTTGGAACACACTGTCTTCACTCTGCATTTGAACTCACTGTCTTCACTCTGCTCTAGGTACACACTGTCTTCACTCTGCTCCATGCACATACACTGCAACTCTTCATTAGGAACACCGTGTCTTCACTCTGCGTTAGGAACACACTGTCTTCACTCTGCTCTAGGTACACACTGTCTTCTCTCTGCATTAGGAACAAACTGTCTTCACTCTGCTCTAGGAACACACTGTCTTCACTCTGCTCTAGGAACACACTGTCCTCAATCTGCATTAGAAACCTATTGTCTTCACTCTGCTCTCGGAACACACTGTCTTCACTCTGTTCCATGCACATACACCGCAACTCTGTGTTTGGAACACACTGTCTTCACTCTGCTCTAGGAACATACTCTCTTCACTCTGCTCTAGGAACACACTGTCTTTACTCTGCTCCATGCACATACACCGCAACTCTGCATTTGGAACACACTGTCTTCACTCTGCTCTAGGAACACACTGTCTTCACTATGCTCTAGGAACACACTGTCTTCACTCTGAATTAGGAACACACTGTCTTCACTCTGCTCTAGGAACACACTGTTTTCACTCTGCTCTAGGAACGCACAGTCTTCACTCTGCTCTAGGAACACACTGTTTTCATTCTGCCTTAGGACCACACTGTCTTCACTCTGCGTTAGGAACACACTGTTTTCACTCTCCTCTAGAAACACACAATCATTATTCTGCATTAGGAACACACTGTCTTCACTCAGCTCTAGGAATACAGTCTTCACTCTGCATTAAGAACACACTGTCTTCACTCTGCTCCATGCACATACACCGCTACTCTGCGTTAGGAACACACTCTCTTCACTCTGCATTACGAACACACTGTCTTCACTCTGCACCATGCACATACACCGCAACTCCCGGTTTGGAACACACTGTCTTCACTCTGATCTAAGAACACAATGTCTTCACTCTGCTCTAGGAACACACTGTCTTCACTCTGCATTAGGAACACACTGTCTTCACTCTGCTCTAGGAACACACTGTCTTCCCTTTGCATTAGGAACAAACTGTCTTCACTCTGCTCTGGAACACACTGTCTTCACTCTGCTCCATGCACATACACCGCAACTCTGCATTAGGAACAAACTGTCTTCACTCTGCTCTAGGAACACACTGTCTTCACTCGGCTCCTTGCACATACACCGCAACTCTGCATTAGGAACACACTGTCTTCACTCTGCTCTAGGAACACACTGTCTTCACTCTGCATTAGAAACAAACTGTCTTCACTCTGCTCTAGGAACACACTGTGTTAACTCTGCTCTAGGAACACACTGTCTTCAGTCTGCATTAGGAAAACACTGTCTTCACTCTGCTCCATGCACATACACCGCAACTCTGCGTTTGGAACACACTGTCTTTACTCTGCATTAAGAACACACTGTCTTCACTCTGCGTTAGGAACACACTGTCTTCACTCGGCTCTAGGGACCCACTGTCTTCACTCTGCTCTAGGAACACACTGTCTTCACTCTGCTCTAGGAACACACTGTCTTCACTCTGCTCTAGGAACACACAATCTTCACACTGCTCTAGCAACAAACTGTCTTCACTCTGCTCTAGGAACACACTGTCTTCACTCTGCTCTAGGAACACACTGTCTTCACTCTGCTCTAGGAACACACTGTCTTCACACTGCTCTAGGAACACACTGTCTTCACTCTGCTCTAGGAACACACTGTCTTCACTCTGCTCTAGGAACACACTTACTTCACTCTGCGTTAGGAACACACTGTCTTCACTCTGCATTAAGAACACACTGTCTTCACTCTGCGTTAGGAACACACTGTCTTCACTCTGCTTAGGAACACACTGTCTTCACCCTGCTCTAGGAACACACTATCTTCATTCTGCTATAGGAACACACTGTCTTCACTCTGCTCTAGGAACACAGTCTTCACTCTGCTAGGAACACACTGTCTTCACTCTGCTCTAGGAACACACTGATTCACTATGCGTTCGGGACACACTGTCTTCACTCTGCTCCATGCACATATACAGCAACTCTGCGTTAGGAACATATTGTCTTCACTCTGCGTTAGGAACACACATTCTTTACTCTGCCCTTGGAACACACTGTCTTCACTCTGCATTTGAACTCACTGTCTTCACTCTGCTCTAGGTACACACTGTCTTCACTCTGCTCCATGCACATACACTGCAACTCTTCATTAGGAACACCGTGTCTTCACTCTGCGTTAGGAACACACTGTCTTCACTCTGCTCTAGGTACACACTGTCTTCTCTCTGCATTAGGAACAAACTGTCTTCACTCTGCTCTAGGAACACACTGTCTTCACTCTGCTCTAGGAACACACTGTCCTCAATCTGCATTAGAAACCTATTGTCTTCACTCTGCTCTCGGAACACACTGTCTTCACTCTGTTCCATGCACATACACCGCAACTCTGTGTTTGGAACACACTGTCTTCACTCTGCTCTAGGAACATACTCTCTTCACTCTGCTCTAGGAACACACTGTCTTTACTCTGCTCCATGCACATACACCGCAACTCTGCATTTGGAACACACTGTCTTCACTCTGCTCTAGGAACACACTGTCTTCACTATGCTCTAGGAACACACTGTCTTCACTCTGAATTAGGAACACACTGTCTTCACTCTGCTCTAGGAACACACTGTTTTCACTCTGCTCTAGGAACGCACTGTCTTCACTCTGCTCTAGGAACACACTGTTTTCATTCTGCCTTAGGACCACACTGTCTTCACTCTGCGTTAGGAACACACTGTTTTCACTCTCCTCTAGAAACACACAATCATTATTCTGCATTAGGAACACACTGTCTTCACTCAGCTCTAGGAATACAGTCTTCACTCTGCATTAAGAACACACTGTCTTCACTCTGCTCCATGCACATACACCGCTACTCTGCGTTAGGAACACACACTTTTCACTCTGCATTAGGAACACACTGTCTTCACTCTGCACCATGCACATACACCGCAACTCCCGGTTTGGAACACACTGTCTTCACTCTGATCTAGGAACACAATGTCTTCACTCTGCTCTAGGAACACACTGTCTTCACTCTGCATTAGGAACACACTGTCTTCACTCTGCTCTAGGAACACACTGTCTTCCCTTTGCATTAGGAACACACTGTCTTCACTCTGCTCTAGGAACACACTGTCTTCACTCTGCTCCATGCACATACACCGCAACTCTGCATTAGGAACAAACTGTCTTCACTCTGCTCTAGGAACACACTGTCTTCACTCGGCTCCTTGCACATACACCGCAACTCTGCATTAGGAACACACTGTCTTCACTCTGCTCTAGGATCACACTGTCTTCACTCTGCATTAGAAACAAACTGTCTTCACTCTGCTCTAGGAACACACTGTCTTCACTCTGCTCTCGGAACACACTGTCTTCACTCTGCTCTAGGAACACACTGTCTTCTCGCTGCTCTAGGAACACATTGTCTTCACTCTGCTCTAGGAACACACTGTCTTTACTCTGCTCCATGCACATACACCGCAACTCTGCATTTGGAACACACTGTCTTCACTCTGATCTAGGAACACAATGTCTTCACTCTGCTCTAGGAACACACTGTCTTCACTCTGCATTAGGAACACACTGTCTTCACTCTGCTCTAGGAACACACTGTATTCCCTTTGCATTAGGAACACACTGTCTTCACTCTGCTCTAGGAACACACTGTCTTCACTCTGCTCCATGCACATACACCGCAACTCTGCATTAGGAACAAACTGTCTTCACTCTGCTCTAGGAACACACTGTCTTCACCCTGCATTAGGAACAAACTGTCTTCACTCTGCTCTAGGAACACACTGTTTTCACTCTGCTCTCGGAACACACTGTCTTCACTCTGCTCTAGGAACACACTGTCTTCAGTCTGCTCTAGGAACACACTGTCTTTACTCTGCTCCATGCACATACACCGCAACTCTGCATTTGGAACACACTGTCTTCACTCTGCTCTAGGAACACACTGTCTTCACTCTGGTCTAGGAACACACTGTCTTCACTCTGCTATAGGAACACAATGTCTTCACTCTGCATTAGGAACATACTGTCTTCACTCTGCATTAGGAACACACTGTCTTCACTCTGCTCCATGCAAATACACCGCAACTCTGCTCTAGGAACACACTGTCTTCACTCTGCTCGAGGAACACACTGTCTTTACTCTGCTCTAGGAACACACTGTCTTTACTCTGCTCCATGCACATACACCGCAACTCTGCGTTTGAACACACTGTCTTTACTCTGCTCTAGGAACACACTGTGTTCACTCTGCTCTAGGAACACACTGTCTTCACTCTGCATTAGGAACACACTGTCTTCACTCTGCTCTAGGAACACACTGTCTTCCCTTTGCATTAGGAACACACTGTCTTCACTCTACTCTAGGAACACACTGTCTTCACTCTGCTCCATGCACATACACCGCAACGCTGCATTAGGAACAAACTGTCTTCACTCTGCTCTAGGAACACACTGTCTTCACTCGGCTATTTGCACATACATCGCAACTCTGCATTAGGAACACACTGTATTCACTCTGCTCTAGGAACACACTGTCTTCACTCTGCATTAGGAACAAACTGTCTTCAATCTGCTCTAGGAACACACTGTCTTCACTCTGCTCTCGGAACACACTGTCTTCACTCTGCTCTAGGAACACACTGTCTTCTCTCTGCTCTAGGAACACATTGTCTTCACTCTGCTCTAGGAACATACTGTCTTTACTCTGCTCCATGCACATACACCGCAACTCTGCATTTGGAACACCCTGTCTTCACTCTGCTCTAGGAACACACTGTCTTCACTCTGCTCTAGGAACACACTGTCTTCACTCTGCGTTAGGAACAGACTGTCTTCACTCTGCTCTAGGAACACACTGTCTTCACTCTGCTCTAGGAACACACTGTCTTCACTCTGCTCTAGGAACACACAATTTTCACACTGCTCTAGCAACACACTGTCTTCACTCTGCTCTAGGAACACACTGTCTTCACTCTGCTCTAGGAAAACACTGTCTTCACTCTGCTCTAGGAACACACTGATTCACTCTGCGTTCGGGACACACTGTCTTCACTCTGCTCCATGCACATATACAGCAACTCTGCGTTAGGAACATACTGTCTTCACTCTGCGTTAGGAACACACTGTCTTTACTCTGCCCTTGGAACACACTGTCTTCACTCTGCATTTGAGCTCACTGTCTTCACTCTGCTCTAGGAACACACTGTCTTCACTCTGCTCCATGCACATACACTGCAACTCTTCATTAGGAACACTGTGTCTTCACTCTGCGTTAGGAACACACTGTCTTCACTCTGCTCTAGGTATACACTGTCTTCTCTCTGCATTAGGAACACACTGTCTTCACTCTGCTCTAGGAAAACACTGTCTTCACTCTGCTCTAGGAACACACTGTCTGCACTCTGCTCTAGGAACATACTGTCTTAACTCTGCTCTAGGAACATACTGTCTTCACTCTGTGTTAGGAACACACTGTCTTCACTCTGCTCTAGGAACAACTGTCTTTACTCTGCTCGAGAAACACACTGTCTTCACACTGCTCTAGGAACAAACAGTCTTCACACTGCTCTAGCAACACACTGTCTTCACTCTGCATTAGGAACAAACTGTCTTCACTCTGCTCTAGGAACACACTGTCTTCACTCTGCACTCGGAACACACTGTCTTCACTCTGCTCTAGGAACACACTGTCTTCTCTCTGCTCTAGGAACACATTGTCTTCACTCTGCTCTAGGAACACACTGTCTTTACTCTGCTCCATGCACATACACCGCAACTCTGCATTTGGAACACACTGTCTTCACTCTGCTCTAGGAACACACTGTCTTCACTCTGGTCTAGGAACACACTGTCTTCACTCTGCTATAGGAACACAATGTGTTCACTCTTCATTAGGAACATACTGTCTTCACTCTGCATTAGGAACACACTGTCTTCACTCTGCTCCATGCAAATACACCGCAACTCTGCTCTAGGAACACACTGTCTTCACTCTGCTCTAGGAACACACTGTCTTTACTCTGCTCTAGGAACACACTGTCTTTACTCTGCTCCATGCACATACACCGCAACTCTGCGTTTGAACACACTGTCTTTACTCTGCTCTAGAAACACACTGTGTTAACTCTGCTCTAGGAACACACTGTCTTCAGTCTGCATTAGGAAAACACTGTCTTCACTCTGCTCCATGCACATACACCGCAACTCTGCTTTTGGAACACACTGTCTTTACTCTGCATTAAGAACACACTGTCTTCACTCTGCGTTAGGAACACACTGTCTTCACTCTGCTCTAGGGACCCACTGTCTTCACTCTGCTCTAGGAACACACTGTCTTCACTCTGCTCTAGGAACACACTGTCTTCACTCTGGTCTAGGAACACACTGTCTTCACTCTGCTATAGGAACACAATGTGTTCACTCTGCATTAAGAACACACTGTCTTCACTCTGCGTTAGGAACACACTGTCTTCACTCTGCTCTAGGGACCCACTGTCTTCACTCTGCTCTAGGAACACACTGTCTTCACTCTGCTCTAGGAACACACTGTCTTCACTCTGCGTTAGGAACAGACTGTCTTCACTCTGCTCTAGGAACACACTGTCTTCACTCTGCTCTAGGAACACACTGTCTTCACTCTTCTCTAGGAACACACAATCTTCACACTGCTCTAGCAACACACTGTCTTCACTCTGCTCTAGGAACACACTGTCTTCACTCTGCTCTAGGAACACACTGTCTTCACTCTGCTCTAGGAACACACTGTCTTCACTCTGCTCTAGGAACACACTGTCTTCACTCTGCTCTAGGAACACACTTACTTCACTCTGCGTTAGGAACACACTGTCTTCACTCTGCATTAAGAACACACTGTCTTCACTCTGCGTTAGGAACACACTGTCTTCACTCTGCTTAGGAACACACTGTCTTCACCCTGCTCTAGGAACACACTATCTTCATTCTGCTATAGGAACACACTGTCTTCACTCTGCTCTAGGAACACAGTCTTCACTCTGCATTAGGAACACACTGTCTTCACTCTGCTCTAGGAACACACTGATTCACTCTGCGTTCGGGACACACTGTCTTCACTCTGCTCCATGCACATATACAGCAACTCTGCGTTAGGAACATACTGTCTTCACTCTGCGTTAGGAACACACATTCTTTACTCTGCCCTTGGAACACACTGTCTTCACTCTGCATTTGAACTCACTGTCTTCACTCTGCACTAGGTACACACTGTCTTCACTCTGCGTTAGGAACACACTGTCTTCACTCTGCTTAGGAACACACTGTCTTCACTCTGCTCTAGGAACACACTATCTTCATTCTGCTATAGGAACACACTGTCTTCACTCTGCTCTAGGAACACAGTCTTCACTCTGCATTAGGAACACACTGTCTTCACTCTGCTCTAGGAACACACTGATTCACTCTGCGTTCGGGACACACTGTCTTCACTCTGCTCCATGCACATATACAGCAACTCTGCGTTAGGAACATACTGTCTTCACTCTGCGTTAGGAACACACTGTCTTTACTCTGCCCTTGGAACACACTGTCTTCACTCTGCATTTGAGCTCACTGTCTTCACTCTGCTCTAGGAACACACTGTCTTCACTCTGCTCCATGCACATACACTGCAACTCTTCATTAGGAACACCGTGTCTTCACTCTGCGTTAGGAACACACTGTCTTCACTCTGCTCTAGGTACACACTGTCTTCTCTCTGCATTAGGAACACACTGTCTTCACTCTGCTCTAGGAAAACACTGTCTTCACTCTGCTCTAGGAAAACACTGTCTGCACTCTGCTCTAGGAACATACTGTCTTAACTCTGCTCTAGGAACATACTGTCTTCACTCTGCGTTAGGAACACACTGTCTTCACTCTGCTCTAGGAACACACTGTCTTTACTCTGCTCGAGAAACACACTGTCTTCACACTGCTCTAGGAACAAACAGTCTTCACACTGCTCTAGCAACACACTGTCTTCACTCTGCATTAGGAACAAACTGTCTTCACTCTGCTCTAGGAACACACTGTCTTCACTCTGCTCTCGGAACACACTGTCTTCACTCTGCACTAGGAACACACTGTCTTCTCTGTTCTCTAGGAACACATTGTCTTCACTCTGCTCTAGGAACACACTGTCTTTACTCTGCTCCATGCACATACACCGCAACTCTGCATTTGGAACACACTGTCTTCACTCTGCTCTAGGAACACACTGTCTTCACTCTGGTCTAGGAACACACTGTCTTCACTCTGCTATAGGAACACAATGTGTTCACTCTGCATTAGGAACATACTGTCTTCACTCTGCATTAGGAACACACTGTCTTCACTCTGCTCCATGCAAATACACCGCAACTCTGCTCTAGGAACACACTGTCTTACTCTGCTCTAGGAACACACTGTCTTTACTCTGCTCTAGGAACACACTGTCTTTACTCTGCTCCATGCACATACACCGTAACTCTGCGTTTGAACACACTGTCTTTACTCTGCTCTAGGAACACACTGTGTTAACTCTGCTCTAGGAACACACTGTCTTCAGTCTGCATTAGGAAAACACTGTCTTCACTCTGCTCCATGCACATACACCGCAACTCTGCGTTTGGAACACACTGTCTTCACTCTGCATTTGAGCTCACTGTCTTCACTCTGCTCTAGGAACACACTGTCTTCACTCTGCTCCATGCACATACACTGCAACCCTTCATTAGGAACACCGTGTCTTCACTCTGCGTTAGGAACACACTGTCTTCACTCTGCTCTAGGTACACACTGTCTTCTCTCTGCATTAGGAACACACTGTCTTCACTCTGCTCTAGAAACACACTGTCTTCACTCTGCTCTAGGAACACACTGTCTGCACTCTGCTCTAGGAACATACTGTCTTAACTCTGCTCTAGGAACATACTGTCTTCACTCTGCGTTAGGAACACTCTGTCTTCACTCTGCTCTAGGAACACACTGTCTTTACTCTGCTCGAGAAACACACTGTCTTCACACTGCTCTAGGAACAAACAGTCTTCACACTGCTCTAGCAACACACTGTCTTCACTCTGCATTAGGAACAAACTGTCTTCACTCTGCTCTAGGAACACACTGTATTCACTCTGCTCTCGGAACACACTGTCTTCACTCTGCTCTAGGAACACACTGTCTTCTCTCTGCTCTAGGAACACATTGTCTTCACTCTGCTCTAGGAACACACTGTCTTTACTCTGCTCCATGCACATACACCGCAACTCTGCATTTGGAACACACTGTCTTCACTCTGCTCTAGGAACACACTGTCTTAACTCTGGTCTAGGAACACACTGTCTTCACTCTGCTATAGGAACACAATGTCTTCACTCTGTATTAGGAACATACTGTCTTCACTCTGCATTAGGAACACACTGTCTTCACTCTGCTCCATGCAAATACACCGTAACTCTGCTCTAGGAACACACTGTCTTCACTCTGCTCTAGGAACACACTGTCTTTACTCTGCTCTAGGAACACACTGTCTTTACTCTGCTCCATGCACATACACCGCAACTCCGCGTTTGAACACCCTGTCTTTACTCTGCTCTAGGAACACACTGTGTTAACTCTGCTCTAGGAACACACTGTCTTCAGTCTGCATTAGGAAAACACTGTCTTCACTCTGCTCCATGCACATACACCGCAACTCTGCGTTTGGAACACACTGTCTTTACTCTGCATTAAGAACACACTGTCTTCACTCTGCGTTAGGAACACACTGTCTTCACTCTGCTCTAGGGACCCACTGTCTTCACTCTGCTCTAGGAACACACTGTCTTCACTCTGCTCTAGGAACACACTGTCTTCACTCTGCGTTAGGAACAGACTGTCTTCACTCTGCTCTAGGAACACACTGTCTTCACTCTGCTCTAGGAACACACTGTCTTCACTCTGCTCTAGGAACACACAATCTTCACACTGCTCTAGCAACACACTGTCTTCACTCTGCTCTAGGAACACACTGTCTTCACTCTGCTCTAGGAACACACTGTCTTCACTCTGCTCTAGGAACACACTGTCTTCACTCTGCTCTAGGAACACACTGTCTTCACTCTGCTCTAGGAACACACTGTCTTTACTCTGCTATAGGAACACACTTACTTCACTCTGCGTTAGGAACACACTGTCTTCACTCTGCATTAAGAACACACTGTCTTCACTCTGCGTTAGGAACACACTGTCTTCACTCTGCTTAGGAACACACTGTCTTCACCCTGCTCTAGGAACACACTATCTTCATTCTGCTATAGGAACACACTGTCTTCACTCTGCTCTAGGAACACAGTCTTCACTCTGCATTAGGAACACACTGTCTTCACTCTGCTCTAGGAACACACTGATTCACTCTGCGTTCAGGACACACTGTCTTCACTCTGCTCCATGCACATATACAGCAACTCTGCGTTAGGAACATACTGTCTTCACTCTGCGTTAGGAACACACTGTCTTCACTTTGCCCTTGGAACACACTGTCTTCACTCTGCATTTGAACTCACTGTCTTCACTCTGCTCTAGGTACACACTGTCTTCACTCTGCTCCATGCACATACACTGCAACTCTTCATTAGGAACACCGTGTCTTCACTCTGCGTTAGGAACACACTGTCTTCACTCTGCTCTAGGTACACACTGTCTTCTCTCTGCATTAGGAACAAACTGTCTTCACTCTGCTCTAGGAACACACTGTCTTCACTCTGCTCTAGGAACACACTGTCCTCAATCTGCATTAGAAACCTATTGTCTTCACTCTGCTCTCGGAACACACTGTCTTCACTCTGTTCCATGCACATACACCGCAACACTGTGTTTGGAACACACTGTCTTCACTCTGCTCTAGGAACATACTGTCTTCATTCTGCTCTAGGAACACACTCTCTTTACTCTGCTCCATGCACATACACCGCAACTCTGCATTTGGAACACACTGTCTTCACTCTGCTCTAGGAACACACTGTCTTCACTATGCTCTAGGAACACACTGTCTACACTCTGCTCTAGGAACACACTGTTTTCACTCTGCCTTAGGACCACACTGTCTTCACTCTGCGTTAGGAACACACTGTTTTCACTCTCCTCTAGGAACACACAATCTTTATTCTGCATTAGGAACACACTGTCTTCACTCAGCTCTAGGAATACAGTCTTCACTCTGCATTAAGAACACACTGTCATCACTCTGCTCTAGGAACACACTGTCTTCACCCTGCGTTCGGAACACACTGTCTTCACTCTGCTCCATGCACATACACCGCTACTCTGCGTTAGGAACACACTCTCTTCACTCTGCATTAGGAACACACTGTCTTCACTCTGCACCATGCACATACACCGCAACTCCCCGTTTGGAACACACTGTCTTCACTCTGATCTAGGAACACAATGTCTTCACTCTGCTCTAGGAACACACTGTCTTCACTCTGCATTAGGAACACACTGTCTTCACTCTGCTCTAGGAACACACTGTCTTCCCTTTGCATTAGGAACACACTGTCTTCACTCTGCTCTAGGAACACACTGTCTTCACTCTGCTCCATGCACATACACCGCAACTCTGCATTAGGAACAAACTGTCTTCACTCTGCTCTAGGAACACACTGTCTTCACTCGGCTCCTTGCACATACACCGCAACTCTGCATTAGGAACACACTGTCTTCACTCTGCTCTAGGAACACACTGTCTTCACTCGGCTCCTTGCACATACACCGCAACTCTGCATTAGGAACACACTGTCTTCACTCTGATCTAGGAACACAATGTCTTCACTCTGCTCTAGGAACACACTGTCTTCACTCTGTATTAGGAACACACTGTCTTCACTCTGCTCTATGAACACACTGTCTTCCCTTTGCAATAGGAACACACTGTCTTCACTCTGCTCTAGGAACACACTGTCTTCACTCTGCTCCATGCACATACACCGCAAATCTGCATTAGGAACAAACAGTCTTCACTCTGCTCTAGGAACACACTGTCTTCACTCTGCATTAGGAACAAACTGTCTTCACTCTGCTTTAGGAACACACTGACTTCACTCTGCTCTCGGAACACACTGTCTTCACTCTGCTCTAGGAACACACTGTCTTCTCTCTGCTCTAGGAACACATTGTCTTCACTCTGCTCTAGGAACACACTGTCTTTACTCTGCTCCATGCACATACACCGCAACTCTGCATTTGGAAAACACTGTCTTCACTCTGCTCTAGGAACACACTGTCTTCACTCTGGTCTAGGAACACACTGTCTTCACTCTGCTATAGGAACACAATGTCTTCACTCTGCATTAGGAACATACTGTCTTCACTCTGCATTAGGAACACACTGTCTTCACTCTGCTCCATGCAAATACACCGCAACTCTGCTCTAGGAACACACTGTCTTCACTCTGCTCTAGGAACACACTGTCTTTACTCTGCTCTAGGAACACACTGTCTTTACTCTGCTCCATGCACATACACCGCAACTCTGCGTTTGAACACACTGTCTTTACTCTGCTCTAGGAACACACTGTGTTCACTCTGCTCTAGGAACACACTGTCTTCACTCTGCATTAGGAAAACACTATCTTCACTCTGCTCCATGCACATACACCGCAACTCTGCGTTTGGAACACACTGTCTTTACTCTGCATTAAGAACACACTGTCTTCACTCTGCGTTAGGAACACACTGTCTTCACTCTGCTCTAGGGATCCACTGTCTTCACTCTGCTCTAGGAACACACTGTCTTCACTCTGCTCTAGGAACACACTGTCTTCACTCTGCTCTAGGAACACACTGTCTTCACTCTGCACCATGCACATACACCGCAACTCCCCGTTTGGAACACACTGTCTTCACTCTGATCTAGGAACACAATGTCTTCACTCTGCTCTAGGAACACACTGTCTTCCCTTTGCATTAGGAACACACTGTCTTCACTCTACTCTAGGAACACACTGTCTTCACTCTGCTCCATGCACATACACCGCAACGCTGCATTAGGAACAAACTGTCTTCACTCTGCTCTAGGAACACACTGTCTTCACTCGGCTCCTTGCACATACACCGCAACTCTGCATTAGGAACACACTGTCTTCACTCTGCTCTAGGAACACACTGTCTTCACTCTGCATTAGGAACAAACTGTCTTCAATCTGCACTAGGAACACACTGTCTTCACTCTGCTCTCGGTACACACTGTCTTCACTCTGCTCTAGGAACACACTGTCTTCTCTCTGCTCTAGGAACACATTGTCTTCACTCTGCTCTAGGAACACACTGTCTTTACTCTGCTCCATGCACATACACCGCAACTCTGCATTTGGAACACCCTGTCTTCACTCTGCTCTAGGAACACACTGTCTTCACTCTGCTCTAGGAACACAATGTCTTCACTCTGCGTTAGGAACAGACTGTCTTCACTCTGCTCTAGGAACACACTGTCTTCACTCTGCTCTAGGAACACACTGTCTTCACTCTGATCTAGGAACACACAATCTTCACACTGCTCTAGCAACACACTGTCTTCACTCTGCTCTAGGAACACACTGTCTTCACTCTGCTCTAGGAAAACACTGTCTTCACTCTGCTCTAGGAACACACTGTCTTCACTCTGCTCTAGGAACATACTGTCTTCACTCTGCTCTAGGTACACACTGTCTTCACTCTACTCTAGGAACACATTGTTTTCACTCTGCTCTAGGAACACACTTACTTCACTCTGCGTTAGGAACACACTGTCTTCACTCTGCAATTAGAACACACTGTCTTCACTCTGTGTTAGGAACACACTGTCTTCACTCTGCTTAGGAACACACTGTCTTCACTCTGCTCTAGGAACACACTATCTTCATTCTGCTATAGGAACACACTGTCTTCACTCTGCTCTAGGAGCACAGTCTTCACTCTGCATTAGGAACACACTGTCTTCACTCTGCTCTAGGAACACACTGATTCTCTCTGCGTTCGGGACACACTGTCTTCACTCTGCTCCATGCACATATACAGCAACTCTGCGTTAGGAACATACTGTCTTCACTCTGCGTTAGGAACACACTGTCTTTACTCTGCCCTTGGAACACACTGTCTTCACTCTGCATTTGAGCTCACTGTCTTCACTCTGCTCTAGGAACACACTGTCTTCACTCTGCTCCATGCACATACACTGCACCTCTTCATTAGGAACACCGTGTCTTCACTCTGCGTTAGGAACACACTGTCTTCACTCTGCTCTAGGTACACACTGTCTTCTCTCTGCATTAGGAACACACTGTCTTCACTCTGCTCTAGGAACACACTGTCTTCACTCTGCTCTAGGAACACACTGTCTGCACTCTGCTCTAGGAACATACTGTCTTAACTCTGCTCTAGGAACATACTGTCTTCACTCTGCGTTAGGAACACACTGTCTTCACTCTGCTCTAGGAACACACTGTCTTTACTCTGCTCGAGAAACACACTGTCTTCACACTGCTCTAGGAACAGTCTTCACACTGCTCTAGCAACACACTGTCTTCACTCTGCTCTAGGAACACACTTTCTTCACTCTGCTCTAGGAACACATTGTCTTCACTCTGCTCTAGGAACACACTGTCTTCACTCTGCTCTAGGAACACAGTCTTCACTCTGCATTAGGAACACACTGTCTTCACTCTGCATTAGGAATACACGGTCTTCACTCTGCTCTAGGACCACACTGTCTTCACTCGGCTCCTTGCACATACACCGCAACTCTGCATTTGGAACATACTGTCTTCACCCTGCGTTAGGAACACACTGTCTTTACTCTGCTCTTGGAACACACTGTCTTCACTCTGCATTTGAACTCACTGTCTTTACTCTGCTCTAGGAACACACTGTCTTCACTCTGCTCCATGAACATACACCGCAACTCCGCGTTAGGAACACACTGTCTTCACACTGCTCTAGGAACACAGTGTCTTCACTCTGCTCTAGGAACACACTGTCTTCACTCTGCTTTAGGAACACACTGTCTTCACTCTGCTCTACGTACACACTGTCTTTACTCTGCTCCATGCACATACACCGGAACTCTGCATTAGGAACACACTGTCTTCACTCTGCTCTAGGAACACACTGTCCTCAATCTGCATTAGAAACCTATTGTCTTCACTCTGCTCTCGGAACACACTGTCTTCACTCTGTTCCATGCACATACTCCGCAACTCTGTGTTTGGAACACACTGTCTTCACTCTGCTCTAGGAACATACTGTCTTCACTCTGCTCTAGGAACACACTGTCTTCACTATGCTCTAGGAACACACTGTCTTCACTCTGAATTAGGAACACACTGTCTTCACTCTGCTCTAGGAACACACTGTTTTAACTCTGCTCTAGGAACACACTGTCTTCACTCTGCTCTAGGAACACACTGTTTTCACTCTGCCTAAGGACCACACTGTCTTCACTCTGCGTTAGGAACACACTGTTTTCACTCTCCTCTAGGAACACACAATCTTTATTCTGCATTAGGAACACACTGTCTTCAATCAGCTCTAGGAACACAGTCTTCACTCTGCATTAGGAACACACTGTCATCACTCTGCTCTAGGAACACACTGTCTTCACCCTGCGTTCGGAACACACTGTCTTCACTCTGCTCCATGCACATACACCGCTATTCTGCGTTAGGAACACACTCTCTTCACTCTGCATTAGGAACACACTGTCTTCACTCTTCACCATGCACAAACACCGCAACTCCCCGTTTGGAACACACTGTCTTCACTCTGATCTAGGAACACAATGTCTTCACTCTGCTCTAGGAACACACTGTCTTCACTCTGCATTAGGAACACACTGTCTTCACTCTGCTCTAGGAACACACTCTCTTCCCTTTGCATTAGGAACACACTGTCTTCACTCTGCTCTAGGAACACACTGTCTTCACTCGGCTCCTTGCACATACACCTCAACTCTGCATTAGGAACACACTGTCTTCACTCTGCTCTAGGAACACACTGTCTTCACTCTGCATTAGGAACAAACTGTCTTCACTCTGCTCTAGGAACACACTGTCTTCACTCTGCTCTCGGAACACACTGTCTTCACTCTGCTCTAGGAACACACTGTCTTCTCTCTGCTCTAGGAACACATTGTCTTCACTCTGCTCTAGGAACACACTGGCTTTACTCTGCTCCATGCACATACACCGCAACTCTGCATTTGGAACACACTGTCTTCACTCTGCTCTAGGAACACACTGTCTTCACTCTGCTCTAGGAACACACTGTCTTCACTCTGCTCTAGGAACACACAATCTTCACACTGCTCTAGCAACACACTGTCTTCACTCTGCTCTAGGAACACACTGTCTTCACTCTGCTCTAGGTAAACACTGTCTTCACTCTGCTCTAGGAACACACTGCCTTACTCTGCGCTAGGAACACACTGTCTTCACTCTGCTCTTGGAACACACTGTCTTCACTCTGCTCCATGCACATATACAGCAACTCTGCGTTAGGAACATACTGTCTTCACTCTGCATTAGGAACACACTGTCTTTACTCTGCCCTTGGAACACACTGTCTTCACTCTGCATTTGAGCTCATTGTCTTCACTCTGCTCTAGGAACACACTGTCTTCACTCTGCTCCATGCACATACACTGCAACTCTTCATTAGGAACACCGTGTCTTCACTCTGCGTTAGGAACACACTGTCTTCACTCTGCTCTAGGTACACACTGTCTTCTCTCTGCATTAGGAACACACTGTCTTCACTCTGCCCTAGGAACACACTGTCTTCACTCTGCTCTAGGAACACACTGTCTGCACTCTGCTCTAGGAACACACTGTCTTAACTCTGCTCTAGGAACATACTGTCTTCACTCTGCGTTAGGAACACACTGTCTTCACTCTGCTCTAGGAACACACTGTCTTTACTCTGTTCGAGAAACACACTGTCTTCACACTGCTCTAGGAACAAACAGTCTTCACACTGCTCTAGCAACACACTGTCTTCACTCTGCTCTAGGAACACACTTTCTTCACTCTGCTCTAGGAACACATTGTCTTCACTCTGCTCTAGGAACACACTGTCTTCACTCTGCTCTAGGAACACAGTCTTCACTCTGCATTAGGAACACACTGTCTTCACACTGCGTTAGGAATACACTGTCTTCACTCTGCATTCGGAACACACTGTCTTCACTCTGATCCATGCACATACACCGCAACTTTGCATTTGGAACATACTGTATTCACCCTGCGTTAGGAACACACTGTCTTTACTCTGCTCTTGGAACACACTGTCTTCACTCTGCATTTGAACTCACTGTCTTTACTCTGCTCTAGGAACACACTGTCTTCACTCTGCTCCATGAACATACACCGCAACTCCGCGTTAGGAACACACTGTCTTCACACTGCTCTAGGAACACAGTGTCTTCACTCTGCTCTAGGAACACACTGTCTTCACTCTGCTTTAGGAACACACTGTCTTCACTCTGCTCTACATACACACTGTCTTTACTCTGCTCCAAGCACATACACCGGAACTCTGCATTAGAAACACACTGTCTTCACTCTGCGTTAGGAACACGCTGTCTTAATTCTGCTCTAGGAACACACTGTCTTCACTCTGCGTTAGGAACATACTGTCTTCACTCTGCTCTAGGAACACACTGTCTTCACTATGCTCCATGCACATACACTGCAACTCTGCGTTAGGAACACACTGTCTTCACTCTGCGTTAGGAACACACTGTCTTCACTCTGCTTTATTAACACACTGTCTTCCCTCTGCTCTAGGAACACACTGTCTTCAATCTGCATTAGGAACACACTGTCTTCACTCTGCTCTAGGAACACAATGTCTTCACTCTGCATTAGGAACATACTGTCTTCACTCTGCGTTAGGAACACACTGTCTTCACTCTGCTCCATGTACATACACTGCAACTCTGAATTAGGAACACACTGTCTTCACTCTGCTCTAGAAACACACTGTCTTCACTCTGCCTCATGCACATACAACGCAACTCTGCGTTAGGAACACGTGTCTTCACTCTGCTCTAGGAACACACCGTCTGCATTCTGCATTAGGAACACACTGTATTCACTCTGCTCTAGGAACACACTGTCTTCTCTCTGCTCTAGGAACACACTGTCTTCACTCTGGTCTAGGAACACACTGTCTTCACTCTGCTATAGGAACACAATGTCTTCACTCTGCATTAGGAACATACTGTCTTCACTCTGCATTAGGAACACACTGTCTTCACTCTGCTCCAAGCATATACACCGCAACTCTGCTCAAGGAACACAGTGTCTTCACTCTGCTCTAGGAACACACTGTCTTTACTCTGCTCTAGGAACACACTATCTTTACTCTGCTCCATGCACATACACCACAACTCTGCGTTTGAACACACTGTCTTTACTCTGCTCTAGGAACACACTGTGTTCACTCTGCTAAAGGAACACACTGTCTTCACTCTGCATTAGGAAAACACTGTCTTCACTATGCTCCATGCACATACACCGCAACTCTGCGTTTGGAACACACTGTCTTTACTCTGCATTAAGAACACACTGTCTTCACTCTGCGTTAGGAACACACTGTCTTCACTCTGCTCTGCTCTAGGGACCCACTGTCTTCACTCTCCTCTAGGAACACACTGTCTTCACTCTGCTCTAGGAACACACTGTCTTCACTCTGCGTTAGGAACAGACTGTCTTCACTCTGCTCTAGGAACACACTGTCTTCACTCTGCTCTAGGAACACACTGTCTTCACTCTGCTCTAGGAACACACAATCTTCACACTGCTCTAGCAACACACTGTCTTCACTCTGCTCTAGGAACACACTGTCTTAACTCTGCTCTAGGAACACACTGTCTTCACTCTGCTCTAGGAACACACTGTCTTCACTCTGCTCTAGGAACACACTGTCTTCACTCTGCTCTAGGAACACACTGTCTTCACTCTGCTCTAGGAACACACTGTCTTCACTCTGCTCTAGGAACACACTTACTTCACTCTGCGTTAGGAACACACTGTCTTCACTCTGCATTAAGAACACACTGTCTTCACTCTGCGTTAGGAACACACTGTCTTCACTCTGCTTAGGAACACATTGTCTTCACTCTGCTCTAGGAACACACTATCTTCATTCTGCTATAGGAACACACTGTCTTCACTCTGCTCTAGGAACACAGTCTTCACTCTGCATTAGGAACACACTGTCTTCACTCTGCTCTAGGAACACACTGATTCACTCTGCGTTCGGGACACACTGTCTTCACTCTGCTCCATGCACATATACAGCAACTCTGCGTTAGGAACATACTGTCTTCACTCTGCGTTAGGAACACACTGTCTTTACTCTGCCCTTGGAACACACTGTCTTCACTCTGCATTTGAGCTCACTGTCTTCACTCTGCTCTAGGAACACACTGTCTTCACTCTGCTCCATGCACATACACTGCAACTCTTCATTAGGAACACCGTGTCTTCACTCTGCATTAGGAACACACTGTCTTCACTCTGCTCTAGGTACACACTGTCTTCTCTCTGCATTAGGAACACACTGTCTTCACTCTGCTCTAGAAACACACTGTCTTCACTCTGCTCTAGGAACACACTGTCCTCAATCTGCATTAGAAACCTATTGTCTTCACTCTGCTCTCGGAACACACTGTCTTCACTCTGTTCCATGCATATACACCGCAACTCTGTGTTTGGAACACACTGTCTTCACTCTGCTCTAGGAACATACTGTCTTCACTCTTCTCTAGGAACACACTGTCTTTACTCTGCTCCATGCACATACACCGCAACTCTGCATTTGGAACACACTGTCCTCACTCTGCTCTAGGAACACACTGTCTTCACTATGCTCTAGGAACACACTGTCTTCACTCTGAATTAGGAACACACTGTCTTCACTCTGCTCTAGGAACACACTGTTTTCACTCTGCTTGAGGAACACACTGTCTTCACTCTGCTCTAGGAACACACTTACTTCACTCTGTGTTAGGAATACACAGTCTTCACTCTGCATTAAGAACACACTGTCTTCACTCTGCGTTAGGAACACACTGTCTTCACTCTGCTCTAGGAACACACTGTCTTCACCCTGCGTTCGGAACACACTGTCTTCACTCTGCTCCATGCACATACACCGCTACTCTGCATTAGGAACACACTCCCTTCACTCTGCATTAGGAACACACTGTCCTCACTCTGCTCCATGCACATACACTGCAACTCCCCGTTTGGAACACACTGTCTTCATTCTGATCTAGGAACACAATGTCTTCACTCTGCTCTAGGAACAACTGTCTTCACTCTGCATTAGGAACACACTGTCTTCACTCTGCTCTAGGAACACACTGTCTTCACTCGGCTCCTTGCACATACACCGCAACTCTGCATTAGGAACACACTGTCTTCACTCTGCTCTAGGAACACACTTTCTTCACTCTGCTCTAGGAACACATTGTCTTCACTCTGCTCTAGGAACACACTGTCTTCACTCTGCTCTAGGAACACAGTCTTCACTCTGCATTAGGAACACACTGTCTTCACTCTGCGTTAGGAATACACTGTCTTCACTCTGCGTTCGGAACACAATGTCTTCACTCTGATCCATGCACATACACCGCAACTTTGCATTTGGAACATACTGTATTCACCCTGCGTTAGGAACACACTGTCTTTACTCTGCTCTTGGAACACACTGTCTTCACTCTGCTTTTGAACTCACGGTCTTTACTCTGCTCTAGGAACACACTGTCTTCACTCTGCTCCATGAACAAACACCGCAACTCCGCATTAGGAACACACTGTCTTCACACTGCTCTAGGAACACAGTGTCTTCACTCTGCTCTAGGAACACACTGTCTTCACTCTGCTTTAGGAACACACTGTCTTCACTCTGCTCTACGTACACACTGTCTTTACTCTGCTCCATGCACATACACCGGAACTCTGCATTAGGAACACACTGTCTTCACTCTGCGTTAGGAACATGCTGTCTTAATTCTGCTCTAGGAACACACTGTCTTCACTCTGCGTTAGGAACATACTGTCTTCACTCTGCTCTAGGAACACACTGTCTTCACTATGCTCCATGCACATACACTGCAACTCTGCGTTAGGAACACACTGTCTTCACTCTGCGTTAGGAACACACTGTCTTCACTCTGCTTTATTAACACTCTGTCTTCCCTCTGCTCTAGGAACACACTGTCTTCAATCTGCATTAGGAACACACTGTCTTCACTCTGCTCTAGGAACACAATGTCTTCACTCTGCATTAGGAACATACTGTCTTCACTCTGCGTTAGGAACACACTGTCTTCACTCTGCTCCATGTACATACACTGCAACTCTGCATTAGGAACACACTGTCTTCACTCTGCTCTAGAAACACACTGTCTTCACTCTGCCTCATGCACATACAACGCAACTCTGCATTAGGAACACGTGTCTTCACTCTGCTCTAGGAACACACCGTCTGCATTCTGCATTAGGAACACACTGTCTTCACTCTGCTCTAGGAACACACTGTCTTCACTCTGCTCTAGGAACACACTGTTTTCACTCTGGTCTAGGAACACACTGTCTTCACTCTGCTATAGGAACACAATGTCTTCACTCTGCATTAGGAACATACTGTCTTCACTCTGCATTAGGAACACACTGTCTTCACTCTGCTCCATGCATATACACCGAAACTCTGCTCAAGGAACACAGTGTCTTCACTCTGCTCTAGGAACACACTGTCTTTTCTCTGCTCTAGGAACACACTGTCTTTACTCTGCTCCATGCACATACACCACAACTCTGCGTTTGAACACACTGTCTTTACTCTGCTCTAGGAACACACTGTGTTCACTCTGCTCTAGGAACACACTGTCTTCACTCTGCATTAGGAAAACACTGTCTTCACTATGCTCCATGCACATACACCGCAACTCTGCGTTTGGAACACACTGTCTTTACTCTGCATTAAGAACACACTGTCTTCACTCTGCGTTAGGAACACACTGTCTTCACTCTGCTCTAGGGACCCACTGTCTTCACTCTCCTCTAGGAACACACTGTTTTCACTCTGCTCTAGGAACACACTGTCTTCACTCTGAGTTAGGAACAGACTGTCTTCACTCTGCTCTAGGAACACACTGTCTTCACTCTGCTCTAGGAACACACTGTCTTCACTCTGCTCTAGGAACACACAATCTTCACACTGCTCTAGCAACACACTGTCTTCACTCTGCTCTAGGAACACACTGTCTTAACTCTGCTCTAGGAACACACTGTCTTCACTCTGCTCTAGGAACACACTGTCTTCACTCTGCTCTAGGAACACACTGTCTTCACTCTGCTCTAGGAACACACTGTCTTCACTCTGCTCTAGGAACACACTGCCTTCACTCTGCTCTAGGAACACACTTACTTCACTCTGCGTTAGGAACACACTGTCTTCACTCTGCTTAGGAACACATTGTCTTCACTCTGCTCTAGGAACACACTATCTTCATTCTGCTATAGGAACACACTGTCTTCACTCTGCTCTAGGAACACAGTCTTCACTCTGCATTAGGAACACACTGTCTTCACTCTGCTCTAGGAACACACTGATTCACTCTGCGTTCGGGACACACTGTCTTCACTCTGCTCCATGCACATATACAGCAACTCTGCGTTAGGAACATACTGTCTTCACTCTGCGTTAGGAACACACTGTCTTTACTCTGCCCTTGGAACACACTGTCTTCACTCTGCATTTGAGCTCACTGTCTTCACTCTGCTCTAGGAACACACTGTCTTCACTCTGCTCCATGCACATACACTGCAACTTTTCATTAGGAACACCGTGTCTTCACTCTGCATTAGGAACACACTGTCTTCACTCTGCTCTAGGTACACACTGTCTTCTCTCTGCATTAGGGACACACTGTCTTCACTCTGCTCTAGAAACACACTGTCTTCACTCTGTTCTAGGAACACACTGTCCTCAATCTGCATTAGAAAATTATTGTCTTCACTCTGATCTCGGAACACACTGTCTTCACTCTGTTCCATGCACATACACCGCAACTCTGTGTTTGGAACACACTGTCTTCACTCTGCTCTAGGAACATACTGTCTTCACTCTTCTCTAGGAACACACTGTCTTTACTCTGCTCCATGCACATACACCGCAACTCTGCATTTGGAACACACTGTCCTCACTCTGCTCTAGGAACACACTGTCTTCACTATGCTCTAGGAACACACTGTCTTCACTCTGAATTAGGAACACACTGTCTTCACTCTGCTCTAGGAACACACTGTTTTCACTCTGCTTGAGGAACACACTGTCTTCACTCTGCTCTAGGAACACACTTACTTCACTCTGTGTTAGGAATACACAGTCTTCACTCTGCATTAAGAACACACTGTCTTCACTCTGCGTTAGGAACACACTGTCTTCACTCTGCTGTAGGAACACACTGTCTTCACCCTGCGTTCGGAACACACTGTCTTCACTCTGCTCCATGCACATACACCGCTACTCTGCGTTAGGAACACACTCTCTTCACTCTGCATTAGGAACACACTGTCCTCACTCTGCTCCAAGCACATACACTGCAACTCCCCGTTTGGAACACAATGTCTTCATTCTGATCTAGGAACACAATGTCTTCACTCTGCTCTAGGAACACACTGTCTTCACTCTGCATTAGGAACACACTGTCTTCACTCTGCTCTAGGAACACACTGTCTTCACTCGGCTCCTTGCACATACACCGCAACTCTGCATTAGGAACACACTGTCTTCACTCTGCTCTAGGAACACACTGTCTTCAATCTGCATTAGCAACAAACTGTCTTCACTCTGTTCTAGGAACACACTGTCTTCACTCTGCTCTCGGAACACACTGTCTTCACTCTGCTCTAGGAACACATTGTCTTCACTCTGCTCTAGGAACACACTGTCTTCACTCTGCGTTAGGAACAGACTGTCTTCACTCTGCTCTAGGAACACACTGTCTTCACTCTGCTCTAGGAACACACTGTCTTCACTCTGCTCTAGGAACACACAATCTTCACACTGCTCTACGAACACACTGTCTTCACTCTGCTCTAGGAACACACTGTCTTCTCTCTGCTCTAGGAACACATTGTCTTCACTCTGCTCTAGGAACACACTGTCTTTACTCTGCTCCATGCACATACAACGCAACTCTGCATTTGGAACACACTGTCTTCACTCTGCTCTAGGAACACACTGTCTTCACTCTGGACTAGGAACACACTATCTTCACTCTGCTATAGGAACACAATGTCTTCACTATGCTTTAGGAACATACTATCTTCACTCTGCATAAGGACACACTGTCTTCACTCTGCTCCATGCAAATACACCGCAACTCTGCTCTAGGAACACAGTGTCTTCACTCTGCTCTAGGAACACACTGTCTTTACTCTGCTCTAGGAACACACTGTCTTTACTCTGCTCCATGCACATACACCGCAACTCTGCGTTAGGAACACAGTTTCTTCACTCTGTTCTAGGAACACACTGTCTTCACTCTGCATTAGGAAAACACTGTCTTCACTCTGCTCCATGCACATACACCTCAACTCTGCATTTGGAACACACTGTCTTTACTCTGCATTAAGAACACACTGTCTTCACTCTGCGTTAGGAACACACTGTCTTCACTCTGCTCTAGGGACCCACTGTCTTCACTCTGCTCTAGGAACACACAGTCTTCACTCTGCTCTAGGAACACACTGTCTTAACTCTGCGTTAGGAACAGACTGTCTTCACTCTGCTCTAGGAACACACTGTCTTCACTCGGCTCTAGGAACACACTGTCTTCACTCTGCTCTAGGAACACACAATCTTCACACTGCTCTACGAACACACTGTCTTCACTCTGCTCAAGGAACACACTGTCTTCACTCTGCTCTAGGAACACACTGTCTTCACTCTGCTCTAGGAACACACTGTCTTCACTCTGCTCTAGGAACACACTGTCTTCACTCTGCTCTAGGAACACACTATCTTCACTCTGCTCTAGGAACACACTTACTTCACTCTGCGTTAGGAACACACTGTCTTCACTCTGCATTAAGAACACACTGTCTTCACTCTGCGTTAGGAACACACTGTCTTCACTCTGATTAGGAACACACTGTCTTCACTCTGCTCTAGGAACACACTATCTTCATTCTGCTATAGGAACACACTGTCTTCACTCTGCTCTAGGAACACAGTCTTCACTCTGCATTAGGAACACACTGTCTTCACTCTGCTCCATGCACATATACAGCAACTCTGCATTAGGAACATACTGTCTTCACTCTGCGTTAGGAACACACTGTCTTTACTCTGCCCTTGGAACACACTGTCTTCACTCTGCATTTGAACTCACTGTCTTCACTCTGCTCTAGGAACACACTGTCTTCACTGTGCTCCATGCACATACACTGCAACTCTTCATTAGGAACACCGTGTCTTCACTCTGCGTAAGGAACACACTGTCTTCACTCTGCTCTAGGTACACACTGTCTTCTCTCTGCATTAGGAACACACTATCTTCACTCTGCTCTCGGAACACACTGTCTTCACTCTGTTCCATGCACATACACCGCAACTCTGTGTTTGGAACACACTGTCTCCACTCTGCTCTAGGAACATACTGTCTTCACTCTGCTCTAGGAACACACTGTCTTTACTCTGCTCCATGCACATACACCGCAACTCTGCATTTGGAACACACTGTCTTCACTCTGCTCTAGGAACCCACTGTGTTCACTATGCTCTAGGAACACACTGTCTTCACTCTGAATTAGGAACACACTGTCTTCACTCTGCTCTAGTAACACACTGTTTTCACTCTGCTCTAGGAACACACTGTCTTCACTCTGCTCTAGGAACACACTTACTTCACTCTGTGTTAGGAATACACTGTCTTCACTCTGCATTAAGAACACACTGTCTTCACTCTGCCTTAGGACCACACTGTCTTCACTCTGCGTTAGGAACACACTGTTTTCACTCTCCTCTAGGAACACACAATCTTTATTCTGCATTAGGAACACACTGTCTTCACTCAGCTCTAGGAACACAGTCTTCACTCTGCATTAGGAACACACTGTCATCACTCTGGTCTAGGAACACACTGTCTTCACCCTGCGTTCGGAATACACTGTCTTCACTATGCTCCATGCACATACACCGCAACTCTGCATTAGGAACAAACTGTCTTCACTCTGCTCTAGGAACACACTGTCTTCACTCGGCTCCTTGCACATACACCGCAACTCTGCATTAGGAACACACTGTCTTCACTCTGCTCTAGGAACACACTGTCTTCACTCTGCATTAGGAACAAACTGTCTTCACTCTGCTCTAGGAACACACTGTCTTCACTCTGCATTAGGAACACACTGTCTTCTCTCTGCTCTAGGAACACATTGTCTTCACTCTGCTCTAGGAACACACTGTCTTTACTCTGCTCCATGCACATACACCGCAACTCCACGTTTGGAACACACTGTCTTCACTCTGCTCTAGGAACACACTGTCTTCACTCTGGTCTAGGAACACACTGTCTTCACTCTGCTATAGGAACACAATGTCTTCACTCTGCATTAGGAACATACTGTCTTCACTCTGCATTAGGAACACACTGTCTTCACTCTGCTCCATGCAAATACACCGCAACTCTGCTCTAGGAACACAGTGTCTTCACTCTGCTCTAGGAACACACTGTCTTTACTCTGCTCTAGGAACACACTGTCTTTACTCTGCTCCATGCACATACACCGCAACTCTGCGTTTGAACACACTGTCTTTACTCTGCTCTAGGAACACACTGTGTTCACTCTGCTCTAGGAACACACTGTCTTCACTCTGCATTAGGAAAACACTGTCTTCACTCTGCTCCATGCACATACACCGCAACTCTGCGTTTGGAACACACTGTCTTTACTCTGCATTAAGAACACACTGTCTTCACTCTGCGTTAGGAACACACTGTCTTCACTCTGCTCTAGGGACCCACTGTCTTCACTCTGCTCTAGGAACACACTGTCTTCACTCTGCTCTAGGAACACACTGTCTTCACTCTGCGTTAGGAACAGACTCTCTTCACTCTGCTCAAGGAACACACTGTCTTCACTCTGCTCTAGGAACACACTGTCTTCACTCTGCTCTAGGAACACACAATCTTCACACTGCTCTAGCAACACACTGTCTTCACTCTGCTCTAGGAACACACTGTCTTCACTCTGCTCTAGGAACACACTGTCTTCACTCTGCTCTAGGAACACACTGTCTTCACTCTGCTCTAGGAACACACTGTCTTCACTCTGCTCTAGGAACACACTGTCTTCACTCTGCTCTAGGAACACACTTACTTCACTCTGCGTTAGGAACACACTGTCTTCACTCTGCATTAAGAACACACTGTCTTCACTCTGCGTTAGGAACACACTGTCTTCACTCTGCTCTAGTTACACACTGTCTTCTCACAGCATTAGAAACACACTGTCTTCACTCTGCTCTAGGAACACACTGTCTTCACTCTGCTCTAGGAACACACTGTCCTCAATCTGCATTAGAAACCTATTGTCTTCACTCTGCTCTCGGAACACACTGTCTTCACTCTGTTCCATGCACATACACCGCAACTCTGTGTTTGGAACACACTGTCTTCACTCTGCTCTAGGAACATACTGTCTTCACTCTGCTCTAGGAACACACTGTCTTTACTCTGCTCCATGGACATACACCGCAACTCTGCATTTGGAACACACTGTCTTCACTCTGCTCTAGGAACACACTGTCTTCACTCTGGTCTAGGAACACACTGTCTTCACTCTGCTATAGGAACACAATGTCTTCACTCTGCATTAGGAACATACTGTCTTCACTCTGCATTAGGAACACACTGTCTTCACTCTGGTCTAGGAACACACTGTCTTCACTCTGCTATAGGAACACAATGTCTTCACTCTGCATTAGGAACATACTGTCTTCACTCTGCATTAGGAACACACTGCCTTCACTCTGCTCCATGCAAATACACCGCAACTCTGCTCTAGGAACACAGTGTCTTCACTCAGCTCTAGGAACACACTGTCTTTACTCTGCTCTAGGAACACACTGTCTTTACTCTGCTCCATGCACATACACCGCAACTCTGCGTTTGAACACACTGTCTTTACTCTGCTCTAGGAACACACTGTGTTCACTCTGCTCTAGGAACACACTGTCTTCATTCTGCATTAGGAAAACACTGTCTTCACTCTGCTCCATGCACATACACCGCAACTCTGCGTTTGGAACACACTGTCTTTACTCTGCATTAAGAACACACTGTCTTCACTCTGCGTAAGGAACACACTGTCTTCACTCTGCTCTAGGGACCCACTGTCTTCACTCTGCTCTAGGAACACACTGTCTTCACTCTGCTCTAGGAACACACTGTCTTCACTCTGCTCTAGGAACACACTGTCTTCACTCTGCTCTAGAACACACTGTCTTCACTCTGCTCTAGGAACACACTGTCTTCACTCTGCTCTAGAACACACTGTCTTCACTCTGCTCTAGGAACACACAATCTTCACACTGCTCTAGCAACACACTTACTTCACTCTGTGTTAGGAATACACTGTCTTCACTCTGCATTAAGAACACACTGTCTTCACTCTGCGTTAGGAACACACTTACTTCACTCTGCGTTAGGAACACACTGTCTTCACTCTGCATTAAGAACACACTGTCTTCACTCTGCGTTAGGAACACACTGTCTTCACTCTTCTTAGGAACACACTGTCTTCACTCTGCTCTAGGAACACACTATCTTCATTCTGCTATAGGAACATACTGTCTTCACTCTGCTCTAGGAACACAGTCTTCACTCTGCATTAGGAACACACTGTCTACACTCTGCTCTAGGAACACACTGATTCACTCTGCGTTCGGAACACACTGTCTTCACTCTGCTCCATGCACATATACAGCAACTCTGCATTAGGAACATACTGTCGTCACTCTGCGTTAGGAACACACTGTCTTTACTCTGCCCTTGAAACACACTGTCTTCACTCTGCATTTGAACTCACTGTCTTCACTCTGCTCTAGGAACACACTGTCTTCACTCTGCTCCATGCACATACACTGCAACTCTTCATTAGGAACACCGTGTCTTCACTCTGCGTTAGGAACACACTGTCTTCACTCTGCTCTAGTTACACACTGTCTTCTCTCTGCATTAGGAACACACTGTCTTCACTCTGCTCTAGGAACACACTGTCTTCACTCTGCTCTAGGAACACACTGTCCTCAATCTGCATTAGAAACCATTTGTCTTCACTCTGCTCTCGGAACACACTGTCTTCACTCTGTTCCATGCACATACACCGCAACTCTGTGTTTGGAATACATTGTCTCCACTCTGCTCTAGGAACATACTGTCTTCACTCTGCTCTAGGAACACACTGTCTTTACTCTGCTCCATGCACATACACCGCAACTCTGCATTTGGAACACACTGTCTTCACTCTGCTCTAGGAACACACTGTGTTCACTATGCTCTAGGAACACACTGTCTTCACTCTGAATTAGGAACACACTGTCTCACTTGCTCTAGGAACACACTGTTTTCACTCTGCTCTAGGAACACACTGTCTTCACTCTGCTCTAGGAACACACTTACTTCACTCTGTGTTAGGAATACACTGTCTTCACTCTGCATTAAGAACACACTGTCTTCACTCTGCCTTAGGACCACACTCTCTTCACTCTGCATTAGGAACACACTGTCTTCACTCTGCTCCATGCACATACACCGCAACTCCCCGTTTGGAACACACTGTCTTCACTCTGATCTAGGAACACAATGTCTTCACTCTGCTCTAGGAACACACTGTCTTCACTCTGCATTAGGAACACACGGTCTTCACTATGCTCTAGGAACACACTGTCTTCCCTTTGCATTAGGAACACACTGTCTTCACTCTGCTCTAGGAACACACTGTCTTTGCTCTGCTCCATGCAAAGACACCGCAACTCTGCATTAGGAACAAACTGTCTTCACTCTGCTCTAGGAACACACTGTCTCACTCGGCTCCTTGCACATACACCGCAACTCTGCATTAGGAACACACTGTCTTCACTCTGCTCTAGGAACAAACTGTCTTCACTCTGCATTAGGAACAAACTGTCTTCACTCTGCTCTAGGAACACACTGTCTTCACTCTGCTCTCGGAACACACTGTCTTCACTCTGCTCTAGGAACACACTGTCTTCTCTCTGCTCTAGGAACACATTGTCTTCACTCTGCTCTAGGAACACACTGTCTTTACTCTGCTCCATGCACATACACCGCAACTCTGCATTTGGAACACACTGTCTTCACTCTGCTCTAGGAACACACTGTCTTCACTCTGGTCTAGGAACACACTGTCTTCACTCTGCTATAGGAACACAATGTCTTCACTCTGCATTAGGAACATACTGTCTTCACTCTGCATTAGGTACACACTGTCTTCACTCTGCTCCATGCAAATACACCGCAACTCTGCTCTAGGAACACAGTGTCTTCACTCTGCTCCAGGAACACACTGTCTTTACTCTGCTCTAGGAACACACTGTCTTTACTCTGCTCCATGCACATACACCGCAACTCTGCGTTTGAACACACTGTCTTTACTCTGCTCTAGGAACACACTGTGTTCACTCTGCTCTAGGAACATACTGTCTTCACTCTGCATTAGGAAAACACTGTCTTCACTCTGCTCCATGCACATACATCGCAACTCTGCGTTTGGAACACACTGTATTTACTCTGCATTAAGAACACACTGTCTTCACTCTGCGTTAGGAACACACTGTCTTCACTCTGCTCTAGGGACCCACTGTCTTCACTCTGCTCTAGGAACACACTGTTTTCACTCTGCTCTAGGAACACACAATCTTCACACTGCTCTAGCAACACAATGTCTTCACTCTGCTCTAGGAACACACTGTCTTCAATCTGCTCTAGGAACACACTGTCTTCACTCTGCTCTAAGAACACACTGTCTTCACTCTGCTCTAGGAACACACTGTCTTCACTCTGCTCTAGGAACACACTGTCTTCACTCTGCTCTAGGAACACACTTACTTCACTCTGCGTTAGGAACACACTGTCTTCACTCTGCATTAAGAACACACTGTCTTCACTCTGCGTTAGTAACACACTGTCTTCACTCTTCTTAGGAACACACTGTCTTCACTCTGCTCTAGGAACACACTATCTTCATTCTGCTATAGGAACACACTGTCTTCACTCTGCTCTAGGAACACAGTCTTCACTCTGCATTAGGAACACACTGTCTTCACTCTGCTCTAGGAACACACTGATTCACTCTGCGTTCGGGACACACTGTCTTCACTCTGCTCCATGCACATATACAGCAACTCTGCGTTAGGAACATACTGTCTTCACTCTGCGTTAGGAACACACTGTCTTTACTCTGCCCTTGGAACACACTGTTGTCACTCTGCATTTGAACTCACTGTCTTCACTCTGCTCTAGGAACACACTGTCTTCACTCTGCTCCATGCACATACACTGCAACTCTTCATTAGGAACACCGTGTCTTCACTCTGCGTTAGGAACACACTGTCTTCACTCTGCTCTAGGTACACACTGTCTTCTCTCTGCATTAGGAACACACTGTCTTCACTCTGCTCTATGAACACACTGTCTTCACTCTGCTCTAGGAACACACTGTCCTCAATCTACATTAGAAACCTATTGTCTTCACTCTGCTCTCGGAACACACTGTCTTCACTCTGTTCCATGCACATACACCGCAACTCTGCATTTGGAACACACTATCTTCACTCTGCTCTAGGAACACACTGTGTTCACTATGCTCTAGGAACACACTGTCTTCACTCTGAATTAGGAACACACTGTCTTCACTCTGCTCTAGGAACACACTGTTTTCACTCTGCTCTAGGAACACACTGTCTTCACTCTGCTCTAGGAACACACTTACTTCACTCTGTGTTAGGAATACACTGTCTTCACTCTGCATTAAGAACACACTGTCTTCACTCTGCCTTAGGACCACACTGTCTTCACTCTGCGTTAGGAACACACTGTTTTCACTCTCCTCTAGTAACACACAATCTTTATTCTGCATTAGGAACACACTGTCTTCACTCTGCTCTAGGAACACAGTCTTCACTCTGCATTAGGAACACACTGTCTTCACTCTGCTCTAGGAACACACTGATTCACTCTGCGTTCGGGACACACTGTCTTCACTCTGCTCCATGCACATATACAGCAACTCTGCGTTAGGAACATACTGTCTTCACTCTGCGTTAGGAACACACTGTTTTCACTCTCCTCTAGGAACACACAATCTTTATTCTGCATTAGGAACACACTGTCTTCACTCAGCTCTAGGAACACAGTCTTCACTCTGCATTAGGAACACACTGTCATCACTCTGGTCTAGGAACACACTGTCTTCACCCTGCGTTCGGAACACACTCTCTTCACTCTGCATTAGGAACACACTGTCTTCACTCTGCTCCATGCACATACACCGCAACTGCCCGTTTGGAACACACTGTCTTCACTCTGATCTAGGAACACAATGTCTTCACTCTGCTCTAGGAACACACTGTCTTCACTCTGCATTAGGAACACACTGTCTTCACTCTGCTCTAGGAACACACTGTCTTCCCTTTGCATTAGGAACACACTGTCTTCACTCTGCTCTAGGAACACACTGTCTTCACTCTGCTCCATGCACATACACCGCAACTCTGCATTAGGAACAAACTGTCTTCACTCTGCTCTAGGACCACACTGTCTTCACTCGGCTCCTTGCACATACACCGCAACTCTGCATTAGGAACACACTGTCTTCACTCTGCTCTAGGAACACACTGTCTTCACTCTGCATGTGGAACAAACTGTCTTCACTCTGCTCTAGGAACACACTGTCTTCACTCTGCTCTCGGAACACACTGTCTTCACTCTGCTCTAGGAACACACTGTCTTCTCTCTGCTCTAGGAACACATTGTCTTTACTCTGCTCTAGGAACATACTGTCTTCACTCTGCTCTAGGAACACACTGTCTTTACTCTGCTCCATGCACATACACCGCAACTCTGCATTTGGAACACACTGTCTTCACTCTGCTCTAGGAACACACTGTGTTCACTATGCTCTAGGAACACACTGTCTTCACTCTGAATTAGGAACACACTGTCTTCACTCTGCTCTAGGAACACACTGTTTTCACTCTGCTCTAGGAACACACTGACTTCACTCAGCTCTAGGAACACACTTACTTCACTCTGTGTTAGGAATACACTGTCTTCACTCTGCATTAAGAACACACTGTCTTCACTCTGCCTTAGGACCACACTGTCTTCACTCTGCGTTAGGAACACACTGTTTTCACTCTGCTCTAGGAACACACTGTCTTCATTCTGCTCTAGGAAGACATTGTCTTCACTCTGCCTTAGGAACAAACTGTCTTCACTCTGCTCTAGGAACACACTGTCTTCACTCTGCTCCTTGCACATACACCACAACTCTGCATTAGGAACACACTGTCTTCACTCTGCTCTAGGAACGCACTGTCTTCACTCTGCATTAGGAACAAACTGTCTTCACTCTGCTCTAGGAACACACTGTCTTCACTCTGCTCTAGGAACACACTGTCTTCATTATGCATTAGGAACACACTGACTTCACTCTGCTCTAGGAACACACTGACTTCACTCTGCTCTAGGAACACACTGTCTTCACTCTGCTCTAGGAACACACTGTCTTCATTATGCATTAGGAACACACTGTCTTCACTCTGCTCTAGGAACACACTGTCTTCACTCTGCATTAGGAACATACTGTCTTCAATCTGCATTAGGAACACACTGTCTTCACTCTGCTATAGGAACACAATGTCTTCACTCTGCATTAGGAACATACTGTCTTCACTCTGCATTAGGAACACACTGTCTTCTCTCTGCTCCATGTACATACACCGCAACTCTGCATTAGGAACACACTGTTTTCACTCTGATATAGAAACACACTATATTCATTCTGCCTCTTGCACATACACCGCAACTTTGCGTTAGGAACACACTGTTTTCACTCTGCTCTAGGAACACACCGTCTGCATTCTGCATTAGGAAGTCACTGTCTTCACTCTGCTCTAGGAACACAATGTCTTCACTCTGCTCTAGGAACACACTGTCTTCACTCTGCTCTGGAACACACTGTCTTCACTCTGGTCTAGGAACACACTGTCTTCACTCTGCTCTTGGAACACACTGTCTTCACTCTGCTCCATGAATATAGTCCGCAACTCTGCATTAGGATCACACTGTCTTCACTCTGCTCCATGCAAATACACCGCACCTCTGCTCTAGGAACACACTGTCTTCACTAAGCTCTAAGAACACACTGTATTCACTCTGCTCCATGCACATACACCACAACTCTGCGTTTGACCACACTCTGTTCACTCTGCATTAAGAACACACTGTCTTTACTCTGCCTTAGGAACACACTGTCTTCACTCTGCTCTAGGAACCCACTGTCTTCACTCTGCTCTAGGAACACACTGTCTTCACTCTGCTCTAGGAAGACACTGTCTTAACTCTGCTCTAGGAACATACTGTCTTCACTCTGCGTTAGGAACACACTGTCTTCACTCTGCTCTAGGAACACACTGTCTTTACTCTGCTCGAGAAACACACTGTCTTCACACTGCTCTAGGAACACACAGTCTTCATCCTGCTCTAGCAACACACTGTCTTCACTCTGCTCTAGGAACACACTTTCTTCACTCTGCTCTGGGAACACACTGTCTTCACTCTGCTCTAGGAACACACTGTCTTCACTCTGCTCTAGGAACACAGTCTTCACTCTGCATTAGGAACACACTGTCTTCACTCTGCGTTAGGAATACACTGTCTTCACTCTGCGTTCGGAACACACTGTCTTCACTCTGATCCATGCACATACACCGCAACTCTGCATTTGGAACATACTGTCTTCACCCTGCGTTAGGAACACACTGTCTTTACTCTGCTCTTGGAACACACTGTCTTCACTCTGCATTTGAACTCACTGTCTTTACTCTGCTCTAGGAACACACTGTCTTCACTCTGCTCCATGAACATACACCGCAACTCCGCGTTAGGAACACACTGTCTTCACACTGCTCTAGGAACACAGTGTCTTCACTCTGCTCTAGGAACACACTGTCTTCACTCTGGTTTAGGAACACACTGTCTTCACTCTGCTCTACGTACACACTGTCTTTACTCTGCTCCATGCACATACACCGGAACTCTGCATTAGGAACACACTGTCTTCACTCTGCGTTAGGAACACACTGTCTTAATTCTGCTCTAGGAACACACTGTCTTCACTCTGCGTTAGGAACATACTGTCTTCACTCTGCTCTAGGAACACACTGTCTTCACTATGCTCCATGCACATACACTGCAACTCTGCGTTAGGAACACACTGTCTTCACTCTGCGTTAGGAACACACTGTCTTCACTCTGCTTTATTAACACACTGTCTTCCCTCTGCTCTGGGAACACACTGTCTTCAATCTGCATTAGGAACACACTGTCTTCACTCTGCTATAGGAACACAATGTCTTCACTCTGCATTAGGAACATACTGTCTTCACTCTGCGTTAGGAACACACTGTCTTCACTCTGCTCCATGTACATACACTGCAACTCTGCATTAGGAACACAATGTCTTCACTCTGCTCTAGAAACACACTGTCTTCACTCTGCCTCATGCACATACAACGCAACTCTGCGTTAGGAACACACTCTCTTCACTCTGCTCTAGGAACACACCGTCTGCATTCTGCATTAGGAACACACTGTCTTCACTCTGCTCTAGGAACACACTGTCTTCACTCTGCTCTAGGAACACACTGTCTTCACTCTGGTCTAGGAGCACACTGTCTTCACTCTGCTATAGGAACACAATGTCTTCACTCTGCATTAGGAACATACTGTCTTCACTCTGCATTAGGAACACACTGTCTTCACTCTGCTCCATGCAAATACACCGCAACTCTGCTCTAGGAACACAGTGTCTTCACTCTGCTCTAGGAACACACTGTGTTTACTCTGCTCTAGGAACACATTGTCTTTACTCTGCTCCATGCACATACACCGCAACTCTGCGTTTGAACACACTGTCTTTACTCTGCTCTAGGAGCACACTGTGTTCACTCTGCTCTAGGAACACACTGTCTTCACTCTGCTTTAGGAAAACACTGTCTTCACTCTGCTCCATGCACATACACCGCAACTCTGCGTTTTGAACACACTGTCTTTACTCTGCATTAAGAACACACTGTCTTCACTCTGCGTTAGGAACACACTGTCTTCACTCTGCTCTAGGGACCCACTGTCTTCCCTCTGCTCTAGGAACACACTGTCTTCACTCTGCTCTAGGAACACACTGTCTTCACTCTTCTCTAGGAACACACTGTCTTCACTCTGCTCTAGGAACACACTGTCTTCACTCTGCTCTAGGAACACACTTACTTCACTCTGCGTTAGGAACACACTGTCTTCACTCTGCATTAAGAACACACTGTCTTCACTCTGCGTTAGAACATACTGTCATCACTCTGCTTTATGAACACACTGTCTTCACTCTGCTCCAGGAACACAATGTCTTCACTCTGCATTAGGAACATACTGTCTTCACTCTGCGTTAGGAACACACTGTCTTCACTCTGCTCCATGTACATACACCGCAACTCTGCATTAGGAACACACTGTCTTCACTCTGCTCTAGAAACACACTGTCTTCACTCTGCCTCATGCACATACACCACAACTCTGCGTTAGGAACACACTGTCTTCACTCTGCTCTAGGAACACACCGTCTGCATTCTTCATTAGGAACACCCTGTCTTCACTCTGCTCTAGGAACACACTGTCTTCACTCTGCTCTAGGAACACACTGTCTTCACTCTGCTCTAGGAACACACTGTCTTCACCCTGCTCCATGCATATACTCCGCAACTCTGCATTAGGAACACACTGTCTTCACTCTGCTCCATGCAAATACACCGCAACTCTGCTCTAGGAACACACTGTCTTCACTCTGCATTAGGTACACACTGTCTTCACTCTGCATCAGGAACACACTGTCTTTACTTTTCATTAGGAAGACACTGTCTTCATTCTGCATTAGGAACACACTGTGTTCACTCTACTCCATGCACATACTCCGCAATTCTGCGTTAGGAACACACTGTCTTCACTCTGCTCTAGGAACACACTGTCTTCACTCTGTTCTAGGAACACACTGTCTTCACTCTGCTCTAGGAACACACTGTCTTCACTCTGCATTAGGAACACCCTGTCTTCACTCTGCATTCGGAACACACTGTCTTCACTCTGTGTTAGGAACACACTGTCTTAACTCTGCTCCATGCACATACACCGCAACTCTGCGTTAGGAACACAGTGTCTTCACTCTGCGTTAGGAACACACTGTCTTCACTCTGTTTTAGGATCACACTTTCTTTCTTCACTCTGCTTTAGGAACCAACTTTCTTTCTTCACTCTGCTTTAGGAACACTCTTTCTTCACTCTGCTTTATGAACACACTTTCTTTCTTCACTCTGCTTTAGGAACTTGCTTTCTTTCTTCACTCTGCTTAGGAACACACTTTCTTTCTTCACTCTGCTTTAGTAACACACTTTCTTTCTTCACTCTGCTTCAGGAACACACCTTCTTTCTTCACTCTGCTTTAGGAACACACTTACTTACTTCACTATACTTTAGGAACACACTTTCTTCACCTTGTGGCACGTAGTGCTTATTCTCATTACATTTCACTTGTTTTGACATAAAAAGATTTTATGTTTCTCTCTATATCTTCAGCAGTCATCACAATGTTCAGAAATCAGTTGGTGCTCAGTAAGAGCTTATCGGTAAAATGAAGAAAGTATTTTTTTTTCTGAAAGAAGAGATTGAATGAGTGAATTGATATGTCAGAAATTCAACCAGCTGCCTCAGAGAGGCTCCTGGGGTGAGCTACTGTAGTCATAATGTTATATTTTGCTCTGACTTTTGGGAAAGATACTGAGCACCATTTATTAGGGAGGCTGGGTGGAAAGTGGGAAGACACACAAATGATGAATTTTAGACTGTGGTTTCCACTCCCACAAGTCTTCAGGCCGTGAGGATGAAACAAGTTTGATTGATCGCCAAGTGTGAACAGGTGTGAGCAGCCTAGGATTGTTTTCTTTAAAGATAGAGCATTTCACGGATTTGCCCGCCATCCTTGTACAGAAGCTATGGTATAAAACTCAGTGGTGCATCTTGTTTTAAAACCATCGCACAAAAATCTTGAATAGAATATAATTTAGCACATTAGCTGTTGAGGCAAGCATATTCTGGGATATTTGAAGAACGAAAGACAAAGGAATGAGCAGACACGGTCCATTTAGTGTCTTTAGTAAGACTTGTGAGAAGGCTGTCCTGACTGCCATCGTCAGACAAGCAGGGCACGTGACTGGCACCACACACAGACGCCTCTGAGAGACAGCTCTTTCATCCGTAGACTGTGGAATCTGGTGGGGTGTGCAGGCAATGAGTTGTGGCGTTCTGATTTTGCCACAATTAGCAAAGCACCTTCATCAGTACAAGATTTCCCCAGGGTTGGCATTCTGTTAATGTGGAGGATGACAGAATTAAAGATTTTTATGTCTCCTGAAACAGATGGTTATAATTTAAACTTCACGAAATACGGGGGGTGGTGGCAAGAAACGCAATCGAAAAACCTGAAAATCCCAGTTTCGTGTTTTCCAGGCCAAAGTCTGCAGAATGGATGTATAAATAGTTCTGAGACTCTCATCTATTTTCCTTCCTTCCTGGAGATAATCTGTGCAGTGTCTGTCTGGACACATCTGAGGGTTAGCCAGATGGCATTTCCAGAATCACTTTTTCTAGAAGCAAGATCCAATGGAATGACCTCGGGCTGGTGGAGGGAAAGCAGTATAAAAGCTATGGAATGAAGAGAAAAAAGGAGGACAGAGAAGGTTGCAGGAAACATATTTCGTTTTAAAAGCAATATTTGAGAGCAAGACTAGAAAAACCTTGCGTGTATTGAATCTGCCACAGCTCTCATACAGCGTTGCCCTGAGCCAGTCTTAAACACAGTCGGTGTACCTTAGCTGTGCTATGCGTGCCGTTCGATGGCCTAGAGACATTTTATAGCAAGAACTATCAACTGCAAGATATTCCTAATTTGAAGTTGAATCGATTGCAAAGCAGCTGGGCTTCAGGCAGGTGCAGGCCCAGTTCTTGCTGGCAACAGACCCTGGAGTGTCTCCCTTGAGGTGTTGCTTTCACAGAAATGCACAGTGCAAGAGTCACGGGCAGGGCCATGACAGCGTCACCAAGCTTGCAGGGAAGGTTTAGGAAGCCGGACAGGGTGCTATGGTGACGTCCCTGTAAGGCAGCCCCTGAGAAGGGGATGCATGATGGAGTCCTGCCAGTGCCGCTAAAGCTGCAGTGAGGGCCCCAGGAAGACAGGAGTTCCAGCGACAGGTGAATTGTCCAGGGGAACCTTTAAACAGAATGCAACATGAGCCTGAGAGAGGAGCCGTGTGGAATAAGGATGTTCAGCCTGAGCCTCTCTCATCAGGCATCTGGGAAGTCTGTGAACCCCAGTCCCACATCCATCATCACCTTTAATCAGGAATACATATCTGACTTTTTGTCTTTCAAGAGCTGGACTTTTTTTTTCTTTCTTTTTTTATGTTTTTTTTAATAGAGTCTCATCCTGCAGCCCTAACCCTAAGCTTAAATGTAACCCTAATATTAACCATAAATCTAACCCTAAACCTAACCCTAACCCCTAACCCAAACCCAACCCTAACCATAACCCTAGCTTAAATATAACCCTAACACTAACCCTACCCCTAAACCTAAGCTTAAATATAACCCTAATCCTAAATCCAACTCTAACAGTAACCATAAACCTTACCCTAATCCCTAACCCTAACCCAACCCTAACACTAACCCTAACCCTAACCCTAACCCTAACGCTAACCCTAACCCTAACCCTAACCCTAACCCCTGACCCTAAGCCAATGATAACCCTAACCCTAACCTTAATCCTAAATCTAACCCTACCCCTAAGACTAAACCTAACCCTAACCCTACCCCTAACCCTAACACTTCCCCTAACCTTAAGCTTAAATATAACCTTAACCCTAAACCTAACCCTAACCCTAACCCTAACCCTAAAATTAAGCTAAAATGTAACCCTAACCCTTACCCTAACCCTAACCCTAACTCTAACCCTAACTCTAATCTTAACCCCTAACCCTAACACAACCCTAACCCTAAACCTAAGCTTAAATGTAACCCTAACCCTAACCCTAACCCTACCCCTAACCCTAAGCTTAAAAGTAACCCTAAACCTAAACCTAACCCTAACCCTAACACTAACCCTAAACCTAAGCCTAACGCTAACCCTAACCCTAACACTACCTCTGACGCAAACCCTACCCCTAACCCTAACTTTAACCTTAAACCTAACCCCTAACACTAACCCAACCTTTCTCTATCCCTAAACCTAACACTACCCCTAACCCTAAAACTAACTCTAACACTATCCCTAACCCCAAACACTAACCCAACACTAACCCTAACCCTAACACTAACACTAAACATAACCCTACCCTTAAGACTAAACCTAACCCCTAACCCTAACCCAACCCTAACCCTAAACCTAACAATACCCCTACCCCTAACCTTAAGCTTAAATGTAATCCTAACCCTAACCAAACCCCAAGCTTAAATGTAACACTTACCCTAACCCTAACCCTAACTCAAACACTCACCCTAACCCTAACCCTTAAGACTAAACCTAACACTAACCCTAACCTTAAGCTTAAATGTAACCCTAAACCTAACCCTAGACCTAACTCTAATCCTAACCCTAACCCTAACACTAACCCCTAACCCTAACCCTAACCCTAACCCTACTCTAAGCCTAACCGTAAGCCTAACCCTAACCCTAACCCAACCCTAACCTTCACTCTAAACCTAATTTTAACCCTAACCCTAATCATACTCCTAACCCTATTCCTACCTCTAACCCTAAAATTAACCTTAACCCTAACCGCTAACACTAACCCAACCCTATCCCTAACCCTAAACCTAACCCTACCCCTAAACATAACCCTAACCCTAACCCTAAGCTTAAATGTAACCCTAACCCTAAACCTAACCCTACCCCTACACTGTAGTAATAAGGGGAGCGGCGGGGCTGCGTCCCCAAACACCCCAGCCGCCCGCCCGGCTCAGCTAGCTTATGCCCCGAAATAATTACACGGACACTGTATTCTTTTAAACACTGCTCTGGTCCATTTCTAATCATCTGTGTAGCGCCCCTAGGTGCGCTTACCGGGAAGATTCTAGCCTAAGTCCATCCTGGGTCGGAGCTTCATATCGTGCGTCTTCCCTGGAGCAGGTAGCATGGCGTCTCTCTCTGAGGTGTCTGCTCTGGAGAGGAGAGCTGCGGAGTCTGACCTCACTTCCTCTTCCTCCCGGCATTCTGTTCTGTTTACTCCACCCACCTAAGGGTGGGCCTATCCAATGGGCCTAGCAGTTTCTTTATTGCTTAACCAATGAAATCAACAGATTGATATATGACACTCCCACATCACTTCCCCTTTTTCTGTTTAAACAAAAAAAGGCTTTAACCTTAACATAGCAAAATTACATATAACAAAGCAGTTATCAAGTAAAAGTTACATCAGAAACATTTATACATATAACAAAATTGACCGTAAATCTCTATCAATAAAGCAAAATCTATACTAATGCAAATTATTCATATCTATATCATATCCCCCTTTAAATGTAAAAGAATATTTATAAACAATAATTTGGGAACATGGGCGCAGTTTTTTCTCTCCAAACTGCTTCCTGCTGAATGGGGGCGTCGTTAATTAGGTCTTTCATGGTATAACCTGTGTGCCAGGGTCATCTCAGTTGGCAGTTGAGCGAAGCAATTTTCTGAAGATGTTCACAGCAACCCTTCAGGAGGACGTGGTCCATCATACCAAATCGGAATAGAAGAAATGAACAGGGTCTCATCCTCTGTGAAAACAAAAGAAGAATCTCTTTTCCAAAGTATCATATCCTTAGATCCAAATTCTGAAATCATACCCTCATGATATCCATTCTGGTTCCACTTGGCAGCCCATATAATGAAATGTCTCTCTGTACTTAGCTCCTTCACAGTCAAAAATTTTAAAGAAAACACAATAATACAAAGAATCCAGACTCTCTGTGAATTTTCCATTTTTACGCGGCTTAGTTTTCTTTATTTCTTTTAATCTCTTAATTATCTGTACTCTGTCTCTTTAAAGACTTTACCTTTTTTTTTAAACCATTAACTTTATTCTCTATATTCTTTTTCTTCTCTCTCCCAAGCCTACGTACATTCATCCAAGAGTGTGACTCATTTAGTGGTCTGAATCTGTCCTATTGTGAATCTGCAATTTTTTACTATCCAGGAGCACTTTTGATTTACGCCTTTAAATCACTAGATGCTTAAGAATCTAAGCTGTGACATTCCTAGGTTGACTTTTTGCTTTTTGAGCGCATATCTTTGACCTGGAATAACCCTGTAGACCAGGATGTCTTTGAACTCTCAGAGATCCTCCTGTCTCTGCCTCCCAGGCATTGGGATTAAAGGTGTTTGCTACTACACCTTGAACTCACAGAGATCTGTTCGTCTCTGCCTTCTAGGCACTGGGATTAAAGGCGTGTTCTACCACACCTTGAAGTCACAGAGGTTTACTTTAAGAATTTTAACTTTTAGTCTGCATATATTTTTAACACACTTTAAACCATTCAGAAATTTTCTCTGTCTTTGAATCTCTCTTTACTGTATATCTCTCTTTTTCTGACCACAAGAGCCTTTAATTTACCAAGCAATATCAGTAGGACTAAAGGCGTGGCTTTGCCAGCTAGATCCAGTCCATTCCTTAGCTTTCCAGCCTCATGGCTGCTGTACAGGCTGCAGCCATGTTTATAGCCACACCTGGCGTTTCAAGGTCCCTGCCAGCCAGCGAGCTACAACAGACAATACTCAAGTCCTCTCTTGGTAGCCGGCCCTCCTGCCTCAAACAATCAGGGTTTGCCCTGGCAGGATGGCCCAGAAAGCCGGCATTTTTAAACGGCGCAGCTTTTTTCCTGCTACGGCTGAAAACCGAAAAGCATGCATTCAGCTTTTCATCAACACCGTTTAAGTGTTTCGTGGCAGGACCTCTTAATGAGCTGCAGGCTTTGCAGCTGAAGCTGAGTCAGGAAGCCTCTCTTAGATGAGGCGCTTGCTTGCCTCTAGCAAGCAGAGTAGACCCGAGAAATTGCCACAAGAAACATGCTTTACTCTATTCTTTTCCAAGCTTTCTCAGGCTTTCTGTGGACTCAGTTAGCCACACGTCTGGACGTCATTTTTAGTAATATGGGCGCTGCAGGGCTGCGTCCCCAAACACCCCAGCCGCCCGCCCGGCTCAGCTAGCTTATGCCCCGAAATAATTACACGGACACTGTATTCTTTTAAACACTGCTCTGGCCCATTTCTAATCATCTGTGTAGCGCCCCTAGGTGTGCTTACCGGGAAGATTCTAGCCTAAGTCCATCCTGGGTCAGAGCTTCATATCGTGCGTCTTCCCTGGAGCAGGTAGCATGGCGTCTCTCTCTGAGGTGTCTGCTCTGGAGAGGAGAGCTGCGGAGTCTGACCTCACTTCCTCTTCCTCCCGGCATTCTGTTCTGTTTACTCCACCCACCTAAGGGTGGGCCTATCCAATGGGCCTAGCAGTTTCTTTATTGCTTAACCAATGAAATCAACAGATTGATATATGACACTCCCACATCACTACACCTAAACTTAAATATAACACTAACCCTAAACCGAACTCTAACTCTAACCCTAACCCTAATCCTAACCCTAGCCCCTAACCCTAACCCAACCCTAACCTTCACTCTAACCCTAATTTTAACCCTAACCCTACTCGTAACCCTAACCCTACAACTAACCCTAACCTTAACCTTAAACCTAACCCCTAACCAAACCCAAACCTATTCCTAACCCTAACCCTAACCCTAACCCTAATCCCTAACACTAACCCAAACCTAACCCTAACCCTAAACCTAACCCTAAACCTATCACTACCCCTAAGACTAAACCTAAACCTAACCCTAACCCCTAACCATAACCCTAACCCTAATCTTAACCCTACCCCAACCCTAAGATTAAATGTTACCCTAGCCCTAATCCTAACCCTACCGTAACCCTAACCCTAACTCTAACTCTAACCCTAACCCTTACCCCTAACAGTAACCCAACCCTAACCCTAACCCTAACACTAACCCTAACACTAACCCTAACCCTAACCCTAAACCTAACCATACCCTTAAGACTAAACCTAACCCTAACCCTAACCCCTAACCCTAACCCAACCCTAACCATAAACCTAACCCTAACCCTACCCCTAACACTAAGCTTAAATGTAACCCTAACCCTAACCTTAACCCCAAACTTAAATGTAACCCTTACCCTAACCCTAACCCTAACTCAAAACCTAACCCTAAGCCTAACCCTAAAACTCAGCTTTAATGTAACACTCATCCTAACCCTAACCCCTAACCATAACCCAACCCTATACCTAACCCTAAACCTAACCCTACCCCTAATCCTATCATTAACACCTAACCCTAACCCAACCCTAACCTTCACTCTAATCCTAATCCTAACCCTAATCCTCAGCTTAAATATATCCCTAACACTAACCCTAAACCTAACCCCTAACACTAAACCCTAACCCTAACCCAACCCTAACCCTAACCCTGAGCTTAAATGTAACCTTAACCCTAACCCTAACCCTACAGCTAACCATAAGATTAAATGTAACCCTAACACTAACCCTAACTCCAAACCGAACCCTAACCCTTATTCTAACCCTAACCCTACTACTAACCCTAAGCTAAAATGTAACCCTAACCCTAAACCTAAATCTAACCCTAACTGTAACCCTAACCCAACCCTAACCCTAAACCTAAACCTAACCCTAACCCTAAACCTAACCCTACCCCTAAGACTAAACCTAACCTTAACCCCTAACCCTAACCCAACCATAACAATATCTCTAACCCTATCCCTAACCCTAACCCTAACCCTTACCCTAACCGTAAGCTTAAATGTAACCCTAACGCTAACCCTAAGGTTGACCCTAACCCTAACCCCTAACTCTAACCCAACCCTACCCTAACACTAAGCTTAAATGTAACACTAACCATAACACTAACCCTAACCCTACCACTAACCGTAAACTTAAATGTAACCCTAACCCTAACCCTAGCGCTAACTCTAACCATAACACTATCCCTACCCAATCCTAACCCTCACTCTAACCCTAATACTAACCCTAACCCTAAACCTAACACTAACCCTTACCCTAACCGTAAGCTTAAATGTAACCCTAACCCTAACACCAAACCTAACCCTAAGCCCTAACCATAACCCAACCCTATCCCTAACCCTAAGCTTAAAAGTACCCCTAACCCTAACCCTAACCCTAACCCTAACCCTAACCCTACCACAACCCCTAAGCTTAAATGTAACCCTAACCCTAACCCTAAATATAACGCTAACACTAACCCTAACCCCTAACCCTAACCCAACCCCAACCCCAACCCCAACCCCAAACCTAACCCTAACCCTAACCCTACACCTAAGACTAAATCTAACCCTGTTCCCTAACCCTAACCCAACCCTAACCCTATTTCTAACCCTAATTGTAACCCTAACCCTAACCCTAAACCTAAACCTAACCCTTACCCTAAACCTAAGCTTAAATGTAAACCTAAACCTAACCCTAACACCTAACCCTAACCCAAGCCTAACCCTAAACCTAAGCTTAAATATAACCCTAACCCTAACCCTACGCCTAACCCTAAACTTAACACTAACCCTACCCCTAACCCTTACCCTAACACTCAAACTAACCCTAACCCATAACCATAAACCAACCCTAACCCTAACTCTAACCCTAAACCTAACCCTAACCCTAACCCTAACACCTAACCCTAAGCCAACCCTAACCCTAACCATAAAGCTAATCCTAACCCTAACCCTAACCCTACCCCTAACCCATACTCTAACCCTAACCCTAAACCTAACCCTACTACTAAGACTAAACCTAACCCTAAACCTAACCCCTAACCCTAAGCCAACCCAAACCCTGTATCTAACCCTAACCCTAAACCTAACGCTACCCCTAACCATAAGCTTAAATATAACCCTAACATTAAACCTAACCCTAACCCTACCCCTAACCCTAAGCTTAAATGTAACCCTAACCCTTACCCTAAACCTAACTCTAACCATAACCCTAAACCTAACGCCTAACCGTAAACCAACCCTAATCCTATCCTGAGCTTAAATGTAACCCTAACCCTAACTGTAAACCTAAATCTAACCCTAACCGTAACCCCTAACCCTAACCCAACCCTAACCCTAACCCTAACCCTAACCCAACCCAAACCCTATATCTAACCCTAACCCTAACGCTACCCCTAACCCAAAGCTTAAATGTAACACCAACCCTAACACTAACCCTACCAATAACCCTAAGCTTAAATGTAACCCTAACCCTTACCCTAACCCTAACTCTAACCGTAACCCTAACCCTAAACCCTAACCCTAACCCAACCCTAACCCTAACCCTAAGCTTAAATGTAACCCTAACCCTAACCATAAACCTACCAATAACCCTTAGTTTAAATGTAACCCTAACCGTAACTCTAACCCTAACCCTAACCCTAACCCTAACCCTAATCTTAACCCCTCACCCTAAGCAAACCCTAACCCTAATCCTAGCCCTAACCCTAAACCTAACCCTACCCCTAAGACTAAACCTAACCCTAACCCTAACCCTAAGCTTAAATGTAACCCTAAACCTAACCCTAGACCTAACTCTAATCCTAACCCTAACCCTAACACTAAGCCCTAACCCTAACCCTAACCCTAAACCTAACACTACCTCTAAGACTAAACCTAACCCCTAACCCAAACCCAACCCTAAACCTATCTCTTACCCTAAATCTAACTCTAACACGAACCCTACCCCTAACGCTAAGATTAAATGTAACCTTAACCCTAACCCTAACTCTAAACCTAACCCTAAACCTAACCCTACCACTAAGACTAAACCTAACCCTAACCCCTAACACTAACCCAACCCAAACCCTATATCTAACCCTAACCCTAACCCTAACGCTACCCCTAACCCTAAGCTTAAATGTAACCCTAACCCTAACCCTAGACCTAACTCTAATCCTAACCCTAACCCTAACACTAGCCCCTAAACCTAACCCTAACCCTAAACCTAACCCTACCCCTAAGACTAAACCTAAACCTAACCCCTAACCCTAACCCAACCCAAACCCTATATCTAACCCTAACCCTAACCCTAACGCTACCCCTAACCCTAAGCTTAAATGTAACCCAAACCCTAACCCTAGACCTAACTCTAATCCTAACCCTAACCCTAACACTAACCCCTAACCCTAACCCTAACCCTAAACCTAAACCTAACCCTACCCCTAAGACTAAACCTAACCCTAACACCTAACCCTAACCCAACCCAAACCCTATATCTAACCCTAACGCTACCCCTAACCCTGAGCTTAAATGTAACACCAACCCTAACCCTAACCCTATGCCTAACCCTAAGCTTAAATGTAACCCTAATCCTTACCCTAACCCTAACTCTAACCGTAACCCTAACCCTAACCCTAACCGCTAACCCTAACCCAAACCTAACCCAAACCCTGAGCTTAAATGTAACCCTAAGCCTAACCCTAAACCTACAGCTAACCCTAAGATTAAATGTAACCCTAACCCTAACCCTGTCTGTAACCCTCACCAAAGCCAGCTGGACTGTGACTGAAAAAGCATGGGATAAAACCGGACTCTCTGAACATGGCGAACAATGAGGGCTGATGAGAAGCCAAGGACAATGGCATTGGGTTTTGATCCTATTTAATGTGCTGGCTTTGTGGGAGCCTAGCCAGTTTGGATGTTCACCTTCCTAGATAGATATGGACGGAGGGGGGAGGACCTAGGACTTATCACAAGGCAGGGAACCCTGACTGCTCTTTGGACTGGAGAGGGAGGGGGAGAAAGGTGGGGGGAGGGGGAGAAGGTTGGGAGGAGGGGGAGAAGGGTGGGAGGAGGGGGAGAGAAATGGGAGGCTGGGAGGAGGCGGAAACTTGTTTTTTTTTCCTTTTCTCACCAAAAAAATCTTTAATAAAAACGAAATATTTTTGCTAATAAAAAAAAGAAAGACTTCTAATAAAATACACCATGATGTAGCCTCTTACATTGTTTTGTTTTATGCCTTTCATTATTCATTGGGCTCTTGGGAGTCAATTATCATTTTAGAATAATTAAAACAATAAAAATGTATTACACAGATGCTGCTTAAATTTCAATAGAGTTATGTGCTAACTATATATTGTAAAATAAAAAGCACCCCAAATTGAAAATGCATTTACTTTCCTTTTTCATCACTAACCAGAACTGAGCCTAACCTTAATCAACTTTGCTATAAACATTTACAGTATCCAACAGTGGGGCCAAGTGGAACACAGAAAAACAGCTCATGGATATACAGACACTGGCAATTTTGAATATGCTGGGGTCTAAAACACAGAGCAGAACATCCATGCAACACTGGAAAGATATTCTACTGTGAGATACAGGTTGACTCTTTATATGAATACCTGGCACACTGCCAGTTCTGAAGCTGGCAGTCATTCCCAGTGGCCTCTCCTAACTGAAGAGTACTGCTCTTCATTGTCCACTCAGAATTCAAGAGTGGCACTCATTTCCCACAATTCCAGAGCCTGAGTGTGTCCCACATGGACTTTCCAGCATCATGTATTTCTTAGTTGCATTATAAAATAATAAAAACTTAAATTTCAACCCTGATTTTACTGAATGCAGTTCGCTTTTAGAGTACAATACTGAAAGAAATTAAAAGACAGTTTTATTTTTAGCCGTCTGTGCACATATCTGAAGCCTGGTCATTCCTGAAGCAATACACTTACTTGTGTGTAACTAATCATCTCAGGTCATAAATCCTCTTCCTGGAAGCTTTCTTATATTATGTGTTTCAAGTATTCATGATCTTTGTTTTCATTTAATTTTTCAATCAATTAATTAACTTGCTATTTGAAACAGGGTCTTGTGTAGCCCAGTTTGGATTCAAAGTTGTGTGGATGAAACCAGCCTTGAACTCCTCATCCTCCCATCTCCATAAAGGGCTGGAATTTCCAGAATATGTCAATACACTGATGACTGCCAACGTATTTGATCATTTTGAAAAAGTTCTTATTTTCATTTATTTGTAAAATATCTCTCCTCTTGATGTGATGCTTTGTATTGACGTTAATTTTGTTCAATGCCTCATCATTTCAACACTTTCTGGCTAGCTAGTTTATAGTGAGAAATTGGCTATGATACACAATTTTATTTTTATGCTATTTGACTTTGCATACTTCATTAACAAATGGAGTCTTTATCATTTTCACCCTCACCTGTCCCATTCCTCTCACTTCCAAATTCATGACCTCTTCTTCATTCTTACAGTTACACAAACATGTGTATATGTATGTATGTATGTATGTATGTATGTATTAACATCTACTGAGTTCACTTAATGTTCTCATATATCTGAGTTTAAAGCAGACCATGTGGGACTGGACAATTTTTTAAGGAGATAGTTCCTGAAGAAAACTTATGTTCCCACTCAGCAGTGTTTGACTTCCTTTATATCTTTCATCATTCAATGTTTTATCTATGTCTAAATGACTTTGTGCAGGGACCTGTGAAGTAGATATGTTAACTACATTATCATAGATTTGAAACAGCTAAGGAAAGAATCCTTGGGGAGGCAGAAATTGATTAAGTACATAGTGAAAACCACAAACCAAGCAAGATGAAAGAGCCAATAATCCAAGATCAGTGGGATTAATATCAGGTTATTGTATGGAGAGCATTTGGGGTTCTGCATCCACTGGTCTGACACCCTCCGATTCAACTACCCATGGTTTCAACATATTTGCAACGTTAATTTTGCCTGAATGAGAACAGGGAGCTTTTCTCATCACTCCTAACTGCAGAATGCAATATAACAAAGCATCCGTGTGGTGTAAGGGTAATAATCTACATGTAGCTGAGGCACAAAAGGGGACATGTACATGTAAGCACAGTATCGTTGTGTACAGAGATTTGAGTGTGCACAGGGCTTGCTCTTCTGGAGGCAGACATTCCAGATTCAGAGTGGCAAAAGCATTTATGTTGCATACATTATTTGAAACTCTCCATCTCTATTTTGGTCATCCTTTGATATTTGAAGCTTATTCTATTGTCTCCCTAAACAAGTTCTCCTCTCCTTGCTCACAAAGCTGCTGCAAATCCATGCACATCAGAGGACTGGATATCACTCTAGAGCTTTGTTCCGGGGTCTGTACACTGCCTTTGCTGTTAGCTTCTCACTATTCTCTTTTCTGTACTGTTTTAGTATTACAGATTTCATTGGTGTCTACCCCTTCAATCATATTCCTTCATTTTCAAAATCCTCTGGCCTCAAATAGTTTCTACCCCTCCCAAAACTCATCCTTCTTTTTCAGAAAAACACATTTTAACTTGATGCTTAAAGAACAAATAACCATAGTTACCTTAAAAATCTGTTTAATAGCTACAACGTCTGAAGCAGCTCGCAATATGTCTCTATTACTTACTGTCAGACCATGACTCAGTGTTTGATACACTCTATAAGAATGACCTGAAACATTGGTTAACCCCTCACGCACTCAGGCAGCTGTCTAAGGGATTAGTGACTACATTGGTCACTGTTATGTTTCTTATGATAAAATACCATGAAAAAAGAAGCTTAGGGAAGAACCAGTCTATTCTGTCTTACACATTCAATAGGGATGGGCCCTGCATGGTCAGGTGGCCTAACAGCTGGAGCCCCGAAAATTCCTAGAAATCAGAAAACACACTGATTACCTTTATGTCCATGAAGAAGCCAGAAAGAACAGGAATGGAACAGGCTATAAAACTGCAAAGCACTGCCCAGTGACATCCTTCATCAAAGCTCCACCTCCCCGACATCACCACTAGCTGGGGATTGAGTGTTAAAACACCCGGTCTGTAGGAAAATTTCACACTCACACCATAAGAGTGTGTCCTTCTTACATGAAAAGGAGAACTCAGAGCTAGAAATGAACTAAGACATTCCAATCTGCAATTCTTGCCCCACTGAATGCCAGACTCTTTGTACGGCAGAATTGTTTTCAGTTCAGTTACATGCATAGCATTTTATCCTGACTTTTCATGATAGCTCAGTCATTTAATCTTCATTGGGTAATTATTCCTTTAGAACTCAAATAATTTTGTGGTGCTCTCTGAAAATAATACTACTAGTGGAAAAAGAGAACTTGCAACTTTTTATTAGCTCATGACTTATTTTTCTTCACATAATTCTGTGCTTTTATATGCTAAAAAATACAAGGGGCAAGTCCTGAATAAGGAATTTCTCTCTCTCTCTCTCTCTCTCTCTCTCTCTCTCTCTCTCTGTCTTTTGTCTCTGTCTCTCTCAGAAGGGACCCTTTGCCAGCAAAGGAGCAGCAGTTTTTGTCAAATCTGAAGAGTACAGGTTTAGTACTAAGTAGTGACAGGGTGCTAGGATTTATTACTGCTGTCTTTGTCCTAAATTTTCTCACAGTGAAGAGCTGTCATGGTTTGGGAGCTGAGGAAATGTGTTTCTTTCAGGATACATTTTGATAGAATGCAGACCTTCAGCACTTTGATCCTGATAATTCTGCAAACAACGCAGAGAATAAAGAACTACTTATAGGGTTATGTGTGAATCAGTGGCAGGAATGACAAACAAAGTTTTCCCATGAAGCAAGGTGTTTTGACCCATGGCAGAGTGTGACTGCTGTTGAGTAAGGGGCATTGCTGTTATAGACCAAGGAGACCTGGAGAGAGGAAGAACAAGTCTGTTTGAAGATGCATTGTGGATGTCAATCTCAGTGTATTCAACTTGGTTATTCTAAAAAATAGAGAGAAGGATATTCGTAGATACAACTGTGCCTAATCTGTTGGAACCTAAAAGAGACAGCAGAATCTGAAAGCTCTTTAATCTCTCTACAGAAGATGATATACACCAATACATTCTCATAAAGCCCTTAAACAAAGAAGATAAGAAACCCAGGACCAAAGCAGTGAAGATTTAGTATTGTGTTATTCCACATGCCTTGGAACTCAAACGCTAATGTACTGCTCTGAAGAAACAACATGCTAAGAAAAGCAAGGAAAAAACTCCAGAATATGCTAAACTTTGCCTAACAGAATGAAGGAGGCCAAAGAAAAGCATCAGGAACAAATTGCCAAGAGACATAGTCCATTCTCACTGAGAGCTTCTACTTCTGAGTTCAGTCCAAAATAAGTCTTTAATAATAATAAATAACCCACAGATCCAAAACAATAACTGGATAGTCAAGAGGAGCTGATGGAGGAAGGTCATTGGTTAATTAATAAAGAAACTGCTTGGCCTCATAGGTTAGAACATAGGCGGGTGGAGTAAACAGAACAGAATGCTGGGAGGAAGAGGAAGTGAGCTCAGACTCGATAGCTCTCCTCTCTGGGGCAGACACGATGAAGCTCTGACCCAGGATGGATGTAGGCTAGAATCTTCCTGGTAAGCGCACCTTGGGGTACTACACACATTATTAGAAATGGGCTAGTCCAATGTGAGAGTTAGCTGAGAAGAGGCTAGATATAATGGGCCAAGCAATGTTTAAAAGAATACAGAGTCCATTAATTATTTCAGGTAAAGCTAGCCGGATGGCGGGAAGCAGCCCGCTGCTCTTATTTCAACAGATGGCACTCCAACGTGATGGGCTAAATCCACTTAAAAACCTGAGAAGGCTTAAAAATAAGGGAGAGAGAGTTTAACACAGATTTTTGCTGTTTGTTGGTGGCATGCAGTAGAGAGATTTCCTGAATCGGCAACAGCAGCAGAAAAAAAGCTGCGCGGCTTCCTGGGGCTGTGCCGCCAGAGCAAACTCTGGCTTTAAAGCATTTTAATGGCTTTTATGGGACTGGATATTTCGGTTCCTGCTTGGGATCGAAAGGAGAGTGCTCTGAGACCATGCCGATGGCTCAACACTCCCTGCCTGCACCTGGGCAGACGGCAGAATCAGGCTTACGTAGGCAGAAGAGCATGGTGGATTCCTGCCACCATACAGAGACGTGTTTTCAGACTGTGCAGTGCTCTGCATGTCAGATTTGGCTGTAAATTGGATGAAAAGAGTTTCTGTGCCACACACTCAGTCTCAGGGTTAAAGTGCTGAGTGTGGCTCCTACCTGGCGGCCCCAGAGCTAGTAGAAAATGGTCCATCCTCCATTTTGAAATTGGAGAGAAGTGGAGCCAACATCCAGAGCAGCCCTTCGCCCTGCAGCTCAGAGGCGCAACTGATTCAGTCACAAGTGGCTCCGCCATGTTGGACTGGGCGGGGCAAGCCTGCAGTACCTGTTTTTGACCTAGGAATATCACAGCTTAGATTCTTAAGTGCTTAACGATTTAAAAGGTGCAAATCAAACGTGCTCCTGGATAGTAAAAAAATTACAGATTCACAATAAAACAGATTCAGACATAAAAGACCTATGGGTCACAATGTTGGATGAGTGTATGAAGGCTTGGGAGAGAGAAGAATAAGAATATAGAGAATAAAGTTAATGCCTTTAAAAAAAAGGGTAAAGTCTTTAAAGAGACAGAGTACAGATATTTAGAGATTAAAAGAAATAAAGGAAAACAAGCCACGTAAAAATGGAAAATTCATAGAGAGTCTGGATTCTTTGAATTATTGTGTTTTCTTTAAAATTTTTGACTGTGAAGGAGCTAAATACAGAGAGACATTTCATTGTATGGTCTGCCAAACTACATGTATGTTCTAAAGGTATCTTGACTTCAGAATTTGGATCTAAGGATATGATACTTTGGAAAAGAGATTCTTCTTTTGTTTTCACGGAGGATCTGTGGATTGTGTCTATCCCAATATGGTATGATAGACCACGCCCTCCTGAAAGGTTGCTGTGAACACCCTCACAAAATTACTTCACTCAACTGCCAACTGAGATGAACCTGGCTCACAGGTTACCCTATAAAAAACCTAAATAACAGCACCTCCCATTCAGCAGGAAGCAGTTTGGAGAGAAATAACTGCGCCCATATTTCCAGATAATGTTTATAAATGTTCTTTTTACATTTAAAGGGGGATATGATATATATATGAATAATTTGCATTGGTATGGATTTTAAGGTCAATTTTGTTATATGTATTTCTGATCTTGATTAAGGTATTATGATTGTGTAGTTCATTTAAAATGTAATGTATAATTAGGAAATATAGGTTGTTGATGGATAATCATCTATAATAGTCAAATTTGTAGTCATGTATGTTAGGCTTTCTAGATATATAGAGATATATTTCAGTTAGGCATTCTTCATATCTTTCAAAGACTGCAGAATATTGCATTTAAAATATTTTAATAACTTAGGGTTTTTCATGACAATGAGACACGTCTGATCCTGGCAGCACCAATCTACTTCAAGAAGAAGATGGGCATCGAAGAGGATCCTTATGGAGTTTGATAGCCATTTGGGCAAGAAACTGCTCTTGCCTGGACTGTTGCATAAACTGGACACAAAGAACCCGCAGAGAGAGGATGGCTGAACTTGCCTAAAGGTGAGATGGTCTTTCGGGGTTCCTGACTCATGAAAGAGTCTGCGAGACATTCTGCAGGACACAGCAGATAGTGACTGAACTGTCTTTGGAATTTCCTGCTTGATGAAAATGTCTGCTGGATACTATGGTCCTGAAGGCTGAAGATGGATGCCCCAACGGTACAGAGGAACTTTGGGTGACTGTCCAGGCAGTGAGATGTCTCTGTCATTTCTAGAGTTTTGGACTTCTTGTTTACTTAGGTATTATTATATCCTTCTGGGGTCTTTGATGGAGTTGAAGAATGGTTAGTTATAGTTTTCCTTAGTTATGATAAAAGATAAAATAGATACAACTATATCTATTTTACAGATATAACTGTAATTCTTGCTTGATAACTGTTTTTTTTATATGTAATTTTACTATGTTAAAGTTAAAGCCTTCTTTTTTTTTGTTTAAACAGAAAAAGGGGAAATGATGGAGGAAGGTTATTTGCTAATTAATAAAGAAACTGCTTGGCCTCATAGGTTAGAACATAGGTGGGTGGAGTAAACAGAACAGAATGCTGGGAGGAAGAAGTGAGCTCAGACTCGATAGTTCTCCTCTCTGGGGCAGATGCGATGAAGCTCCGACCCAGGATGGATGTAGGCTAGAATCTTCCCGGTAAGCGCACCTTGGGGTACTACACACATTATTAGAAATGGGCTAGTCCAGGTGCGAGAGTTAGCCGAGAAAAGGCTAGATATAATGGGCCAAGCAATGTTTAAAAGAATATAGTTTCCATGTAATTATATCAGGTAAAGCTAGCCCGGTAGTGGGAAGCAGCCCGCAGCTCTTATTTCAACAAGGAGCCCCAGGGGGAGCCCATTACCTGTGGTGTAACAGAAGCCAGAGGCCTCAAGCCAGACCAGTAACTCACGGCAACAAGTACTTGTAGGTAAAGATGGATAAGCTAAAGGGAAAATCCTGCGACTAAACTGGACCACACTACAGCTTCCATGACAAGATTCCCCTTCGTGTGTATATGTGTGTTGTTTTATTTGTTTGTCTGGTTTAGTTTTTGGTTTTTATTTTAAATTTGGTTTTGTTTTGGAGTGGGTATTGCAAATGCAGATGGCATGGATGTGAGGGGACAGAGAGAACATGGGATTGGAATGCATAATGTGAAATACACAAAGAATTAATAAAAGTTAAAATAATCACACCTTAAAATAAAAAAATACTGTCTGATCATCAACTAATTATATTTTCCATTCAACTGTGCAAAGTACGATTTTTGTGTAATGACATAGCACAGGATTAAAAAGAGTAGACTCTCACAAAAGAGGTTACCATGTAGAAATCATAGGGATGATTTGTCAACTTTGAATCATGAGTGAATAACATTCTCAACACAATGTAGTTCAGTGTGAATAACTTATTATTGACTATTAATTGTATGCTTCAGGAAGTTGACGATTAAGTGGGATTTAGCATTAGTTTCAAGTACTGACTGAGCAGCAGTTCTACGGGAAATAACACTGCAGGACCATTGTACTTTGCAAGTTTAGAGTAGGCTTAACTACTCTAAAGGAAGAAATAAGGGAATAATTGACCCTTAAATCGGAGCTAAAAGGTAAATATCATTTAGAAAGTCATTTCATCCATATCATACATACAGTGAAATATGGCACTCAAAAGCACTGAGCTAAGAAAATTCTATTCTGGGAAATTTGCATCAGTGACAGGCAGCTGTAGTGTTCCCTGGAGTGAGTCAAGGGGGAAACATCAGGGACAAAAAAAAGTATATGAGGAAAGTACAGTTCATAAACAAATTAAGGAGAGATTATAAAATCTCATGCTAGAAAAGCTTCAGACAGTATTTTGTTTTCTGTTTGTTGAAAAGTGAAGTACTAATCACTTTTAATATGATAGATATTTGCATTTAATCTTTCATCTTAGTTCTGTGTTAAGAAAACATCAAGTCCATTTTTTCTCCTGGAATTCTATGATAACTTCTTTATTAAAAAATCAGCAATATCGTATTTTCATCTATGTGAAAAAGTGGTATCTAGTTTCTGGCACTATGTCATGTTACTTTTTCATTGTTTGGTTAGAATATTTCAGGGTGATATCTATTGGTGCCTACCTCAGATTGCCTTCATGACTATGTTAATTTAGCATACTCAGTTAAATATTAGATGCACTCTTTATGTATTAGAGATACATCATTGGTGTCTTTCATTAATGGGCTGATGATTTACAACAACAATTTTAGGGGCAGTCAACATCAGCTGAATGTGGTATGTACTAAACTGATGTTATTCATGTATTCTAAACAGAATTCAATTTAAAAATAAAAGTGCCTCTAGTGAAAAAAGATGATTTTGAATTTTTTAAAAGGATAAAGATATTTCTGAATGAGTTAAGCACAGGAGGGATGTGAGAAAGCACACTGAGGAAAAGGTCAAGGAGAAGAAAAGGAATGTTCCTGAGTCACTGTGGTACACACTAAGTGTGTACCCCACTCACAATACTACCAATAACACAAATTAAAGAAAACCCTAAGGTCAGGGAGATGAATATATTGATGGGTACCTCCAATGCCTGTGTTCTATCTAATGTCTGGTCTTATGGATATAATATTTTAATGACTAAAGGGATATGAAAGGAGTAGTTACCTAAAATTTGAAAAAAATCTTGTTTTATGTAATGTTCTCAACTTAAACAAACCTCTTCACAACAGTGAGCGACATTTCTGGCTGACTGAGAGAAGAAGTGTAAATAAGAAGGTTGTCTGAAAGACACGAGGATCTGACTTAAGACCTGGGCACACTTGACATCTGGAAGTACAAGAAAATGAGTTATCTTCCAGAGGATGCAGGAATGAACAGTGCCCTAAGACATGGAGGTTTTAGACTAGTAGGACTCCAGCCAGACTGTCAAAGCTGCCTGGTGATAAACTTGAGTTGGTCTAAACCAAAATTTCACGGAAATTTGTTAGCAAGGAAACAAGAAACAAGTGCTGTGAGAATGAGATTAAACTCCTTTCTGTATTGAGGATCTGAGGTGAGGAAGTATGAATAACACAAGAAAACTTAAATTGCTAAGCCAGCACAATAAGACACGCTATCCTTCTAAAAAATGTAAGGTGAAGGTAGTGCCATGTTCCTGAAAGCTGCATTCAGTGACTAAAAGTTCCCGATTGTTTAAATATACATCTTACTGTTTTGATTGACACATCCTCTAGGGAGGAAATAAATCCATATTTTTCCTTGCTATGAGTGTATTACACCAAGTTAGGCTGATCAGATATGATGAAATAGACACTTAATGGATTGTTGCAGAGACAATGCACTCAGCCAAGAAGAGCAAGAGAATATCTTCCATTCCTTCTTGTTTCAGAAGAGCTGGAGTTGTATCCATATGCTCCAGTGAGGGATGAAAAGGGCAGAGAAGGTAGGAGAGGTAGGGGTGCAGAGAAGAGGCGAAGCATCTAGAAAGTATCCATAAGAAGCATCGCTACAATCAAATTTTATTCTTGCGACACCATTGGACTGGGAAATCTCATTATGGAGAAAAATATTTTGTTTCTGGTCTCTACCTCTATTTTCAACTAGCTTTTTAAAGACAAATGTCATGTTATTAAAAAATCAATTTCAATATTTTCCAAATGCCTCCAAAGGTAGTTCTGGCTCAGCACTCAGATTATCACCTAAGATGCTATTGCCTTATTTCTTTTAGTGCATAATTTATTCAACACAAAGGTTGCATTCAGGATCAGTTAAAGCAAACACTAATTCAAAGAATTAAAAATAGTTGCCTTTCATAGCCTTTCAGTTAGACTGTAATAATTTGCCTTACAAATATAATTACAAATATAGTATACTTTAGTATACAACTTATTATGATAGACTTTGATTTTGAATAACTAAACATTTTTTCAATTCATAATATATGTCAAAATAAATATATAGCATTTTGTTCTTATTCCCATTGAACAATATATTTAAGTAAGGATAGTTTACTAAGAACCACTTTAAAATACAAATGTTTAAGCAACCACAATTAAAAACAACTATGCTTTGTAGAGTGACCAAGCGGTGAATGTTGAAATTTATTTAATTTGCTGAAGAAACTATTATGGTTTTGCATTTCCACAAAGAAAAGAGTTGTAAAACTCTAACACATAAGGAGATGAAACCGTCTGTTCCTCAGAATCTTGGGGACTTTGTACTTACCAGAAAAGAGGAGACACATTTCTTTAGTGTCTGAGGATAACTTAATTACATAAACACGATCTATGGTTCCCCTACCCTCTTTAACCCATATGTACTAAGAATCTATTATTTTTCCAGGAAGTATCACATAAATAGAACATCTAATTGCCATTAATCTACTTTCAATTAGTGTTCTTAGTTCTATATACAAGACAGGTGTTAAAATTAGTCATTGCTAACACATTAAAGTTGTTATACTGCAACCAGGTGGTGGTGGAAATCAACTTTCATGCAAGCACTGAAGATGTAGAGCAGGCATATCTCTGTGAGCTTGAGACAAGCCTGGTCTACAAAGCAAGTTCCAGAGCAATCAAGGCTACACAGAGAAAGCCTTTCTCGAAAAATAAAACAAAAGAAAAACCAAATTAAAACAAAATTTTTAAAAAGCAAAAAGATTGTTATACTTCATGGGTAAGAAAAAAGAATAGGTCAAAGTGAGGTGTTAGAAACCACCTTTAGCAGAGAGATCAGGAAGAAAGATTCAAAGAAAGGAAATGAGGTTTATGAACATCCAAAACTTAGACAAAAGCCAGAACTGACAGGAGACACCCTGATTTCACAGTGTGTGCCAGTTTCCCTGTTACAAATTACCTCATTTAATCAGGTTGCTGGTTTTGATATGTGTGTTTTGATCATAATTATTTTATACTTAAGGTAATGACACATAGAAATTGATAAATTTGCCCAAAAGCATGTGGTTAGAAGGGGTGGCTGAATTTTGACAGTGCCAGAGCCTGAATCCAGAGCATCTGACCACTACTGCCGATGAGAAGGGAAGGGCATCCCTGGAAGAGGTGATGTGCACAAGGCAAAGGCCTGGAATTTGATGTTGGAAAGATAAACAGCTCAGTATGGTGGGCCAGAGTCTGTAACAGGAGTTGTAGAACAAAGGCTTGAAGGAAGCACCAGGATCCAGAAAACAAGGCAAGGGGTGTGCTCTCAGTGTAGAAGATAAAATAAGGAAATGAGACCACAATTTTTGCTAGAAAGAGAGGGGAACCACAATTAATAGAAAGAAAGGAAGAAAGAAAGAAAAAAATAAAGAAAAGGAAAGCAATGCTGGTTTTCTGAGCAAAAGGGAAGCATTAGAAAAATGCAGTGAGCTATCAGAGTACTTGCTGACTTTGTTGACTGGTTAGGTTTGTTAGAGAACTCTAGAATGGAACAGGGATTTGTATCTTGCTGACTTTTGTCAACACTAGAAATAGAAAAGTTGTTGGGTGATGGTGCACACATTTAATCCCAGCTCTTGGGAGGCAGAGGCAGGTGAATCTCTGTGAGTTCAAGGACAACCTGGTTTACAAAGTGAGTTCCAGGCTAGGCCCCAAAGGTACAGAGAAACCCTGACTCGAAAAACCAACCTCCTCCCAAAAATTAATTACTCAAGCATTTTTACACTTGTTATCAGCCTTGGAAAAGTTGGAAGTAATCTTTGAATTTCTCTATAACTACAAAGCCAATGAAAATATTTACTATCATCAGAAATAAATGAAAGAGAGAAGTAAATTTAACTTTTCTTCAACTGTTGAGGAATCACAGAACAGTAGGATCCCTTCTGTAGGCAAGAAATGTCCCTTTGTAACCTAACTCTGTGATGTCATAGACATTTGCCTCCATCCCCTACCTCTGAGAAATCATGGATTCTGCGTTCATCATCAACTCAGTGAAGTCACAGACATCAGCATGCAGTCCCCCATCTCTGTGAAGTCATAGACATCTGCTTCCATCTCTGTGAAGTCAGAATTATTTGTTTCCATTTCCCAATCTCCATGAAATCACAGATAACTGCCTTCATAACCATTTCGATGAAGACACAGACCTCTGCTTCTCTTCACAGTGTGAAGTCATAGACCTCTGTGTCCATCTCCCATCTCTGTGGAATCACTGACTCTGCTTCAATTCCCCTTCTCTGTGGAGTCGAGTCACAAACATTTGCCTTCACCCCCATCTCTGTTTCTGTTTCATTTTCACCTTAGAGTCAAAATGCAGCAAACTGCTTTTTAGTGAGACACTCTGTTTTGCAGACATTATCTCACCTAGACGTTTCAGTAGGTGAAATAGTCCAGGGAACAATTTATTCCTATCTTTAAAGGGTAAGGAGGTTAAATGATTCATTTATGTAACTGAAAGTAGAGTTCAGCAGCCACAACAGGCTCTCTGTATAAGAGCATCTACCAAATGTCTTTCAGAAAGAGAGTGAGCTAAAGGTTGTTGAAATTTTTTCAGCCGTGAGTTTTCAGACACATCATTTACTGTAAACTTGGAGATGAAAGGGCAATGAGCACGGTTTATTCTAGGTACACAGCATATGCTGATGTTTTTGGTGAGCTTTCCTCTGAGATATGATTCGCTAACAGGAAGCTGAAAGTGGCAGTTTCAGGGGTTACCCACACAGGCGTGTACAGAAATATCCTCTGTGTTTAACATGCTTGATAAAAGGCGTCAGAAGCTATGTTATAAGGTGAGTCTGTGAGGATGGAGTAGGACAAGTCATAGATAATGCATGACAGTTTTATAAAGCCCAGAATTGTCTGCTTTGCAAATGGATTGACTTCTGAATCCTTGATTCTGCTTCTATATAATAGCATACAAAAACTAAGACGTCCATTCCAAGTGAAGGAATCTTTGTGGAGAGATCAAGCCATCATTGATAAAAGATAACTTTTATCTTTCAAATAGTCAAATTATTCCCTTTTATTTTCCCTTTTAACTTTCTCTTGTGAAGTTATTGTTATTTGACACACTATTAGATTAATTTACTTTATTCATCGCTAGTCTGTCCCATGTAACATGTCCCCTTGTCCCGGCAAAGAAAAAGCTTTGCACCACTCCATTTTACAGAGAGTATTTTTATACTGGTTATGCCTCTGTGAAGGGTCATTAACTGATTGAAGGTAAACCACTTTTATAAAGGGAATTATTAAAAATTTTAAAAAATGTGAGCAGTATTTTAACAATATCTTCATAGAAAATGCCCATCATCTTATAAGCCCATTGAAAATCCTTGTTCATGTGTTTCATAACTGATTCACTTTAAAGTATGGAAATTTTTGTTTAACATGGGTGCAAAATTGAATACAGGAAGAAAAACAGACAACTACTTAGAAAATACATTATGGGTAAAAAAAAACCCAATTTTCTTACTTATTCTGTGTTGAGTTTTTTTACACTTGAGTATCTGAGGTTTCAGAATATAGTTTTCCAGATAAAACTAAAATCAAAAGTGGATTGTCCTATTTTCCGGGAGCCAAAACCTCAGTGATGTAGCCATGACCAGCAGGTACAGCAGGGACCAGGCTCAGGGTCCCTTCAGCACTGCCCTCCTGTACTCATCTGTGCACTCAGATCATCACAGAAAAAGAATAAATAGCAAGATTCTTTCATTTCCTTGAGAAAAATACCAAATATATTAAAAGTTTAAAAATGATATATTGTTCATCATTTTTGATGACATCTTCATACACATCTTTTGAGTAGTCTCCTAGGAAAATTTAACTCTTTCATATTATTAAAACTAATTACTTCTTTTTTAAGGAGTAAAGGGAAGAAAACTAGTCAAAAAACATAAGCTTTTTATGCTTCCCGCTGCTGACTTGACAATAGCTCACTTTAAAATGGAGTAAGTTCGAGCTGGCAGAACTCACTGTATGTACTGAGCACTTGTTCCTCTTCACCTTATTCGGATGATCTCACTCGTTATTCTTTCTGTGACAGTCACACACACAGATGAAGCTGGATGACCCAGAGTGAGATCACCTGCTCATGCAATCTCTGATGACGATTTTAAGGCTTCAGTGATACCTCAAACCTCTGCTTTTTATTTTAATTTTACTGCCCAACCCACCTCCATCTGCCAGGGATTTCTCCATTCCTAGTCTGTCATGAGTCTTTGTTCTAGCATCTGTCTCTGAGGATGTGTGGTGGGGTGGTGTTTTCTAGATTATACATAATCTGAGAAGTATATCTCACTGCCTGCTGTAGGTGTCCACGATTTAGCTGCAGTCACCTTGATGATGGTGTCCCATATGGTCTGGCACTCATTTCCTGTTTTTTTCCTTTCTGATGATAGTTTTATTCTCATACACAGTATCCAGTCAGAGCCCAATGGCAAATGTATCTCTGGGAGGGAAAGGAATTTTGATTAAGACCCCTATTCAGAAAGTTTGAACTACAATATCTTAAGGCCACTTTTCAGTTCTGTTCTTACTGAAATACAAAGAATGAGATTATTTCTGATACTTTCAGGATGCTGGCTTCCATGAGCCACTTGTTTTGAGTGATTGAATTTATTGATCCCAAGGACAGTGTCAATAGTTCTCAGTGAAGGAGGAAGTGTGAACCAAGTACATGATCTTGAACCTCCAGCTTCGGGGAGGCTTAAAAGCCTGAGCTGTGCCCTGGGTGGTTCAGTGTTTCAGCTACTTGTCAGTATGGCATGGCTTCTCTATTCCTGGCATACAAGGCTCCTGAGAGACAGACGTCCAGTTCCTTTTTCTGACTGGTACACACACTCAGTCTGGTTGATTTATTCATCTATGATGCTAAAAATAGTTGATCAAATCATGGAAGAAAAGGTTCTTACACAGGACTTCAGAATTATTTAAACCATAAGAGAATTGAACAGTTCCTTACAATTACTCTAAATTAAGGATGATATCTCCCAGAGACCATCGTCACAAGAATGCTTTTTTAGACTGAGCCCTTTCCTCATGTCTCATGGACAACAAGGTAGGGACATAAAGGAGGATCATACACAAGTCCTCAGGAATTTCTCCAGGATGTGATCACATCTTCCATGCACTACAGAAAACCCTCACAAATTTAATTTTTGCCTTAGAGATTATTTTTTCTTTTAATTGTGAAACTTAGCATTTTAAAACTGTCTATGTCATAATTATTAACTTTTACTTTTCAGTAAAATATAAATCATATTTTTCCTGTAAAGTCTTCTTAATCATTGTTCTGATATTCAAAGCTAAGTCAAGTCTATAAAACGTATCTTGTTTCATAATAAGCCTTTGTAAGTCTCTGAGAACTTTGCAGTCATATAATAAAAGGGATGTTGCTGTGTGGAAGTTAATTTTTCCTAGTATCAAGCTGAATCTCCCATAAGCAGCAGTCCTGAGTAACAAATGCCTCCTAACCCTATCTATATTGAGCTGCAGTTATAATTCCTCATTTTCACCTTTCAAAATTATGTCTAGGTATCTAGGAGGCTCACACCTGCCTCATTTGAGAGGAGTCTGCTGGTTCGTCCTTCCTGGCAGTGACTTGTACTGCGTAGCACCAGCAGGTCCATAATCAGAGTTATTCATGCTTCAGGCTTTCTCAATCTCAGCAGGAAAGTCACATGATACAGAATGAGATGTAGCTTCATGCTTTCCGTCCATCCTGCCGTTTATGACTTCCAAATGGTGTGATAATAAACATGTCTGAAATGTTATTTTAAGTGATTATAACGTGATAATGGTATCATACTGTGTGCCGAATGGTGTCTTTATCACCATTAACAAACTAATGATCTTCATAAGTCGTGCAGTTACACCGGTGTCAGTCTCAAGTCAATCAAGGACAAAGGAACCATGGGACAACGAGTTGAGCTGCACACTACTGCCATTTCCCTTCCGATAGGTAGTATTCAGCTCCTTCCACAGAGAGTACCTCTGCCCAAATCCCAGGTACAAGCACGAGGAACCTCCCTTTGAGCTGTTAACTAAGGATGTCAAAGAGACTCACAAAACATCTCCTATTGCTACAGCTCTTTGCTACCTCCTAGAACTTCACAGTAAGACCTTATTGCTGAGATGTCACACACTCAGGACACAAAACACAGAGGAACTGAACTTGAACTGACACATATCAGACTTTGATTCATGCATTTAATTATATTAGGGTTCAGTGAAGATGGCATGCAAATAAAAAAGTAGAGGTGAGCCCAGGCTACATCACATGAATTTGTATATGACTCTGTTATTCACATGTTTTATTGTTTAAGAATATGAGTTTCTTACTTCTAAATTTTCCAATATCTTTCAAATATGAAGCCTTTAAAAAAAAAGAAAAGGACAACAGGGTTTATTTTAACTTACAGTTCCAGAAGAGATACAGTTGGTCATGGCAGGGAAGGAATGGTGTCAGGAATGTGAGGCTGGTCAGGGAGCAGAGTGATCATAGTTCATCTATATTCAGAAAGTAAAGGGTGAGAATAGGAAGTAGGTTCAGGAAGCAGAGGGATTACATTTCATCCATATACAGGAAGTAAAGGATAAGAACAGGAAGTGGGGTCAGGAGATAAAACTCAAAGTCTGCCCACAGTTTCTTCCATCCAGAGTTTACTTTTTAAAGGTTCCTTTCCCCCTCCCCCTTAATTAAAATAGATTTTTTTCTTACACAATATATCCTGATCACAGACCCCCCATTTCTCCCACTTCCACTCTACCTCCACTCCCCTCTGGATCCACTCCCTTTCTGTCTATCATTAGAAAAAAACAGGATTCTAATAGATAACAACCAAATATACCAAAATAAAGCACAACAAGATAAAATAAAGTCGTCACACTGAGTTTGAATAAAGCAAACCAACAGAAGGAAAAAGGCCCAAGAGAAGGCCCAAGAATCAGAGATAACTCATTTACACACTCAGGAGTCCTACAGAAATACTAAATCAAAAGCCATAGTATATACACAGAGGACCTGGTGCGGTGTTAGTCCTTTTACCTGCTGCTCCAGTCTGTGAGTTCATATGAGCTTTGCTCTGCTAACTTAGTTTGCCTTGTTCCTCTGGTGCCCTCTATCCCTCTGGCTCTTATACATGTTGCCTGCTCTTCTGCAGGGTTCTCTGAGCTCTGAGGGGAGGAAAAGGAATTTGATAGAGACATCTCTTTTAGAGATGTGTGTTCCAAGATCTCTCTCTCTCTCTCTCTCTCTCTCTCTCTCTCTCTCTCTCTCTTTCTCTCTCTCTCTGACTATGAGTCTCTGTATTTGTTCCCATTTGCTGTAGATGGAAGTATCTCTGCAGAAGGCTGAATGAGGCACTGAACCATAAGTATAACAATTACTTACAGTTATTTTACTGTTACATTATCTATCTTTTTAAATTTATTTTTGACTGGTAGTATTGGTTTTACTCTTGGTTTCTGGGCTATCTAGTCTCTGATTCTTGGTCACCTGAGCAGTATCAGGAATGGGTTCCATCGCTTCGAGTGAGCCTTAAGTCAAATCAGACATTATGGCATTTTTGAGTAGTCCTCACAAAGGGAAAAGGCACCCACACAAATAAAAATTGGTCTCCAAATGATCAGTATGTCTCTAGACCTCTGTACCCTAAATAAACATTCACTAACACTCTATAGAGTTATCCTAAATCTGAATCACTTGCATTCTTACAGAGAAGTTCATGTAACATTTTTACTGAGATAGGAGCATAGAGATACAACTCCTAATACTCCTGTTTGCTATGCACAGATTTAGACATAATTTTGTCTGCTTGCAGAAAACATACAGACAGGTAAAAGATAAAATTACTGTGGAAAGTTTGTTAATATTTCTGCTCCAAACAAATTGAGCTTCCTGGAGGAAGCATTAGATTAACTAGCTGCCGTCCCTTTCTGGCCTTTCTCCAGCCTGGTTTAATTACATTCTTAGATGAGGCAGTAAGCATTGTCACAGTTGAATCCTCTTGTCAAATCTTCCCAACTTGGAAAGTAATATAAATCCATTTCTCTGTCAAGATCGTTTTCATTTGCCCCTAGGTTAACGTAGATAACCATTTGCTAGAACCAGACCCACTTACCATTTTAATAGTCTGTCAGTGTCCCTGTGAGCAGCCGTGAGGATCAGTGGGGTGGCATTAAGTATGTAAAATGAGAAGACTGTGCTCACAGAATGATCCTGCAGGCCTTGCAAAACTCCATATTTAATATCTTTTCCCATATCACTCTTTTTTCCTGTCTACCATATTCACAGCAGCAGATTGAAACTGCAAAACATCTCAGAAAAACTGTCAATACGGCTCTGTCCACCAGATACCTAGCACAGAGGCAGATTCATTAACCCTAGAGTGTTAAGTTAGCCATGAATGTACATGATGCTAGTGAAATGTATGCTTCTATAGGAGCCTGAAATTGAGAAACGTGAAACACAGTAGCCATTTGATTGTGTTGAGAAATACTTGGCAAAATGTTTGGGTACAGTGGGTATTCCTGGGAGGGTTTTCCATAGATGATATATCCAGATGGTACCCTAAATATGATCAGCACCGTCCAACAGCTTGGGCTTAGGTGGAGCAAAAGAGAGGGAGGAAGTGTCCATTAGCTCACCTCTTCTTCCTGCTGCCATGAATAGAGATTCTCTCTTTTACCACAGGACCAAGGACAATTATCCAGACAGCCATGCAGCAAAACTTTTGTCACTGAACCAAATTTAATCTTTCTCCATTTAATTGTTTCCTTCATGTATTTGTGAGAGTAACAAAATTGTGAGCTGCCCAGAAACCATCAAGGAAGCTTTCTTTCATATCCACATGCCTCACCCGACCAAGTCCTACTGAAAATCATTATAAATTTTGAACTCAAACTGTCATATTTCATAATAACTAATAAAGGCTGTAAAGAGCTGATTTTTCTTGTCATAAATAATGTCATAAAAATACATAATTGATTCTAGGCTTGTTTGGGGTTTTAGTTCTAAGAAACTCTACAAATACCACAACCAAAGGTCATATATAGTTTAGAACTTGCATATGTCTTAAAAGCATCATCCCATAGACTTTCATTCATGTCTATTGCTACTAATACTGGATACAATGAACATTTGTGCAAATGCTGTAAGTTTAAGGATTAGAACAAGAAAAAGAACCTGAAAATGTTTAGTATCTCTTATTTCAGAGATTTTCATTCCATAATTTTCATGGTTTGTGGATATAGTACTTAAGGACACAGAGAGTGATTACATTCCCAAATAAACTGTAAACCACATGACTTCAGGTTTTTCTCCTAACAAAAGAAGTGAGTTGCATGAATTGAGGGGTGTCTTCCCCAAATCCATGAACTTCTGACTCCAGTGAAATTGTATTGGTAAGAAGGTCTTTAGGAACTGATCAAGGTAAACTGAGATCATAAAGGTAGATCTCATAAAGAGCCTTGTTCTGATGGGGCTAATATCAGGAGTTTTTCTCTTTCTCACAACTTAAAGGGAAAATTAGAAGTAATTCCATTTCAGCCAGGACGAGGTTCTCATAATAAATAAAACATTTCCAGGGTCATACCATGTGCTTTCCAGCCTTTTGTATCAACTTAATTAACTCCGTCAGGCATAGCAGTGAGAATCTTTATTCTTAGATACTCCGGAGAAGCTGAGGCCCTGAAATGAATTAAACATAGGAGCTCAAGACTAGCTAAGGAAACAATGTGAGGCAGGCTCAACAAATCCAATAGGCATAAATCCAAATTATTGGATCTGTGATGTGTGAGGTGTTCTTCATGTGTACTTATTACAGTTTCAGTTACCTTCATAGCTACAGATAAAACATACCACAGAAAGAGAACACACGTGGGACCTTGAGCAAAACATAAGCATCAGAAAACATATAATGCAGATGAAGGATATTGGTAAACAGTAGATTGAAGTGCTAGATATTTCCCTATGTTTCCAGTTATTATTTATCAACAAAGTATGACAACTTTGTTCAAGTCAATTCTGTAACGTTGCCATAGTTACCACTTGTGTTATTAATTTCCCATGTCTTTGCAGAGAGAAAGAACACTGCACAGACTGACAGGACTGAACTGATTATATATCTTTAAGCTTTAAAAATAGCTTGCTTGACTAAAAGAAGTTGTGGAAGTCTCTGCAGGAGCGTACCGTCCTCTGTAAACCTTCCCTGATAATTGTACCTGACAGTGAAGTTTGGTTCCTGAATTTGTGTTGTTTTCAAACCAATATTAATAGCAAATCTAAATACAGGCATAGGTTCCTCAAGTACTTGAAATGTGCTTGAGGTAAAATCAACTGTTTCAACACAATTATCAAATACCCAAAGCCTAGGTAGGAAATCTTAAACTAGCAAAGGTTTTTTTGCTTGTTTGTTGGCTTGATTTTTGTTTTGATATTTATTTATTTATAGACTCACATTCTCTATTCCAGCATTGAACAGCCAGTGAAATTACCATGTTTTTGTCATCACCTTTCTTAGAGAAATTATAACAAATAAATCACTGCTTTCATTTCTTGGACTTCAAGGCAATCTGAGCATGATGCTGTGGGGCTTTCTGATGATAATGATGATGATGATGATGATTATATTCTTTTCTTATGTATTACATCCCAATCATAATTTCCCATCCCATCATTCTTCCTTAGGTTGTGCATCCTCCCATGTCTCTCTGATCTTCATCTCTTCTTGTTTCCCTTCTAAAAAAAAGCAGGCCTACCAGGGATATCCACCAGACATGGCCTAACAATTAACAGCAAGACTAGACACAGATGTCATATCAATGCTGGGAGAGAAGGGTCCCAAGAGCATAAGAGTCAGAGACCCAGCCACACCTACTGTTGGGAGTCCCACAAGAACATCAAGCTGCAAACCATAACATATGTGCAGACGGCCTACCTCAGAACCATATAGGCTCCCTGATAGTTTCTTCAGTATCTATTAGTCCCTAAACATCCTGCTCAGCTGATTTTGTGGGCTGTGTTCTCCTGATGTCCTCAACTTCTCTAGCTCCTTCAAAATCCTTTCTTACTATATTGGGTGGGATTCCCTAAGCTCTGCCTACCAAGTCATATAGACCAGTGCAAATCATCTGGTAACTTTAAGGATCAAACCAACAAGATAATTGTGGGATAGAAACAAAGAATTATCAGAGCCAGCAAAAGCATATTAGGAACTAAAGCTTTGGACTTTAAATACCTCAGTCGTCTCCTAGAAAGTCTTTAAACATGCGGGGCAGGCAATAAGAGAAGAATAACCAAATTTGACAGTGAACTACAGTGAACATGTTATCACTAAGTCCTCTGAGATAGAAGGATGGGGTTTCCATGGCTCAAACAATAATGAAGAGGGCTAAAAGACCTTCAAAAGGTAAATGAGTTTTGATCAGAAGGGAGTTTACTGATGCTAATATCTCTCTCATTTACATTCATTGGATACAATATATCACAATCATTAGGTCTCTTTCACAATCCTGTTTATTCTATAATCTCTGCTTGAAGAAGGAAAATCTTAAACATAGAAGCACATTCCTGGGTTGTTTTAAATTCCCAGTTACTTTTCTGATGGACCTGAAAGAGCTTATTACTTACTAATAATTACTAAAATGACTATTGTATCTTACATGTTCCCACTTGTCATTTACTTGCTGAGAAATATGCATGGCATCCACCCTAGTAAATCTAAATTTCAATGAATAGCTTAGTAAACCTTTTAATATGTCTGTTGGTTCTTTATTGTCTGTGAATTTGTTGCTTTGAGATTTAAAATATACTTTACTTGTTCCTTAATGGTTTGTGTTCATTCTGTCCCTTCAAGCACTTTCTGTGCTTCTTTCCCAAAGCTGTGTTTTGGAAACGTAAAAACAAAAGTGCTGCAAACAAAGATACTGAGGTTGTAGTTTATAGAGTGGAACCTTGAGAACATATATATAATTTTATATACAGGAGAGTCCCCAAAGCCTGTGGTAATCAACATTCTATCTTTCTGAAATGTCACATATAATGTAAAAAGTAACATTAAGTTTTACTTGTCTAATACCTATTCTACAAAACACCAACAAATAATCTGTTGTGTAGTTAACCTGAATCTTTGACTGAGAGCCACAGGAAGCTGAAAAACTACTGGAATCTATGTAGAGTCTCAGAAGACATAGGAGAGTCCTAAGTCTGGCTTAGGTGGCCATCATGCTTGGATAGGATGGAAGAGTCATGGAACTGCTGCTGGTGAGATGAGATAGGTGTGTGAGTATTCCAGGATTCTTCTCTCTCTCTCTCTCTCTCTCTCTCTCTCTCTCTCTCTCTCTCTCTCTCTCTCTCTCTCTCTCTCAATCTCTCTCTCTCTCTCTCTCTCTCTCTCTCTCTCTCTCAATCTCTCTCTCTCTCTCTCTCTCTCTCTCTCTCTCTCTCTTTCTCTCTCTCTCTCTCTGCATTGTCAACATATGGATTTATTCTGTTTATAAGGATGATGTCTACATGTTTCTGTTTTTATTATGACTTTAAAAAATTTGGTTTAAATATATTCAGATTATTGTTTGACTGTCTTAAGAAACCCTGACAGCTTCCTAGGTCTTCTCTTTCCTTTTATTTATAATAGATTTTTTCTCTTATACTATATACTGATTACTGTTTCTACACCTTCTACTCCTCCCAGCTCCTTTCTACCTCCTCTCTTATTCAGATCTATCCACTTTCTGTCTCTGAATAGACAACAAACACGTTTCTAAGAGAAAATAAGAAATAAAATATATTAATATAAAAGAAAACTAATACATAGGAAGAGGACAAAACAAAACATAAAACAGAAAGGAAAGAGCCCAAGAACAAGCCCAAGAAACAGAAACAGACACAGAGCCTAACTCCTTAATGCATAAACATTTTGTACAACCACTGAGATGGAAGCCATGATATAATTGCAAAGGACCTGTAATGTAAAAAGAGAGAAAACTGTGTGTGTGTGTAAAATAAAATTAAAAACCGAGAAAACTTTTCTAAATAGCCCTGGCACAACACTGTGAGAAAAGGAAGCTGCACAGATGCCATCACTGAGCTCATGTTCTGCTGGCCATCTACTGCTGGGTGGGCAGCCTGTTTGGGAGCAGTTTATTTCCCCAGTGAGACTCCCTTGGGGAAATGAAAGCTGGAAATAGCTTCTGGATTCGGTGTGGGGGCATGTATACACTTCTCTTTTCAACTCTAGGACCTCCTCTGGTGCAGACTCTGTGCTTGCTGCCTCAGTCTCTGTGAATTCATGTGTGTCAATCCTGTTGATTTTGACAACCTTATTTCTTTGGTGTCTTCCATACCCTGTGAGTCTTACATTCATTCTGCCTACTGTTACTTGGGTTTCCTGGGCTTTGAGGGGAGGAATTTGATAGAGACATTCCATTTAGAGCTGAATGTTTCAGGGTCTATTACTCACAGGATAGTGTTTGGCTGTGAGTCTCTGTATATGGGGTTAGCAAGAAACCTGGCATTAGAGAAATTCCCAGAAATCCACAAGAATGACCCCAGCAAAGACCCTAAGCAATAGCTGAGAGGGTAAGCCTCACGGTGGTTGTACATTCTTTTAATCCCATACTTGAGAGGCAGAGGCAGGCAGATCTCTGTGAGTTCGAGGTCAGCCTGTTCTAAAAGAGATAGGTCCAGGATAGGCACCAAAGCTACACAGAGAGACCCTGTCTCAAACAAACAAACAAACAAAAAAACAGAAAGAAAGACAAAAAGAAAAAGGAAAAAAGAAAGAAAGAAAAAAGACAAAAAAAATAGTGGAGGAGGTGTCCAAACTGGCCTTGCCCTGTAGTCAGATTGATGACTATCTTAAATATCACCATAGAGCCCTCATTGATGAAACAGAGGCAGAGACCGGGAGAGGAGCCCTGGGATGAACTCCCAAAGTCCAGCTGAAGAGTGGGAGGAATGAAAATATGAGCAAGGAAGTCAAGATGATTATGGGGACACCCACTGAAACAGCTTACCTGAGCTAATGGACGCTCACAACCCTGGCTGGACAGGGAAGGAATCAGCATAGGACCAAACTAGATGCTCTGAATGTGGGTGACAGTTGTACGGCTGGGACAGACTGAGGGGCCACTGGCAGTGTCACCAGAATTTATCCCTACTGCTTATACTGGCTTTTTGAAACCTGTTCTCTTTGGATGGACACCTTGCTCAGCCTAGGAATAGTAGGGAGGGCCTTGGAACTTCCTCAAAGCAATGCGCCTTACCCTCTCCGAGGAGTGAATGGGGTGAGATGGGGGAAGGTGGAGGGAAAGGGAGGAAAGGCAGGAATAAGAACTGGGTTTGGTATGTAAAATGAAAGAGATAGCATGTTTTCAAAATAATATAAAATAAAAAAGTTTTTAGTTTTGTGAGGTCCTGTTTATTTGTAGATCTTAGTGCCTGTGCTAAGGTTTTGTTGTTGCTGTTCAGAATGTGTTTTTTTGTGAGGATTTCTAAGGAAGTAATGGGTGAATTGTCATTGGATCAGGTTATTTCAGGAAGGAGGGACTTCATGGGAGATATGCTAAAACAATCTGTGTGTTTATAGGAAGCTTCGGTTCCTCGGTAAACAAAAGTATTTCTGGCACTGAGATGTTTATGGACTTTTAAAGGCAAAGGAACTGAGCTAAGGACCGCTTACTTTCCTCAACACCATGAACAAAGTTCTTTCCAAAAGCAATTAATGAGAGGAAGGACTTCTTTGGTTCCTACCTTAACGGTTATAGTCAGTGTTGGTGGGGATGGTGTGGAAGACACCATGGCTACAGACGGATCTGGCTGATACCAGTAATCAGAGAGAGCGAGGGTTGGCAAGTGGACAAAGAAAGAAGGATGGCATTTTTGTGAAAGGTAGGAAAAGTGAGAGTTCCACTGAAAATGTGATGCTGGCTGGGTAGAAAGATAGTGAAGGAAAACACACAGAGATAAGAGGAGAGAGGAGGTGACCTAGCAAGTGAAACGTGGGCAACAGTGAACTGAGATCAAGAGGAAAGGCTGAGAACTTTTAAAACAAATAGTCCTTCATTTTGTTAAATTTTATTTAAAATTTTTAATAATCCATTAAATTTTATGTTGGATTCTGAACAATGGTTGTTGGCTAACCATAGTTGTCTATAATTGTTTTATTTTGCTGAATTCTGCAACCCTCCAAAAACTGAGATATTTTCTCCCATGTGGTATTCAGAGAAGAGAAGTGACCACAGAAACAATACAAAGAAGAACAATCAAGCAAAACAGCACCATAAGAAATGCTGACCAGTGTTTCTCAGGTGAGAAGGAATATAGAAAATTCTTAATGATATTGATTGGAGTTTCCTAGTTTCTTCCTGAGTGTGGTATAAAGTTGCCTTAACTTTGAAAAGGGCTATCATCAGCATGGTGCCATTTTAACAAAAGAATTGTGCCTAATACAGGCAAAGTAATCGCTAGATGCAAGTCCTAAAATAGTACCCCTGTCATTATGCTGGAGAAGGTCCATGGGTTCTGACTCTGCACAGGGGTCCCGGAAGTATTCTCCCTTGCTCAGGGCTCACTCTAACTCTCTCTAGGCAGTGCTATCTAGGTATTGCCTGGAAGCAGGAGCTTCAGTCAACTTTGCTTTTAAATGTGCTCACACATCTTTAACTGGAAAAATTGAAAACCGTCATGGAGATTATAAACATTTTAAACATGCAGCTACAAATATCTGCATGTTGTTCCCTGGAAAAGTAAAAATCAGGAAATTTTTAATCATCTCACAGGCATGTGATATACAGTTGACATCATGCGTTATGAATAAGAACTAGTATATTAACGTGTCCGTTGAATGCATTAATAGCTGTGCTTGGAAATGAAAACCATCTGCTTTCACACAGAAAGCAGTTGTGGTCTGGAGGTACTGTAGGTCAGAGTCCACCTGCAAGGCCATAGCTGGAGCTGCTCACTCCAGTCTCTGTCTTCAGACACCATCACTGAACTCAGTATCTGAGGTGTCACCAGGGCTGTGCCTTCAATTTGATCTCCAACAGGTAAAATATTTCTTATACGTCTGTGTAAGTGTTTGTGTTCATTAGTGCAGGTGCTTACAGTGGCTATAGCTATTGGGTGCCCTGAAGCTTACACTGCAGGCCATTGTGAGCTTCCTGACAGGGATGAGGGAAGCAGAATTCAGGTCCTCTACAAGAGGAGTAAGTGCATTCAGCCACAGAGACATCTTTCTAGACCCCCCCCACCGTATTTTTTTTTACCAGTCACAATCATTGCTTTCAGATAATAATGGTACTTTCAAAACTTCTTAACCTTATATCTTCAAAACAAAATGAAAAGGAAAACAATGTATACCATTCTAGAGTTTATAGGCCTTGTAAATACTCATATTAATTTTAAAATCCAAATTTTACAATTGTTTTAACAAATGAATCAAATCTTTAGTCCTAAAGAGACACATTTGGGGATTTGTTGTTGAAGATGAAGTGACTGAAATCCTTCCTTTCTCCGCTGGTGCTTGGCTTGTGCTGTCTGTTCATTTGTTGTATCCAGAGATACCCAGCTCACAGGCACCCTTAGGAGAACTACATGATTTTAGAATTATCTTTGATTCCTGCCCACATCAAGGAAATATAAAGAACTTGATGTTTCTTACATGAATGGACAGGGATAATATATGAGAATTACAGCTGAGAAGCTCACACTATGGAGCCAAGAAATGACCCTGTGTCCTTTCTTAATTGTAAACCTCACTTATCAAATTCAGCGAACACATGACTGTGGGTGCCCATCCTCAAATGGGGCATCTCTAACACAACACACCCTGAGGCTCTGAGAACCTAGAAAAAACTTGGACTCTGTAAAATATATGGTGTCTTATAAGTATTTATCGAGGAAGAGTAGGTAAATTTGAAAATGGAGTGTTTTGAGAAGGAATCTTTGGCGGAATGTGGAAAGAATTATAGAGAGAGGGGATGGTAAAATCCATTGGTCTTGTGCATAAAATTCTCAAAAATAATTTAATAACTCACACTGTCATGAATAAGCTCTATTACTGATCCAGTCCTGCTGTGGATAACCGTCTCATTTAAATTTTGATGTCAGCCGAGTGACATAGCTCAGCAGGAAAAGGCTCATGACAGACAAGCCTGATAATCTTTGCCTGATCTTCAAAACTTGAGATGAAAAAAGAAATCTCACCCCATGCACACCATATGTGCAGTACAACAATAAAAATATGATTTAATTTGATCTTTCCCAATTATGCTTTCTAAATTTCATATCATAATTGATAGTTTATTTAATATGTTTATGAAACACAGTAGTCACCAGTGGCCACAAATGAGCATTTCTGATATCTTTGATTTATCTAATGGTACCAAAATATCTTATAACTTGACAAAGAATAAACAAAGAATGAACAAGCAAAATTTTTCCATCATTTAACTGAAAATAATTTCTAGACTTGATAGTATATGATATTATTCAGTTTTGCTATTTTTGAGAAAATACATATTGTTTATTATCTATTAAAACAATATTTTACTATCTCTTATGATAAGTAAGAATTTTGTGTTGTATAATAAAAGGTGAAATAACTCTCCATGCAAAAAAAATCCTGTAAAATCCCCTGAAAAGTGAGGTCAACTTATGAATTTCTCCTTTCCTTATTTCTCCACCTTCTTTTCTATTATTTTGTGTGTGTGTGTGTGTGGCTGTGTGTGTGTGCTGTGCAATTCATAGAACCTGATGTAAAAATGAGAATTTGTTTTGTTTTCATGGCCAAGGCCCACAGACAGCACTGAAGAGTTGAGCAATCATGACAAAGGCTGGAGACCAGTCACATGACACTTTATGCTCTACCTGATACAGAGACATTCTGAAGAACTGTACAGTGTCTGATAAAATTACAGCTCAACTATAAATTGTCCTGACTTTTAAAAGAATACTTTTTGGCTTCAAAGGTCTAGAATGTCCAAAGTCTGTTCAATAAAGAGTTAAACAAAATAACAAAACTCACAGAAGGCAACAGAGTTATCTATAAACTATAAACATTTTGGGGACAGTGGTTAAGGTCCCCAAAGGATCAAGGCTTTGGAATATTTTTATTTTCTTTATTGTATGAGAGAGAGAGAGAGAGAGAGAGAGAGAGAGAGAGAGAGAGAGAGAGAGAGAGAGACTCAACAGAGTATCAGTGGAAACACTCTTTGAAAGACATGAAAAATGAAAGATGTCACCAAGTAGAGTGAGAGCTCAGTCTTTTGCCCTTCATGTGAGGCAGTGATGATGAGGGGAAATATGAGTTCTGTTTATATTAAGTGGATTGTTCAGTGTTACTTAGGAAGCTAGACAACATGCGTGCAAACCAAGTGAAGCAGATATGTCTTTCCTTAGATATACTGAAAAGCATTGATTGATTCACCTGTGGATGAAAGTTGGCATTCTGGAAATACCTGGGGGTGGAAGACAAGCAAACATGATGGGGAGAAATACCTAAGGTAACCTAAGCTAAGAAAATCCTAAGTCAGTTTCTCCCTAACACACTAAGAACACTTCACATGTGCTTCAGGAAGAGCCTGCTCAAAAGACTTACAGAAGCAGCCTGACACAGCTAAGGCAGTGCCCACTCCATTGTCATGGTTTCTGTCCCATTGAGTATCATGAACAGTCAGTGATCTTTGTGCAGTAGTTACATCGAAGCAAGAAAACAGACATAAAAGGAAAGAAGAGAAGAGAGATGATCATGCCTTGGGCACGCACAGGGTAGTCAAGAGTTCCTGAAGCCCCATGTCAGAGAAGCAGAAAGGCTCATTAAACCCACACTCTAAAGCTGTCCAAGCTTCCCATGCAGCTGTGCTGTGCTTTCTGAGGAGGCAAAGATGTCAGATGTTTTAAAATCGTTTTTAAGACGATCACCCTAGGGCCTCCCTTTCACCATGCAAGATATAAAGCACTTGACTTGTGCCTCCTCAACCTGACTCACCTCCAACGCAGTCTCTTCAGAGCCCAGCTCACTTCATAAAAGAAGAAATAAATGGCTGATACAACAGTGTTTGTAGCTGGACAGGGAATACCAATGGTGGAAGCAGTTTGCAACTCCTTTCTGCTTTGCCTGCAGCATTTGTGGGGTTAGCATCTCCAATGGTGCTTGGTGGATATTGACAGAAAGTCTTTTTTCAAGGGCATTGATTATGAGCATCTGTTTAGAAAAATAAGAATGACTGGGCACTACAAAACCTGCACAGTGTACATACACATTAATTTATACTATCTTCCAACAGAAACAGAAATTAGAGTTAGTAGACATTAGTGTCAAGTTGGTCCTGCTAACTGAAGCTCATATGCTCACAACGTACATCCCACAACTCTATCTTTCCTGACTAAATCTCATAAGCTCCATACATGTATTGATGTGGGAGTGATTTCTTATTAATAAAGAAACTGCCTAGGCCCATTTGATAGGCCAACCCTTAGGTAGGCGGAGAAAACAGAACAAAATGCTGGGAGAAAGAAGCTAAATCAGTGAGTCGTCATGATTCTCCCACTCCAGACAGACGCAGGTTAAGATCTGCCCTGGTAAGCAACCTTGTGGACTACACAGATTATTAAAAATGGTTTAGATCAATATGTAAGAGCTAGCCAATAAGAGGCTGGAACTAATGGGCCAGGCAGTGTTTAAAAGAATACAGTTTCCGTGTAATTTTTTCGGGGCATAAGCCATGCGGGCAGCCGGGTGCTGGGGACGCAGCCCCGCTGCTCCCTCAACAATGTATCCTACTGGAAGTAAAACATGTGCCTTGGACAATGAGACCACACTTCTTCAACACTTCAAGCACCTGTTTGTTGGGGAAGACTGCTCATTCCTTCCTGACTGTTTAGACCTGAGATAATCACTCAGAAACTATATTATTTGCAATATTGTTTGGCCAATAGCTTAAGCATATTGCTAGCTAGCTTGTATATCTTTGGTTAACAAATTTCTATTAATCTGTGTATTGCCATATTGCTGTGGCTTACTGGCAAGGTTCCAGCGCATCTGACTCTGGTGGCAGTTCCATGGCTTCTCACCGACTCTGCCTTCTTTCTTCCAGCATTCAGTTTAGTTTTCCCCCTAGCTCTGTTTCACCCTACACAAACCCAAGCAGCTTTTTTTATTCATTAATCAATAAAAGCAACACATATGCAGAAGGGAATCCCACATCACCTATCATTACATTATTCTCCTAAAGAAATGAAATAATAAGCATTCAGATGCACACGTTAATAAAGGGAATTATTTATTTTTTTGAAATGTGAAATAAGGTGTCTATGGGCATGCACTATAAAAGAAAAAACATGGTGATGATGATGATGATGATTTAGTTTATTAACTGGAAAGAGAATTCTGTCTGGATTTTCTATTTTCTCTGCTCTCTACATTTTCAAGTTCATAAATGGTGGTGAGTGCCCACGTATAGGAGCTCTTGGATTGATGAGCTGCAGTGATGGGTTTCCATTACATATTCCTCCTCTTTCCACATACCGTGGTGTGGTTCCCCCTAAGAGGACCACCGCTGACTCACAGCGGCCCATGGAACCTCATCAAATGAGATTGAAAAGGAGGTTGAATAGAAGTAAGTTTATTTCCATGGGAAAATGCTGAAATATAAAAAATCCACATAGGACTGACTTGCTGAGGACAAAGGGAGCTCTTTTGATAACATCTACATGAGAATTATACCTCTCTCGATTGTCCATCATTATACTCTTAGATGACTACAGCTGTGGCTGGGACACGGAGCACTGAGAGGTAAGTAACACAGTGAAGGAAATACATGGTGCTTCCCTTAAGTCATAACATTTCAGGGTGATTTATTGGGTGTCATGAGTTTATTGCTCATATGTGTTGTTTGGGTTTTTTTTTTTTTTTGTGTTTTTTTTTTGTTGTTTGGTTTTTAAAAACAACTTTATGTGTTATCTTAGTCAGCAGAAATTAACCACCTTCCCTAAAGTAAGAGCCATTAGCCTCATCCTCAACAATCTTTGCAAGCATACACATAATATTCTTAATAGATAAATGCCAAAACCCAATTCACTCTCTTTTGTGCATTTATGCAACATCTGTATTAATTTGCTCCCCATAGCAAAGTCTAGTCATGGAAAATGGATAAAAAGCTTTCTTTTAATTAAAATTCACCAAAATTTAATGATAGTTATTTTCAGTTCCAATGCAGAAAAATGTAAGTGAATATAGAGCTTTTATCTTTTCTCTCTTCATCAGGTTAATTCTGAAGCATGTGGATCCTCTCTCCTCCCTCTGCCTACCGACACCTTATTACTCTATCTCCATATAGCTTTCTTTTTTCCTTCCAGACTTGAAGATCTCTGGCAGATTCTGTCATGTCTATAAAGTCAGCATTACATGTAGTGCCTAAAGATCACAAGTATTTACAGACAAAACAAAAATAAAATTTATCTTGAACTGTAATGTTATTGATACTTTACAAACACATTCTTTCCTTTGTTTTTGTTTAGTTATTGACATGTACAGGAGTTTGAGAAGTCTTGATACAAAGAAGCAAGGAAGACAGAATCCTATGATCTTCCCAGTTGGCCTCTGTCACCTCTTAGAAGTCATTGAAGGGCCCAGATGACTGTACAGTATTATGTGGGAATATATTTAGTTACATCTCCACCACAAAACCAGGTTATATTTAGGATCCTGTTCTGAGTTTTTAGATTATTTTTTTAATTTTATATGTGTGTACTACATTTCCACAATTTCCTTTCATCTCCTTCTTCCAACTCTCCCATGTCATCTTCTACCTCAATCCCCTAACTCTCAAATGCATGTTCTCCATTACTTACACACACACACACACACACACACACACACACACACACACACACACACACGTACACACATACATACACACACAGAAATGAATGTATAAATGTACACTCTGTTTCACTTAATGTTGCTCATATATACATACATACACACATACATGCATGCATGCATACATATACATACAACAAAGACTGACCAGTTGATATGAGATAACTAATTAGCAGGCTCGTGCTGGTGAAGGCTAATTCTCCTTCTCTAAGTAGGCATGAATTGTCTGTAGATCTTCATCTAAGAGTGGTATTCCAAGTGACTCTTTGCGGTGTTAAAGTTGCAATAAAATTAGCCATGATAACAACTTATATAACATCATCTGGAACTACCTCTTTATTGTCCCGTAATCTTTTGCTCAGATTTAACAAACGCAGCTTACAATGCCATCAAATTTGATTTGAGAATTTACAAGACCCCTCTTTTTCTTGTTATATGAAGGCTTCAAAATGAAGTGTGAGTATCCAGTCCCTGACTTAAACTATTTGAGCCATTTTTACTTTTCATTCAACCCATAGTGAAAGTTCGTTATGTGGTATCTGGTGAATATGGAAACAGGAGGAAAATCAGGGCATATCTACCCCATATAACAAGACACACTCCTGACATATTGGTGAAATTATCAGACAGACAGGCTACAGCAAAGGGAAAATTTCTGCTATCCATGTTAGCTGATATTTGATTATATTCTTAGCTTTGGATTGGAAGGAGGTGCAGAAAGTTTGTATACTCCAAAGGGGTTTGTTTTGAAAGCACAAGGATTTTAGGTAACACAAAAGAAGTGGCAAAAAATGACTATTTATTGAGGTTAGACAGCCCAAGAATATTATGTGCCGGACTTGGAGTAGACCATTTCTCCATGATCCTTGAGATGATCAGCAACATGGAGATTTTAGTGCAGGTGTGGCTTGTTGGTGTTTTACTGAAATTTCAAGTTCACACTTTGTATCAAATTTTTGTTTAAATCATCATTTCTTCATGTAATGAAATGAAAGTATTTTTAATGCTCAGGAATATTTATCATTGCATTATCACACATACACAAATGTTTAAGGGTCAAACTAGATATGGACAATGAAAGATTAGCTAATATATATACATACAAATATAATACACCATATATATATATCATATATATCCACCATATATATAACCACCTTAGAATTTGAAATGGCTATTGAAAGTTGTGTTTTAGAAAATAGTTAATGGATTGGGGAAACAGTTAATGGATTGGTGACTGAACTGGATGACTGTAGTGGTTTTTATTTTCTTTTGTATAATTATCTGTGTTTTTCAAATTTTGATAATGAGCAAGGATTATTTGTAACCACAAAAAGATATTACTGGAGAAAAAAGAAATAATGTATTTTAATATACATTTTAATCAATGTATTTTATAATATAATATATAAGAAGTGAATTTTAGTAATGTCTTTTAAGTGAATTTTGCAAGCTTCTCATGTCAAGTGATTCAAAACACATAAAAGTTTGGAATCCTTGCATGAAAAACTTGTGAAGAGCTTGTCACTTTTTCTAAATTAGTTTTCATCATTTCCCCGTGGAAGCACTATCGAGATGTGCAAGCACAGAATCCTAAGGGTCCATGAACCGAGTCTGGTCAACTGCCAGAGATGTAATATTCTGCGTACATGTGACAATGTTTCAAGAAAGAAGAAACTGAGTCATAACCTCCTGATGTCCTTACAAGGACATGGAACAGTGACAGGGCAGGGAGTTACCGTGTGCAGGGATGCAGTTCAGGTATATTGGGCTACATCCACACTAGTATTTGTCTGGAGACAGTTGAAGGCATCTCACAGATCAAAGACAAGATCATGTCAAAGACACAGCTTGAGTTACAGCATTTTGGTGAAGTTTCACCTGTCTTTACACCTCAGCATTTAGAAGATTTCTCTCCTAATTGACATTCACTTGACAGTGAAGCCAAATAATTCAAGCAGAAAATGTCCTAAATTTAATTTCTGTATTGTTCCAGACTGCTGAATAATAAAGTGACAAAGGATGTTATATTTTTAGCATTACCTGTATCAACTTTTTCCTGACATGCCATTCAAAATAAAAATACTGAAGTCAATTTTTAATTTTTATAGTATATCCAAACATGGGTTCATTATTAAAATGCATACTGTCATAGATCTCATATGGCCCCTCTTATGAGGCTATGAGTCCTTGCTTTAGTGAATGATGGTAATATATAGTGAATTTTTTAAATGATGTGAGTGTAACCTAAGACAAATAATTCCTTATTTATCAGTATACAGAAGAATATTGAACATTCTAAAATGAGATGAAGGAATAAAGAAATTACTAGGACCATGTTTACATTGCTGATGGACAATCTACAGATTTTTGTGTAGACACAAGAAGTTTAGTCTAGATCTTTGTTTAAAAGATACATTATTTTCCCTTCTTGTGGGACCGTTTTCCTCATACTAGACAGCCTCATTCAGTCTTGACATGAGGGTTTACGCCTAGTCTTATTATACCTTGTTTTTCTGTGTACTGTTAATATCAGTGAGAAGCCTGCTTTTTCTTAAGGGAAATGGATGAACAGTGGATCTGGGGTAGAAGGGAGGTGGGGAAGCTGGGAAAAGAGGAAGAAAGGGAGACAGGGGAGACAGACAGAGGTCGGAATGTATTGTATGAAAGGAGAATAAAAAAAAAGATACAATTTCATGTGTCATCAGAACATCATAACAAATGTTTATTTTCTTGAATGAACATACTCTGAAGTTTCTAGATGTTTCAGTGAATAAAGTGGAGCAAGCACAGCTTGAAATCACTACTTGGTTAAGTGACTGATTTCCAGATAATCAAGGTTACAGTGAGACTTGCTTCAGGTAAATCTAGAAAGTCTGGACAGAATGCTGATGCTCCACATTGGATTCTTAATCAGAGTGCTGTGTAAATATCAGGAGATCTCTAAATTTGTGTAAACAGATAATTTATAAACATAAATATTTAGGTTTTCCCCATCAGAATGAACATAGAAAATGCCATGATTGAATTACAATCCTTGGGCTTTCGTCCTCATATAAATTAGAGACAATGTGATGTTTTTGCTGATTAGTCTATGGATCTTTTACATGTTAACAACTTCGTAGTTAATATACCTATTACAACTTATTTAAACTAGTTGATCATGATCTCATCTTAAAGGTTTTGATTTTCTATTTTATGTTGCCTTTTCCTTTAAGAAGAATCAATAGGCTTCATCAACCTGAGAAGAGTGATCTGCTGCCCAGCACATTCTTAAGATGTGTTTTTCTCAAAAATTCTTCAAACTCTCCCTTTTCCATAAGCTATTTCTCACACTGGCATGCCCTATCTCCTTGACTTGCAGTGTACATCTCAATACCATCTTCTTTTAGGCATCTCCTCTATTTCTTCATTGTATCAAGCCACAGTTTTATTTGATATTGTAGTTCTCTCGCAAATCTGAATACTGTCTCAGTTGGTGCAACTTTAAGGTTGGAACTCGTGTCAGTCTGTGTCAGCAGGAGTGATCTGATTTATTAGGAACCTTAAGCACTGAAGCATTTTTGCTGCATTGTCCTGATAAAGCTATAATTAAATTATATACCCATAGATTAAAGTATGTACACATAGAAAATTATGCTAATGATGAATGATATTTCATGTGAGTTTAATAATTTAATCATCTATATATTATTGCCCTTCTCTGAAGGACTCTAAAAGATGAAATTTTGCAATTTTTTTCAAATAATTATATGATCTTATTAAAATTGCATTTTGATGACAAAAACATGAAGATAGCCTCTTGTTTCTTTGAGCTCTCTGCTACAAGAAAGCTACACAACAGTAGGCTGGAGAGGTGGCTCTCCATTTAAAGACATATCCTGTTCTTGAACCCTGAGTTCAATTCTCAACATCCACATGTGCTAGCAACTAGCTGCATGTAACTCTGTCTCCGAGGGGTCTTATGCCTCTGGCCTCCTCAACTACCTGCATATACGCATACACACACACACACACACACACACACACACACACACACACACAACACACACGTAAGAAAGAGATATCCATTATCAGAAGACTTGAATTCTATAATGCTATGATTTCTGCATAAATAAGGAAGCTATAACTAAAAGACGCATAGAATTACTGTAAATAGAAATTAAGGGGAAAGAAGGAGACCTTGTTTAGTGGCCAGGAACATTTGATACTTTCCAGAGGACCCAAGTTCATATAGCAGCACCCACACATGATGGATGACTCACATTCTCCTGTGACTCCAGGTCTGGGTGATTTGATTCCTTCATTAATTCCCAAAGGCACATTCAGGTGTACATAAGTGTCTGTGTATGTGTGTATGTATGTGTGTGTGATACACAAAACCAAGAGTGATGTGGGAGTGTCATATATCAATCTGTTGATTTCATTGGTTAAGTAATAAAGAAACTGCTAGGCCCATTTGATAGGCCCACCCTTAGGTGGGTGGAGTAAACAGAACAGAATTCTGGGAGAAAGAAGCTGAGTCAGTGAGTCACCATGATTCTCCCACTCCAAGCAGACTCAGGTTAAGATCATTCCTGGTAAGCCAGCTCGTGGGCTACAGCAGATTATTAGAAATGGGCTAGTCCAGGTGCGAGAGCTAGCCTAGAAGAGGCTAGATAGAAATGGGCCAAGTGGTGTTTAAAAGAATACAGTTTCCGTGTAATTATTTCTGGTAAAGCTAGCCGTGGTGGCGGCCGGGTGCCAGGGACGCAGCCCGCCGCTTCAACTACAACACAAGAGTGTACATTTCTTAGCTCATTTGCTAAAATATTCATTGAGTGCACTCAAAAAAAAGCCTTTTTAGACTCAAGACATATAGCAGAAAATTAGGCACACTGGTCCTATGAGTCAGTGAGGAGGCAGTTTAAAATATACATAGATAATTGGTTATGGGAGGTGACTTTCCAAAAAAAACCCTAAATTATTTGCACATTTAACATAGTTGATGAAGTACATTGTTGAGCTCAATTTGCATGAAATATTGTGAGTTTGGTTATTACACCTTTGTACAACATTGTACTGATACAAAAGGGAAACTATTTCTAGGTACTTAAACAAATACACACATTGTCAGAGAAATATTTAAAGGCTTAGGTAGGTATTTGGATGGAGTGGAAGTTATGTCAAAAGAGTGAAAGGGCCCAAGCTCCTAGAAAACCCATCACAGTGCACTCAGGCTGAAATAGAGTTACATAGCATTGGCTAATTTAGGAGATTCCAACACACACACACGCACAAAAAGAAGTTAAATAATGATACATAAATGTGAATCCATTAGGTTTTGAAATTGCTGACATTCCAATTTCATTTTAATGACACAGAAACTCATTTGAAAATGTTTTTTTGAAGCTCTTTGTTCTGTGAAAAGACAATACCACATTTTTTTGCAGTGACACAAGAATTACTATATTTTTACACAAAGAAAACACACCATTGAAGTGCCCTTTTCATGAGACATGATTTTACCTATATACATGCTTGACTATTCTCCACAAGCTAAGTAAACTCAAAATGGTGTCTCAAGCCTGAAAAATCACACACCTTGCTGGGGATCCAGAAGGCAATAGAAAATTCATACAGCTTGCAGGTCATTTGGAAAAGACACAGGTCTACCTGGCATCTTATGGTGCCAGGCAGAAGGCCACTACTATGGTGAGCAAATGTGTGGGGTTGTATGGGAGAGAGAGAAAGACAGAAGGGTTCATGTCCTGTGGAGAGGGGCATATCTGAAGAGTCGGAAGAGGTGAAGATGAGGCTGACGTGGGTGGCTTTACCCATGGCCACGGTGAAGTCTGGGTCTGGCCTGTTTTGGAACTGATGCAGCTGTTGTCTCGGTTGCTGTCCATGGCTCCTAATACCACCAAAGGCTAAGAGGATGGGGCTGTACAGATTTGGCTCCACCACTCACTGACTGCAACCCTAGGAAGACTTGGTCCTTCACTGGATGGAGCACTCAGGAGAGAGGGTCCTACCCATTATCCAGGCAGTACAATCTCACCGACCCTGTTAGCAGGGGCATGGGCAAGCTGGCCCTTAGAGCATGAAATTGAGAGAGCAGGTTGTGATCCTCTTTTATTCCATGTGGTGGCATGGGTAGGAAAAGATGGCCTTCTCCCCTCATCATCTGCAGCAGGTGGGGGATCTGATCCAACCTCTTACAAGATGCAGCAATGGGGAGAACAGGCCCTGAGCCTTGCCTGAGAGTTGACCCTGTAGACAGGGGCATGGGTGAACCATCCCTGAGGGTGTGATTGGAACATAGCTGGTACTGTCTCCCTCTTCTGTGGTGTGGTGATGGGAAAATGCTTTCTACCCCAACCCCTCCAGCTGGCAAGAGAGCTGCCCCTTACCATGGTGACATGGGTGAGGAAGAGATGTCCCTCCTTACCCCTTGTCCCTCACTGCCTGAGACAGACAAGGGAGCCCACCCTCCTCCTTATCAGTTCAGCACTTGGGAAAACGGGTCCTGTTCCTCTCCTGTGGAATACAATAAAGCTGACCCTGTTGGAGGTGGAGGTAATGGGTGAACTGGCCCTGAGGATATGGAAGAGGGATAGCTGGCCACACTCTCCTATTCTTCCATGTGGTAGTGAGGACATCCACAGACATAAAACGCATGAATAAACAAATCTTAGCAATTCCTTTTAGGTTACAAATCAAGCATATGGATTTGACTTAGTATTTGAGTTGAAAATTTTGCAGCTGACTCTTAATTAGTCTTCTTTCCACTCATCACAGGGTCTTGAACTGTGAGTGTGATCATTTTCTGTCTATCTACTGTGTGCTCACATCCTCAGTTATGAGAATTTTAAAAAGTATCATGTTATCTTTTGAAGCTGCAGTTGATTGGTTTATATTCTCTGAAATCTGCTCATTATTTTGTTCAGCATTTTTCTCTTGTCTTGGATGATTTAAATTTCATGTTATAAACCTATTAATACATGTTCAGAGTTTTAACCCATTATTCTCATGGTGGGAAGTATGGCCACATGCAAGCAAACATGGTCCTGGCCACCAAAAGATTCTATGGAGCTACATTTATAGATGGTTATAACTATAATATGGTGCTGAGAATTGAACTTGGAAACTCTGGAAGAGCAGCCAGACATGTTGAAACATCTCTCTAGTCCCCTAAAGGAAAGTTTTAAATTCTTCAGAGCCTTCGGTTATATGAGACCTAATAATGTCAAACTCAGATTTTTACCCTGATAAATATTGCAGAGTAGAATGTAGATCATATTTCAAAATAAAAGGCAGCTAGTCCCATTCTGTCCATCCCTGCACTGTGGAAGGGTGGATAGGGTTTTGTAGAAACTTAGGATTCAGTTTTAAATGAGTCATAGTACAGACATAATGCTCTCAGTCATACTTTCATAAGTGGGAGCTGTCATTTAAGTTCCAGAACCATCATCTCTGCTATGAAACACTGGTTTAGGAACAGCGTAAAATGGGTAATATTGCTTGCCCACCATGGGTCTTAAAACACATTCAAGTGGAGTTAAAGTGATGGAAAACTGCAATTTCAGCCTCAAATGTTTCTTCTGTAGCTCTTGGAAGACTTTTCTCGAGTGGAATCTCTCTGTTATCTAGCTGCCAAAATTGTCAGGAGAGCACAAGTTGATACAATTTCTAGATTTTGGAAATAGCATGTTCAATCTCATAACCCCTAAACTTGCTCCTTTCACCCAGTTATGTTGTGTAAATTTACATCACAAGTAAGAGAGAAATTCATGTGTTCTTGTGGATTCAAGCGACACTCAGAAAAAACACAAATAAGTGTCTGGTGAAATATTGAAATGCTTACTATTTCAATGAGGAATACAGATTAATAAAATGGTAAAAGCTTGTAGCTAGAGAATTGGTTCAGTGGTTAAGAGCATTTGTAACTCCTACAGAGGACTCAGGTTCAGTTCCCAGCACTTCATGACAGCTCACAACCTCCAGTTCTTGGGAAATAACACCCAGTTTCCAAATCCTCAGACAGTGTTCTCAACATGCATGTACCCAGACCCAGAGACAGATGACAGAGGACAGGCAGACAGACAGACCAGCTGACATGCACACACACACACAATAAAAATAAATCTAAAGAAGCATAAAATGTTGTAAAAAATGTAAAATCACACCTGACAATTCAAAACTAATCAAAAATAGCCTTCAGAAAAGATTTCCCTTGCTACATTGCTCCTTTATCTGGATGAGTTTCTCCTTCTGCTTGATTTTGTGAAAGTTGTACTCTGGTTTCCTTTAAATCACTGGATTCCTCTGTTATTCCCAGATCCACAGAGCCCATCAAAAACCAACAAGGAGACTGAGTCTCATGTGTAAAAGAAAGGAGTGTTTATTCTTATTCAAGTTCAAACTCCAACTCTCCATGTCAAGTGCATTGACACAATTGGGGTGGGGATTTTATAACAGAAGAGGTTGGGTTGAGGGATTTCTAAGTTTCAGGACTCCTGATTGGCTGACATTTGCCTAGGGGTGTCCTAGTGTAAAAAGAATGGGTGTGTGTATGTAAGGGACATTGTGTGATCCTATCTACGATGGTTGGAAGGTTAGGTATTTCCTGTACCTAGGTGCTGCCTGGGTAGTCTCTGGGCTCTACAGTTACAAACTCTTATGCTGGTCACTATAGCAAGTTCATTTGTCATCCACAACCAAGGCTTGTTTCTGATGTATAAGGCTTTGAATTTCCTCAACATCTCCAAATTTGTTTTCCTATGAAGCAGAGAAAAATTCACTCAGTGGAAGTGTGCTTATCAAATAATGAGTGACTCTCCCTTTTTGTGTGATGTCCTTAATTTGTTTTCAGTGTAAAAGCCATAGGTAAACTAATCCAGGTGGATGCTGAAGGGGAAATGCTGCTATTTGGCTTCATATAAAGAGTGATTTCTTGCCAAAAAGCCAAGCCAATACCAGAAACCATGTTGAAGGAATTCTAACAGGCCTGAATATGGCAAACATTTCAGAAAGGTTTTTTTCTTTTACCCCTTTTTCTTTCCTTTGTTAAACCATTACATTCCTAAAGCTAACCACCAAAGTCTACTTCCTTATTTGGACACTTCCTCATTACTCAGACAAACAACAAGGTCATGATATAAGGAGATCACTTGTTCATTCCCGGCTTGTTGAAGGAGCTGTGGGCCGGTTCCTGCCACCCAGCTCCCGGCCGCCTGGCTAGCTTATGCCCGAAATAACAACACACAAATTGTATTCATTTAAACACTGCCTGGCCCATTTGCTCTAGCTTCTTACTGGCTAATTCTTACATCTTGATTTCCCATTTCTATTTATGTGTGTAGCACTGAGGTGCGCTTACCAGGGAGATTCTAGCCTACGTCCATCTTGGATTGGAGCTTCATCGCGTCTGCCCCAGAGAGGAGAGGAAATTGCGTCTGAGCTCACTTCCCTTCTTCCCAGCATTCTGTTCTGTTTACTCCACCCACCTAAAGGCTGGCCTATCAAATGGGCCAAGGCAATTTCTTTATTAGCCAATGACCTTCCTCCATCACCGGCTGCTCAGCTCGAAAATAATTACACAGAAACTATATTAATTAAATCAGTGCTTGGCCCATTAGCTCTAGCTTCTTATTGACTAACTCTTACATATGAATTTAACCCATTTCTATTAATCTATGTATCACCACGTGGCAGTGGCTTACCAGAACATTTTTAGGATGTCTGACTCTGGCAGCGGCTCCATGGCTTCTCTCTGACTCCGTCCTTCTTCCTCCTAGCATACAGCCTAGCTTTCCAGCCTAGTTCTCTTCTTCCCTGCCACAGGCTTAAAGCAGTTCTTTATTCATCAACCAATAAAAGCAACACATAGACAGAAGGACCTCCCACACCACCAACAATCAAAATTCATTATTTGGCTAACATTACCATTCAGGGTTTACCAAGTCAAGATTTACCCAAGGGCAGACTCCCCATTTTCCTCTTAAAAACCCACTCTTGCAGAAACACATTCTCTTAATTATAATCTCTTGCTGCTGCTCTTGCCTGCTTGAACTTGCTGCTGCTGCAGCCTTTGCAGCCTCTCCAACCCCACTGCAAGCCCCTTCGGGATAATAAATCTCTTTTGTGCTAAGAATTTGGTGTTGTACAAGAAAGCCCACTTAACGGACTAGCCTGGGCTCATAGGTGTTCACAGACACTGGACTGGCAATCAGAGAGCCTGTATGGGTCTGATGCATGTATAATAGTGTACCTTTGGTTTTCTATGGAATTCCTAACCTAAGTCTCCTAAGACTGTGACTCTTTTGTTTACTTTTGGGTTCCTTTTCATGCTACTGGGTTGCCTCATCCTGCTTTAATACAAGGGTCTCTAATACAAGGGTTTTTAATACATGGTCTCACTGCAACTTGATTGGCCATGCTTGATTGACATCCACAGGAAGCCTCCCCTTTTCCGAAGAGAAAATAAAGAGGAGTGGATGGGGAATGTGGAAGAGGTGACTCTGATGGGAGGAGAGGAATTTAATATTCATATAAGAGAAGAATAAATGAAAAATGAAAAAAAGAATTTGGTGTCTGTGTATGTATTGTATGAATTCTGGAGGGATCAACCTTCCTTTTATGCGTAGATTTCACCATATATGTGCTTTTGTCAATGGAAACAACCTATCTTATGTCTTGTCTCTTTTGTAGCTGTTTACTACAGAATTTCTCAAGCTTGCTGGTACTTAAGTATATTTAAAGTCCATGCTATAACTATGTCAGAAATTTTGGTAATTTTCCTATAATAAAAGAAAAACTCTGCTGAGTTGGTTTCTTTTAAAACAGCAGTCAGTTTTTATAGGATACAGATGACAGTTCACTTTTATCAGACAAAATGAAGAGCACACATGGTTTCCACTGTGCTTCTCTGATAGGAAACCTCAGAGTGGATTGCAAACCTTCTGAACGTTCTGCCCCATTTCTTTCACTCTCTTCTTTCTCTTTCTCTCTTTCCTCTATACAAATCCACACACACACACACATTCATTTTCATTTTTACTTATAATAATTGGCTCGCATCATTTACCAGGTTATAACTAAAACATTTTCTAAGACATTTTTCTTATGCTTTTTCTGTCAAGAAACAGAATGACACTCAGACACAATTTCCAGCACACTACTGTAGGTAGACTGTGTTCCAATGGACACTCATTATAATGAATTCAGCCATCATGTCTGTCTGGGTATAGGCAATTTCAGTAGATGAATCTTTGAAGCTTAATACACACCATGCTAAAGCTGACTGCATTCATCAACTACATTTTAACAATTTTTCTTTCCATCTTTCAAATGAACAATTGCATTTTGACACAATATACTGCTCATAGTGGTGATCCTAAACATATTATTTAAAAAACACCTCAATATCTCAGCTGCAGAACTGACAGCTATTACCAATAGCTAAATTTACAATTATTCTGTTAAAATTTAACACTGTTTCCTGGCATCATGCATGGTCAGCATACAGTGCTGTCAAACCTAATCCTGGAGTAATCCCCTAGGATCAGTGAGGAAGAATTCTGCTTGTTGTTGCTGGATGGACACACTGTATGATCAGGGCATGCCAGCAAAATCCACTGCCCTTCCCCAAGAGGTCTCTGTTAATCTGCCAAGCACTCAACAGAGACATTGCATGACAGTAATTTTCTAGAATGACCCTTAATGAATCCTGGCACATGTTTGTTTTTAATCAAAGGCCATCACACTCTGTGTAGCAGATGCCCAGATGTCATTATGGATTACGTGGGATATGAGCATAAAATGATGCATTTTAAAATTTCTCTGTTACTTTTATTATAAGTAATGATGCTTTCTTCAGAGCACAGCATACTACATCTGACTTCAGCATCCTCACTAGCTGTCAACATTTTTGATCCTGTTTGAAAAATGGAAACAGATCCTGAGAACTTAAATGATTTGTAACAGCAGGGACCCTCTGAGTTGTAAGGTTACTTATTAAATTAATAAAAGCAGTCAACTAAACAGAGAGGAGATCCTTAACTTTTTCATGACTATTGGTTTGAGTTATGTTTTATAGTATCATCTAATCTCAGTTCCCTTGCAACAAGAATATTGAGAGCTCAGTAAATCTGTGTTTTCTAAGCTCTTGACAAGTGGAAGGCAGAGCCAGACTGATTCAGGTGGTCCCAGTGATCCTTCTTGTTTCCTTTGGAAGGTTCATCTCTATCACCAGGAATCATGTGTGACTCTATTAACAGAGGAACTTTAAGGAAAGTTAAAAATCAGATATCTGTGTTTATGGTGATAAGAAAAGTTGGAGGAAATCAAAACTATCAACATGCAAGTGTTTCATTGACACTTTAGTCTGCAAAGGCAGCTTGTTTTGGGCATCTTAAGGATGTGTGATAGCTGTACCACAACACATCACAGCCTGAGACTAGAACAGGATCTACCCTCCACATCAGATTTTAAGACCTGGATCCCTCATCCTATTTTTCCAAAAGACAAGTGATTAGATAGATACCTACTGATATGTGTTGATAAAATTAAAATCTAGACACAGTGTGTCCTAGTTTTGTTTCAAAGGCTGCTTGGGGAAAAATGTGTTTATTTGACTCTCAAGTCCTGATCAGAGTCTATCCTCAAGGGAAATCAGGGCAGGAACTCAAGTGGGAGCAGAGTCAGGTGCCATAAAGGAACATTGCTTCCTGATGTGCTCGCCAAGGCTTTCTTAGCTTGCTGTATAGCACCTGGGGCCACCTATGTAGGGGTGGCAGCACCCACAGTAGGGTGACTCCTCCCCCCCACTTATCAAGAGTATGTAATGCAGACATGTATATAGGACAATCTATCAAGAGAAATTCCTTAATTGAGATTTGCTTTAATCAAGTATATCTAGGTTCTGGTCAAATTGCCAAAAAACTAGCCATTGGACAGGATTTCTGTTAAGGAGTCATATAAATTTTCTCTATAAACTCTAGAGAAGACCTGCAGCCAAAGATGGAGAGCTGCAAGCATTGTTATTATTCATGCCATTATTGAGAGGGCCCACTGGTCAATTGAGAGACAATATGGCTGCCATAAACCCTTCCATCTCAATGCTCCCTCATCACCAGCCCAACAATAACGTCTAAAGTTGGGATTTGGACAACTTTACACATCTGTTCTCAGTCCACCCATCACTGAATATGTAGACTGCCCATTATACTTTTGTTATATAAATTAATAAGAAAAAATAATGGGGAAATATGAACATTTATACATAGTCCTTTACTCTGGAACCAGTCAAAACCTGATCTGCAGATTAGTAATCGTTCACAAGTCAGAAAGCAGACATTTTTCCTCGAAATATGTTAGATACACCATTTTCAAGTATAATGTAACATACAACACCAATAAAATATGAAATGTAATACCACTTCAAACATCTTATTGGAAAGTATGAATTAGCTGAATTTTCTGTCTTCATTATTTACAAAAATGGAATAAAATGCTAATATTTAATAAAATAGTTCTTCAACCTACAACTAAGAGAAAGATAAATTGATAGAATGTAAAATTAATTTTGATTCTGTTTCTAGCTTTGCAAATTCCAAAGCTACTATTTTATAATAAAATGGCAAGTACATTTTCCAGTCATTTTAAGCTCATATTATACAACAGTGCAGTTCCTCCACCTGCACTCTTATTGCACTACCACTGCAAGAATGAAAATGAGAAAAACATCACAATGCAAACCGTGTAGACTGTCAGTCCCGTGACATTTGCAAAAACCTCCAGGAAATGTTTGCTCATACCCTAAAATATTTGAAACCCCAGTGTTTTAAAATTTAGCAAGCATCTTGATGAATTTTACATAACCTATAATTATTAAAGCTATCCGGTGTATTTTCACCAAATTAAAGCACAGAGAGATGTAAAACTCTAGTTTTAAGTCCACGGAAATCACCTGTGCAGGGTAAAGGGAGGCAGAAGTGGGAGGGGAGGCTGTTTCCCTTCACTGACCTTCAGTGTAGTGTGGGTGGTTACCTCACAGCTCTGTTCATCAACAGGGCGGAAGAAGACATGCTCCATTCCATGGCTGTGGTTCCAGGAGTGCTTAGAGAGGAACTACATATATACATACATACATCTCATTTGCATACATATGGAAACATATTTGTGTAGCATTACACAGCAGGAGGCCAGGTCCACAGCACCATCTTTGGTGTCCTGTCAAGAAAACTTTTGCTTTAAGGATGTCTATGCCTAATGTCAAAACCCAAATATATTTGAAATTTTAAAAGATATTCTTCATGGTATAAAATGGCTGGAAATAATGAAAGATACCCTAATTTCACTTTGCCAATAAAATTAATAGATTTTTTTCTGACCCTCCGGGGAAAAAGAGAAAAATCAAGGCTTTGTACAACCAGCAGCTTCTGTCACAACATTTTGTCTGCACCAGAGTGAAAAATGCTAGAACAACAGCCTGAAGTCCTGAAGTATTGGCATGTATTTACACTGGGTTCTGTGTGATCATTTGACATTTGATTCCCAAGTGAAAAACTAAGCACACTGAGGTTTCCATTTACATCCCTTACCTTTTTATATATGGCAGGTGCGGAGTTTAAAAACTTACCAATGCCTATTCTAAAGCAAGAACTGAAAGACATACTGAAGAATTCAGCTGTCCTCTTTGCAAGATGCAGTAACTTACTGAATATATTTTCTTAATGCAAATCGTTGTGGAAACACAACTTGTTATAAACTAATATAAAATTAGGAAAGTAAAATCAGACAGATCATTAAATCTGCATGTCATCCCAAGACTGTACAATGCTGAATAATTCATTATCTCTTTAGCATATCTGCATGCCCTAAGAAACATGCAAACTGTTACTATTACTGAAGTTTTCTTTAAATTTGAAAGAGAACTATATATTCACTTTTTTATCTCTGGGATTTAAAAATTCTAGATTCAAAAATAATTAACATTGGACTCTATATAATTAAATCAATAGAGGAGATTCGGCAATGCTCTGTGGTGTACTCAGAGGAAACAACTGTCTCATTGAATTAAATAGACTGCGTCTATCCCAGGTATTTTCTCAGCTGATTTGTTTGATGCACCATTTTGTGTAGAAGGAAAACGAATCTCTATTGGATAGGCATCAAAAAAGCACTGTGGTCTTGCTTTAACTACCTGATCTAGAAGTCCGTAAACACCAGCCGTAAACTGCACTGAACTGTAACAAAGTCTGACGCAAGTTTCTTCTTATTGAACAGACCACACTTGCACAACTAGATAGAAGGGCTGTATGAACTGTGTTTCCACAGGTTAAGAAAGTATTCAGGCATCAATATCAGCAGATCTTACTTCTTAAATAATACAAATAGAATAAGATTAAAAATAATTAACCTGTCTTGATCCCTTTAACTACATTAAATATATATCTGCTAATAAAGTTTTGCACAACTATGCAAAAATATTTCTACTTTATTAGATCACTCATAGATGCCTGACTATTATCAAATAACATGGAAGACAAATGCCTCCTGCTTCAGGACATTTCTGAGAACGTTTAGTATGAACAGAGTTAATGTGAACTTGTAGCTGGAACTTAGAATCTCTAAGATGTATAAAATTGCTGACTAAAAGAAAAATGCTTGGAGAAAGAGAAAAGGCCATTAGGAGCTCTTGTTGCTTTTTTGGAGGACTAGGATTCAGTTCCTGGTACCTGTGTAGTGTAGCTCACAACCATCGGCAATTCCACCTCTCTTCTACCTCATGGCCACTGCATTCTCTCTCTCTCTCTCTCTCTCTCTCTCTCTCTCTCTCTCTCTCTCTCTCTCTCTCTCTCTCATCCTCCCACAGAAACACATACACACACACACCTCACCACATACATACACATGAATAAATAATAAAGTAAATATGTTTTAAAGATGAAATTGCACTTTAAGGCTGCAGTTGGGTAAAGGGAACGATAAGAATGTAAATTGTTATGCTTCTTTGAAATGTTCATCTTTGTTCAGTGGTATCTTTGAAAAATAAAACATTATCAAGTATATTTTTGAGAAATCACTATACATTGATTTTCTATACTGCCATACCCTTAAGACACAAATAATTTTATTTAGAATCTGTTGTCTTCAGTTAAGATATAGTTGGCTAATTTAATTATAGGTGGTTTTTATTTGATCTTTATCATATAAAACAGTATATCATTAATTGTATACTAAGAAGACAAAATTAATCAGCACCCATCATTACATACTTTTTCAGTAATAGGTGATTGTTCTGCAAAGTGATCAAATGACAAACCTAGAATTATTTGGAAATTTTATTAACTTTATAAAATTAAAACTTTTTCTCAGGTAATTCTATAAAAATCTGTTTCTTTGCTCCCAAATTACAAGGCAGGCAGGAATATGTCAGCATTGTTGCTTTGAGATGTCTTTCTAGACCCAAAATACACCTTCTATTATGTCAGTGCTGTGCACTTAAATTTGGTGACTTTCCACAGTGTTCTCTGTCAGTTACACTGTAGTTCAGTCAAGTAAAGTAAGAGAGCATGTCAAATCAGAACATTTATCAAGTTTCCACTAGGAAAGTAAACTAAAACAGAGGGGCTCCTCATCTGTTGTTACAAGATTCACCCTCTCTTTTGATAGACAAGTTTGAAATCTGCCGTACTCACAGAAGGTTGCCTACTGTGTTGCATTCTGTGGGCTTGCTTGTCTAAGCTTTGTATGCGACCAATGCTAAACAAATAGCAGTGCTCTTGGTTTGCTGTTTACAAATTTAGATTTAAATACAAGCTTTTCTCATCTTAATGCATTTTCCATACAGGTTTTCAGCAGTTTAAAAACATATTCTCCCATTTATATTATAAGCTTGATTTGTCTATAGTAATGAACTGTTCATAAAGTATTCCATTTTTAAGCCCCTTTTTGTAACCAAGCCTACTTAGGTTTTAGATTCTTAACTATCGACTGTTAGTTACTATAAGTATGGGGAAGGGACTTGAGAATGTATCTTAATATTGGGAAGGAATTTGGGAGGCAAAAAACTTCTGGGATTTAGCTTTTTCTTCTATTCTGCAAAAGGAAGGGAAACTAGAAGGTGTAATACAAGTTGCACACACTGACTGTTAAGGAATGTTTATGGACCGCCTTTCGAAAGACTCATAGAAAAATCAAAGTCCAAGATTCTTGTTTCTCTGGGATGCCACTCTTTGAAACTTGGATATTCTTGCTTTCAAATTTTACAACATGAGTTAAAATTGTAACCACTATTTTAATTATGATTTGATTTTTTTCAATGAGCACAATCACTGATTAAAAATAACACACTAACTTAACCGTAATATAGTAGACATAATATTGAATTCAATCAGTATGTGCTCTCAAAATTGAGAAAAACAACTTCCATCCATGGGATGATTCTGTCAACAATAACTTCAGTAAGTGAAGGAATTAAATAATAAAAGGAGATGGAGGACACAGATCAGTGCATTCAGGGAGTTGAATAAAAATGAACCAAACCATTGCTGCTCCACTACTCAGAAGGTTGAAGGTTCAAATCTGTTCTTTTCTCCTGTGCCCACTATGGAGTGAGATTATACATGATGAATAACCAAGGCAACTGGCTAGCATTACAATATGGTATATATAATTGTAAAAGTTCAGGTTGTAGCTCTTGCCTTTGTTCTATTTCATTGTTATTGTCATCAAGCACTGGCTACCTCAACTTTGGGTAATTAGTGCATCAGCTTTGTGGGCCCAGAGTGTGCACAGAAGATACACTGCTCCTAGAGTCTGCCCTGACAGAACCTGAGAAGTTCATGAGTGAGCACACCTTCTTAGCTAGGATTGCTAGAAATGTTGCTTTACAATGAGATAAAAGTCTTCTTTCTATGAAGGCAGAATAAATTAGTGACCACAAAATAATGAAAAGATATTGTAGATGCATGTTTGGCCTTACTGCCAGCTTCACAAAACCTATGAGAAAGAAAGCTGTATTCACCATAACATCTCCATAGCCTTCACTAACATAAGATAATTCCGAATATATGACCGAATGTGTCACAGAAACATGGGTTAAGTCACTTTCTTCATCAGAACCTTGTTTAATTAAGTTCAAACCCAGAGCAGTCCAGATTACTTGAACTCGTGATTTTTAATATAAAGCAAAAATTAAGAACTCTATTATAGAGCAACCCAAATTGTAAGTGCAAAATAAGGAGTATGTATTTAAAGGAGGCAGAAGGGAAGGCTGAATTATTCATGCCAGAGAAAGACAAGCAAAATCAGAAATGCTAAGAATGTACAGAAGAGATTCTCTTTTCTCTTTCTGTTAGCCAGCCCATGGTGAGATTCTGCCCCTTGTCAGACCCCAAGTTGTGTTTGGTCTGTGCTAGGTAAATGGAGAGAAAACTTGGAGAATAGAAGTATTTGGTAGAGCTTTCAGTTCTTGCTGACGTGGCTCTGAGCACTTGAGTAAGAGAGTTCAGGGTGACAAGAGAGTGTGGTGAAGGAGGAACCTTGCTGCCCAGAAGGAAGTATGTTACCATTGTTGTACACACAGCAGGGACAGCACTTGACAAGCAGGCTGGGTCGGGAAGAAGAGTGTAGTTTGCATTCTTGCTTTTATACCCAACGTAGATGGTGCATTTTAACCACTGAGTCTCCAGAGTCAAAGTGACTCCCTCTGCTGACATCGTAAAGTTGTACCCCTAGATGTGTGCAAGGAGTTGAACAATTTTGTGAACTGAATCATTTCACCTGGGGGAAATGTATAGGAATTGAAAGAATTTTAAGAAGTGTGTAAGAAATATCCTGGCCTTTTTAACTCCAAGAGATTGTTAGGTAAAATGTAAGTATTTTTGTGATTCTGAGACAACAGAGGCAGAATAAACCAAGGGAGACATAACTATAACATGAATTAATAGCAAGATAACCCTTGCTATAAGGGAAATGGAAGCTGTTCTTATGCTGAACTGTACTCTGACATTTTACGGATGGTAGAATTTCTGAGGAATGATATTGCATAGGATTTATAGCTGAGGAGGTTTCTAAGTCAGTATAATGATTCCTTTTAAAATCACAGTAACCCCGTGGAGGACAATCTTTCACCTGAGATGTCCACTGTCTTCTGTCCATCACTTTACAATGAGGCATCACCTTTCAGGAGTCAGATAATGTGGTTGCATTCTCAGCTCTCCTCTGATACTCTGACCTTAACTGTGGCCACTCAGTTCTGAGTCTATAGAGGTAGAGACACTTTGTAGAATTTGGAGATCCCTAACTCTATAGTATTTAAGGTAGTTCCTTATAATCAAACTCTTTATGTGTGTATTCACACACACACACACACATATATATAATTGTATGTATGCACATACAAATCTGTTTATAAGCATAGTATGTATATGTTTTAGCCCATTTGACGTATGAGAAATTGACAGTTAAAAGCGAAATGAACTTGTTTCTAACCATCCTGAAGAGCAGGTTATTCGTCAGAGAGCTAGCAGATTAGGTATTTAGAGAGAGCCATATTCTTGTGCCATAGAGGACTGTCTTTTAGCTGTGTCGTCATGTCAAAATGATGTTCTGGCTTCTCTTTTGTAGACACTACTGAAGCCTCATGTGGTATAAATGTAACTCTCCCAAATATCTGAAGATAATATATATTATCTTTAAAACTAGTGGAAAACTGTAGAAGGAAGAGTCTTAACAGTCACCTGTCCCCGTGTCCCCCTTTTATAATGCCATTAGCAGTTTCCCTACACGGAAGTCAGACCTCAGCACCATCTAGATTCCCTTACAAGCATAGTAGAAAGCAAAGTATGCCACAGTGAACCATAACTCCAAAAGAGTTCAGGATATGGCATGCCACTTAAAGTATGTTGGCCGTTCCTGGTGGTTATTTGAGGTGCAAGGCATTTGAAAGAGAAGACAAATTCAAAAGAGGCATCTTCTCTGGACCCTTTTCTCTGCACCTTTGATAAGTTGTTTCCTGAAAGCTGAAACTCTGGGGCAAGGTTGTGAGAATTGTGCCCTTCCTGGAGGGCATGTAATTGGGAAGGGTGTCATGTTCTCTCTCTCTCTCTCTCTCTCTCTCTCTCTCTCTCTCTCTCTCTCTCTCTCTCGTGTGTGTGTGTGTGTGTGTGTGTGTGTGTGAGAGAGAGAGAGAGAGAGAGAGAGAGAGAGAGAGAGAGAGAGAGAGAGAGAATTTGTGGGACAGTCGCTTTTCTTTTCTCAAAATTAGCCAAGTCATCTGTTCCATGTGACATGTAATATCTTCCTATTTCTCTCTAATTATGTACATATCCTAGGAAATTAAAGTCTGGTGTAAATGACTAGTAAGCATTCTTAGAATTAATTTTTTACCAGTTAATTCTCCAGAAATGGCTTCACATAGACAATATGGTTATTTTATAACTGCTGTTAGTTCATATATACAGCTTTCCAATTGTGTCCAGATGGTAATGTTTCTGTGTATTCATCCATAATCTCTGACTCATAGTCTTTCTATCCACTTCTTTTGCAGTGATATCCAAAACCTAGAAAAAGATGTCCCATGTATGGGCTGCGCATTCTACAAATTCCTATACCATGCATCTTGGCCAGTTGTGGGTCTTTGTATTAAGCACTAAAAAAAGTGAAGCTTTTCTAATTAGGAATGAGAGCTGCATTGATGTATGGATGTAGTAAGTCCTTAACAGTCAGTTTAAAGCCATCTGCATTTATCAAAATAATTGTAGCGAGTTTTCCATTAGGTCCTATTATCAGTCTGTCCTCCGGTTTTCGGCCCAACATTGGTACCAAGGATGAATTTCCTCTTGCAAAATGGGACTCATACATATCAAGAAAGTAGGTGATGTTTTTGTCACTATGCATCAATGGGCACATATTACCAGGCTTGTTACTGTACTTTGCAGGGGTGAAAGCTGAGTAAGGTTAGTGACGACTTTTCTCCTTTGCTAGCATCCAACACTCTAAAAGCTATTCAGTAGGGATAGCTTCAAGGTCAGCCCCAGTTGGGAACGTCCACATTCTGTGACTCAGTATGTAGTATCTTCAGCAATGTCATCTTAAAGTCAAGTTACAAATGGTAACCTGGCACGTTGGCAATAAACTTTAAAGTCGCTAGTTTATGAGAATCACTGGCATCATCTCCCAAGATGTACCCCATTCCTGGAACTTGGACTTCTACTTTTTACTCTCTGGTGTCTAAAAATCACTGCCACCCATCACAGGTAACTTCATTGTAATGCTATAGTTCTCTCTTTCTCTTCCTAGTCATTTGTTATAAGAATGTATTAAATAGCAAATTGCTTGTTTAAGAACAAAGGAATTTTTCACATGCTGTTATTGGTCAGACTATTTTATCACAAAGCCTAGAACTCCTGGTGGAGAGGCTTGGAACTCACACATGATCATTGCCATTATTATTTCACTTGTATTCATTCATTCACTTTTTTTCTAGCCGGCTACTTAGCTGTACCAGTTAGGCTAACCCTGAAACCCTGTGTAATTTAGAACACAGTTTGTAAATGGAAGGAACATTGCTCACCACTGGTTAAAAGACTAAAGGAAGCAATAGCTTAAGGCTGGCTTGGATGTAAGAACAGGCTCAGACAATAGTAATTATATTTACTTTAAAAGGACATTTCTTCAACGTAGAATGTCATTTTCTAGGCACTTGAATGTCTTAATCTAATACTTTGTCATAAATAGAGAATTTATCAAGTTTCATGGCTCTAACAACTCATTTTGTTTTAAGAAGCAATGTGTGTATATAATAGTTGTATTTTTGATGGGGTTTATTGTGTCCTTTCAATCTATACACAGTGTGTGCTGAACAGAAATAAACTTCTGTTAATAAAACTGTGTGTTCATGAAACAAAAATCTCTCCCTCCCTACCTCTCTCCTCTTTTATCTCTCCCACTCTCTTTCTCTTCTTGTTTCTCTCTCTCTTCTTTTTCTATCCCTCATTCTTTACTGGTTAGTGGTAAAATGCATCTGTTTCCTTTCCCTATATCAAGTAGAATTTCTAACAATTGATCTGACTTCCTATCCATCAGTTTGGTCTGAATCTGATAGCATGTTTCCTTCACTGCAGTAGATTCACCAGGCCTCACGCAGTTGTCTTTCCTGTATAGGAAGGCAGTTTCGTTCATGTATGAGCCCTGTGGAAATAACACTGAGTACGAAAGGAAACAAGCTCTTTACGTTTGTGACATCATTTTTCCTATAACTTTCCATAGCAATATGTTTGCTATCTCAGTTTTAAACAATAAAATGAGTGAAGCTTACAATGCTGAGATTTCCCGCTTGGTGGTAGGCATACAGCTAAGAAAGGAGAAATTGATGTGAGTTCACATCAGGATGACTTCAGAAATCAAATTCTTTCCCAGTGCATGCTGAAAACTCTGGGCCATTAGCTTTGCAGAGAGATGAGCCACGGTGCAGAAGCATCCCACTCAGCCCACAGGTGCACCTTCCCTTCACAGCATCCCAAAGAGCAGAGTTTTCCCAAAAACCTCAAGAATTGTTATTTGAATTGAATTTGATATTCACTCAACTTACAGAGTGCTAGGTTCTTGGTGCTTTTTCAGCACATGTAAACATTTTACATGCAAAATTGTATTAATGGAAACAAATGATTCTGTGTAGGAAATATTAAAGACCTATAGCTGATCCCACATCTGTGCTCTGTAAGCATGCCAGGAAATATTAGTCTGCCTTTTGAGATGCTCATTTTATGATCTATTCCTAAAGGTATGCATTATAAAATAATTTTCAGAGATAACATAGAGCCAAGAAATTTGCAATTGTATCATAAATCAAAAGAATAGCAAGCAGCCAGGTGGTGGTTGCACGTCTTAAATACCAGCATTTGGAAGGCAGAGGCAGATGGATCTCTGTGAGTCTGAGGCTCACCTGGTCTACCAAAAGAGTTCCAAGACTAGCCAGAAAAACACAAAAAGATCTTGTATCACGAAGTCAAAATAAAAAAAAAAAGATAACATCAGGTTCTGTTGGAAGTCATAAAAACTGTCACAAGGAAAGGTAACGTGCAGGAGGAAACGGAATGGTTGGATTGACACTCTATTTTCAAGTCAGGCTCAAGTCCAGGCTTGTTGTTCTACTTACACAGTGGGAAAATCTTCAACTATAAATGTTCTCTTGTCTATAGAGTGGTTTCATTTTTAATTTTTGTTTCATTTCCCTAAGATCGAACTGTTGAATTTACATGATGGGTCATACTAATTCTCCATTGAAAGCACAGTGGGAAGTCAGCAAGTATTTAAATTCATAATATCATGGTATAGACTGAAAAGGTAAAAAAGAAATCATCTGCAGGTGGATTCAGGATGAGCCAGGTCAGAGGCTATGCATACATAGTTAATTTAAAACAGAGAGGGTCTGAGGCTTATGGACAAGATGCTGAAAAAAAATATGAAAGTTCACGTAAAGAGCCCATTTCAGCACAGTTTATTTTACATTATGGTAGGATCATAGTATACACATTGAATAACTTGAAAGTTTTACATACTGAATATAGAATAGCACACAGAGAGAATGCAGTAGCAGAGACATAGAGAAGGCAAGACTTGAAATGGTCTTACTTACTGCTGGATGCATTGCCAAACTTCAGCAGAGGTTAGAAAGCCTGGCAAGAGCCCAGTGGTTTTTCTGAGCTGAGGATAAAGGACAGGTTTCTGTGAAAGTAAAGGAGACAAGAGTTTTCAGTGACAATAGGACACAGAAGGAAACAGCATGGGAAGACTGTCAGAGGCCACTGGGCCACTAAGCGAGGGGTTAAGGAATGATGTGGTGGTTAGAGGAGGAAGCAGACAAAGGCCAAGAAAGGAGATCCTTGTGAACTCTGTCACCATTTAATATCAGTGCATAAGTGACTTCAGGTCCCCTGCTGAGAAAAAGATACACAATTCATGAAGCCTTACACAGAGGTTTCCAGAGACTACTGTATTAGAAGGGTAACAAAATTAGTCCTAAATGAATGGTTCCTTTTGTTGCATTTAAATGTCAGCCTCCAAAAGATCAACCTATCCAATGAATGAAAAATAACTCACTTTCATCAAACATTCGAGAATGTTTACAGAGAGGAAAAAAATTCAGCATCAATAAACATAAAATTTATGGTGTCTTTTGGTAAATAGTTACTGACTACTTACAAAGAAACAAGGAGAGAAGGTTTAATAAATAGAAACAAACTGAGAAAAGACATAGACTGATGATAGAGTTAATTAATGACGTCGTATAATTGTTATTATTAAACATGGAAATACATTTGTGAATATATTAATTTAAAAACACCAAGAAAAAACCTGGGCATGGTGATTAAAGAATACAGAAATTAACCCAAATAATCTAATTCAAACTTCTAGAGATAGAAAAATCAACATCACCTGAAACAGAAATAAACAAACAAAAAGAATGAGATGGACAAGGTATCAACTTTTCTATAGGAGAGGGAATCATGGGAAGGCTTCCAAGAACTAACAAGGAAACACATTGATTTTGCTGCAAGTCTGGGACACAAAGGTCTTCATGTTCACTGAGTCCTCAGTACAAGTACACTGCTGCAGTTTTCCTTTGGCTAGCCCATTATAAGATTTATTTTATTTTTAGTTTGTATGTATGCACATGGGTATAGATATCTGTATGGGGGTGACTAAAGGAGGTCGGGAGGTGTTTGGAGCACTAGAGATGGAGGTTCTTTCAGAACTGATACTGATTTATGATGATGGAGGCAAGAATGCCATCATGACTGCTTCACGAAACAAGGGCAGTGAGCCTGGCAGGCTTTTGGACACTCCCAGCAGCAGAGATCATCGTTCACTGAAAACATTCTGTGATGATTTTGGACTCTGTAAGATGGATGCTTCCTGTTTGGCAAAGAAAATGAAGAGACTTCTTTCTTTCTCAAATTTATATATTCCTGTGCTGAGGCATAATTTAATTGAGGATCAAATGCTTACACTAAGTGATTTCTCTGACCACAAAAATCACGACTAATAAAAAGGCATGCATTTTTGTCCTGAATGTTAATACAAATATATTTAGGTTTGTTTTATGGTATTTGACGTAAGAACTTTTATATTGTTTCCCAGACTCTTGCCTGTGTCTGAGAGCTGACTTTACATGGCTCACAGTCAAGCTGGTTTGCTGACTTAATTTTGTGCTTCTGGTGTGAAATGCCAATTCTTTTTCTGGAGGCTGGGATGATGAACAAAAGGCACAAAGAAGTCAAGTATAAATGATGCACCCTTTTTATTCTACACAATTAATCCTAGAAAATATTTATCACAACATGAAGAAACCTCTCCTGCCTTCAGATTCTCACTGTAGTAGTTCCTGCCCTTGCTGTTCTGATGACGAACTGTCATATGCAACTGTGAGTGTAATAAACTATTTCTTTCCCAAGAAGCTTTTGGTCACAGTGTTTTATTGCATTAATAATAAACCCACATAAGACAGTATCCATAGCTTTAGAAAATAATGCCCAGGGGATACGGTAAATGTTAGCTTCTCTTCCTGAAGAAGCCATGCCTAATCTGTAAATTGCTGTTTCTTCCAAACACTTAGGACTTGGTCATAGACAGTGTTTTCTGAGAAAATGCAAGCTCCCTGGGTGGTGTGAAGTTGATGTTTGCTATGCTTGAGGTGAGACATTAGTTCAAGTTGAGTCTATGGCTTTCTCCATCACAATCTAGGTTTGAGGAAAACATGCTCTATGTATGTAAATTGCTCTTTTCATCTATTATGAAATATAAATTAAACAAAATATCACACCAAGTATAAACTAGGTTAGGTGAAATTTAATTTACTACCATTATATCTTTAAAAATTAAAAATAAAAATATTTTAATTATTTTAACTGATTGAAAAGACAGATTAGAAGCAAAGGAAAACTACATTTCTCAGAACATATAGGATATCCTTTTATCAAAAGAGACAATAAGAGAGATATTTGTGTGTGCTGAATATAGGAATAAGTCTTTAAGACTCTGGGAACACTAGAGCACTGGTGGGCGTGACACTGTCCACAGAAACATGTGTAATGCCCCACAGTCTTGTCTGATTAGACATGGGAAAGGAGCTCAGACTTCCCTGAGGTTATTCCAAAGAGTTAAATTTGATCTGTTTCTAAAACAGTTTCCAAACACAATACAGAACGTCTTATTCCTCAGATCTGCTGGAAAAACCTCCAGGTTGCTGTCCATGGAACAACATCCTGACTCATCCGTTTGTGAGTCAAGTTCCAGCTGCCAGCAATGACAGTTGGGAAGTGTAGGCTCTCTTTGCTACATGTAGGAAACAGCCACCTGTGTATTTCCTTTGACCACAGGTATCTGGCACAGCCATATGTGATGGGAATGGCAGAAGTCTGACAAAGATGCAGGAAAGTTGAGACACATGATGGCCATCATGCCACCTTTGATTTTCATCTTTTCTTGTTGCACACTTGGGAGACTTTTAATATTTGTACAATTTGCGGATATTGAATTGATGAATTTTTTTGTGAATCATTTATGCCTTCTCCCAGAAATGCAATTTCTAGCTTCCCCAGGATAGTCCTGAGCATGCTATTCCCCCACTTTAGGGAGATATCCATATCTACTTGAAGGTCTTCCTTATACTTTGGAAGTTCTGACACACATAAAGGGGCCAGAGGTCTCTTTATGAGGCTATCAGACAGTTTTGAAACGTCTGTCAATGTACTTACTCAGAAACAAGATAACCAAAACAAAGTTAGTTGGAAAGGTCAACGAGATTCAGTGGGCCAGAAGAGTTGGCTACAATTTGGACTGCAAGCCTCTTTTCACTATACACTCCAGCAATTACGTGTCATATACAACAACAAAGTTAGATTAGCTGAAGTTACCTCTGCCCTACACAGAGTATTATACTGATGGGCAAAGAATAATGTAGAATTATGATAAAAATACTTTGTGAAGATATAAAATATAGGCATTGTCTTATGCCAGAATTCAAATAATAATTGGAGTAGCTTTGGCCTGTGGAGGTTTGGGGGGGGGGTTCTCTGACAGTTAAGAATTAGTAATATACTCCTTAGGACATGGCAGTGTGCCTGGGATGGCTTGAAGGTTGTTTTAGTCTAATGTCCTTGTAGCCACAAAAGCAGCTAGCCTGAGAACAGCTTGTCATATGTCTGTAGATTCTTAAAAACTGGATTATGAGGTAAATGAGCAGCGATGATAATTCTGCTTATCAATGATGTCAAAATTTGAGGTAAGATCATTGGCAATGATGACTCTATTCTGTCATAGTTCATTCATGGTGATGAAAAGATGACAAAAGGAAGTGAAACATATGCAAAAGCAAAAATAACATGATCTATGTTTTGGAACAATATGAATATATCCCTGCTTACTAAATTCTGTATAAATAAAGAAACACTTTGTTAGCCAGGTTTCAGAACTCTCCTTATCACCATGATCTCGCTCACTTCCTTCCCTTGCCAAGACCTTACACCCATCATGTCCACTGATGGGGATGGCTCCAAGCAGGTATCTGTGTTTGTGTTAATAATTTCTGTGACATGACTTTTGATATTTTATATCTCAAAGAATAACCATAAGTCTTGTTTAAATAGCTTACTTTCTGCTGCATTTGTTAGTTTTAAAAATAAAAGACAGGGTGTGACTTTAGCAAATGACTGAATTTTCACTTTTCATGAGGGACTTCTGAAAGGATACTGATTGAAGGTCTAACACCTGCCCACCCTGTGAAATGTTGTGGATTAAGAACTATTGTGTAGGTGATAGTGGAGGAGTAGGAATCAGAACAGAAATAGAATTATAAAACTGTGTCCTCTGCATGGATTTCCCTGGGAAGGGGAAGTAGAAGAGATCTCCTGGTTAGACGGGGCTGGGTGGGGATGGGAACACGAGGTACTGGGTTGGGGGGGTGGAGGAGGAGAATAATGAAAGAGATGTCTAGATAGGGGTACTTTGTGGGGTCATGAAGAAACCTCATACGAGTGAAACTCTCATTAATCTACAAGAATGACTCTAGCTAAGACTGACAGTGGTGGATAGGTAGCCTGAACTGGCTATCTTCTGTAATCACAGTGGTAACTAACCCAATTGTCATCAGAGAGCCTTCATCTAGTGACTGATGGAAAAAGATGAAGAGATCCACAGTAAAGTACTGGGTGGAGTTTAGATAAACCTACTGAACAGAGGGAGGAAGGATTATACAAGCCAGGATTGTCAAGGTCACCACAAGAAATATATAACCTAATCTCATAGGAGTTCACAGACTCAGTACTGACCGCTATGTATGGGACTGATTTAGACTCTCCACATATGTGTGATAGTTGTGTTGTTTGATCTACTTTTGGGACTTCTAGAGGTAGGAGGAAGGTCTGTCCCTAAGGCTTCCAGGGACCTAGTCCTCACACTGGATTACCTTGTCCAGCCTTACAGGGAGAAACTTAGCCTTACCTCAACTTGATATGCCATACCTTTCTGACATCCATGGGAGGCCTGTCCCTTTCTGAACAGAAACAGAGGAGGGGTGCATTGGGGGTGTAGGGAGAAGGTGGACTTGAGGCTGGGAGGAGAGAAGAGAGGGAAAGTAAAATAAATGAATAAATTTAGCTAATAACAACAATAATAAACAATAAACAACAGCAAAACTGTCTCCTTCTTAGGCTCTGACCCTATAATTACAATGGTACACATGATGATGGTGATTTCTGCAACCATAATCAACACTTATAATCAAAAAACAGTATGGTTCCCATCTACCAAGAGAAAAGAAGCAACATGTTGAACAAAATATTGTTGAAATAGGGAACCCCAACTTCAAAATAGTTCTAAAATAAGAGAATTCAATGTTAGCTGAGCATAGACACTGTGCTGTAAAATTTTCACACAAAAAAGTCCTAGTTTATGTCAAAATAGTTGATGTTGGTGGGTAAGATCTGACGTTTCCAACAGTAAAAAAAACTTAATTTGCTACTGGGTTTCTTGCTGTTCTTATAAACATCAAGACTCTGTCTCAAAGTACAAAGAGAAAATGGAGGCACTCTTGAAAGAAAATAATGTGGGGTAGTGTCGATTTTGCCACTGAGGTTCTGTGCACTGTCTCATTGGGACTGTCAAATCTCTTTTCCATCTTTGTACTTTAGCATTTTAAGTGATGTTGAAATGTGACACTTGTATTTAAGTAGTTTTCCCCCTTGCATCCTCTGCATTCAATTTGTACTCCCTCCAAGGAGTCAGGTTACTATAAACAGGTTTTTGCAGATTTACAGAGATCCTCAGCCATTCATCAAAGAGGGAAAAGCATTGACCAGTAAATACTCTTCCATAAAAATAACAATTTGAAAAGGTTTCGGTTAAAATTAAATACAAATATAATTAACAGTAAGCCTGGTCCTTGTAACTCTAACACTCTCAAGGTGCACAGAACATGAAAACAAGTCATACTTGGGATATGGAAATAGAACAATAGAAGAGAAACCTGTCTTCTACAGTCACTTTGAATGACCATCAGTGAGGTGAAATTTGCACAGAACAAAAGAATCTAATTTACTGCTATTCAGAACAAATGTGTACAAGAATTCCTTTTAATAACTATGCCTGTGTGTGTTATTCACAGCAGGAGTCAGTGAATAAGAAGATTCAGGGTCAAATAATGAATCAAAACCTCAGATAATTAGACTAACTAGCCTCTATTTCTTCATCGAAAAGAAGTCATCAATTAAAAAATTTAGATACAATTCCTCCTTGTCCTATTTCTATTGGATAACTGCCACATTCCTTAGAACAGTGTGTGTGGTGAACATATCTCATTTATAAAGGAACCTTATTTTTACAGGAGGAGAATCATGTGTGTACTTGGGTTCAAGGTCACAATACTAAAGTTCAGTGTTTAAATATTTTGCTCATGTATAAAAAGTATGTCTGTTATCATTTGATTTCTTATCCTTTGGTGTTTAGTTATATATTCACCACAGTACAAATGCAGTCTGTCATGACCTAAGGTGCATTATCATTTATAAGTATCTCCATAGCATCTTTTGAGTCTCACTTATACCTACAAGTAAAAAATATAAAATGATAGAAACCTATTACCTATACAGCTATTTTTTCAAGATTGTATAACACCTCTCTATGTAAAGCTACATTTTACATTTCTTTATCCCAGCTCATAACAACTGTGTATGTAAGTGCCAAAAGTTTATTTCACATGGTTGGATATTGTATAGCTGTGGGTATCACACCCTAAAATCACAATTGCTAGAAATGAGTAAGACTTTTAAGCAAGAGCATATTAGTCACAGGCACAGAGACATATCTGCATGTGTGTTTGGGCAGACCACACATTTCTTCTTTCCTCTTTCTCTTAATGCATTTGAGTTGTTAAGGGTGTATGACAAGTGAAAAGAATTTGTAAGAATTGGTTCACTCATAAAGGCCTTGGAGAGATTAGGGATACAAGGGTCATACCTAAATATAATAAAAGCTATTTACGGCAAGCCGACAGCTAACATTAAATTAAACGGAGAAAAACTCAAACATCCCACTAAGATCAGGAACACGACAAGGATGTCCACTCTCTCCATACCTCTTCAATATAGTGCTTGACGTTCTAGTAATGGCAATAAGACAACATAAAGGGATCAAGGGGATTCGTATTGGAAAGGAAGAATTTAAGCTTTCGTTATCTGCAGATGATATGATAGTATACATAAGCGACCCCAAAAACTCTTCCAAAGAACTCCTATAGTTGATAAAACACCTTTAGTAATGTGGCAGGATACAAGATCAACTCCAAAAAATCAGTTGCCTTCCTATACACTGAGGATAAGGAAACAGAGAGGGAAATCAGAGAAGCATCACCTTTCACGATAGCCACAAATAGCATAAAATATCTTGGGGTAACTCTGACCAAGGAAGTGAATGATCTATTTGACAAGAACTTTAAGTCTTTGAAGAAAGAAATTGAAGAGGACACCAGTAAAGGGAAGGATCTCCCTTGCTCTTGGATTGGGAGGATCAACATAGTAAAAATGGCAATTCTACCAAAAGCAATCTATAGATTCAATGCAATCCCCATCAAAATCCCATCAAAATTCTTCACAGATCTGGAGAAGACAATAATCAACTTTATATGGAAAAACAAAAAATCCAGGTTAGCCAAAACAATCTTATACAATAAAGGATTATCTGGAGGCATTACCACCCCTGACTTCAAACTCTATTATAGAGCTACAGTATTGAAAACAGCTCGGTATTGGCATAAAAACAGAGAAGTCAACCAATGGAATCGAATAGAAGACCCTGACTTTAACCCACAAACCTATGAACACCTGATTTTCGATAAAGGAGCTAAAAGTATACAATGGAAAAAAGAGAGCATCTTCAACAAATTGTGCTGGCAAAACTGGATGTCAATCTGTAGAAGAATGAAAATAGATCCATATCTATCACCATGCACAAAACTCAAGTCCAAATGGATTAAAGACCTCAATATCAGTCTGAACACACTAAATCTGATAGAAGAGAAAGTGGGAAGTACTCTACAACAATGGGCACAGGAGACCACTTCCTATGTATAACCCCAGCAGTACAGACATTAAGGGCCTTATTGAATAAATGGGACCTCCTGAGACTGAGAAGCTTCTGTTAAGCAAAGGACACTGTCGCTAAGACACAAAGGCAACCCACTGACTGGGAGAAGATATTCACCAACCCTGCAACTGACAAAGGTCTAATCTCCAAAATATATAAAGAACTCAAGGAACTAGACCTTAAAAGGCTAATCAACCCTATTATAAAATGGGGCACTGAGCTGAACAGAGAATTCTCAACAGAAGAACTTCAAATGGCCAAAAGACACTTAAGGTCATGCTACACTTCCTTAGCGATCAGGGAAATGCAAATCAAGACAACTTTAAGATACCATCTTATACCTGTCAGAATGGCTAAAATAAAAAACACCAATGACAGCCTTTGCTGGAGATGTTGTGGAGAAAGGGGTACACTCACCCATTGCTGGTGGGAATGCAAACTTGTGCAACCACTTTGGAAAGCAGTGTGGTGGTTTCTCAGGAAATTCGGGATCAACCTACCCCTGGATCCAGCAATACCACTCTTGGGAATATACCCAAAAGAGGCCCTATCATACAACAAAAGTATATGCTCAACTATGTTCATAGCAGCATTGTTTGTAATAGCCAGAACCTGGAAACAACCTAGATGCCCTTCAATGGAAGAATGGATGAAGAAAGTATGGAATATATATATATTAGAGTACTACTCAGCAGTAAAAACTATGACTTCTCAAATTTTGCATGCAAATGGATGGAAATAGAAAACACTATCCTGAATGAGGTAAGCCAGACCCAAAAAGAGGAACATGGGATGCACTCACTCATATTTAATTTCTAGCCATAAATAAAGGTTATTGAGCCTATAATTAGTGATTCTAGAGAAGCTAAATAAAAAGGAGAACCCAAAGAAAAACATATAGGCATCCTCCTGAATATTAACCTTCATCAGGTGATGAAAGGAGACAGAGACAGAGACCCACATTGGAGCACCGGACAGAAATCTCAAGTTCCAAATCAGGAGCAGAAGGAGAGAGAGCACGAGCAAGGAACTCAGGACCGTGAGGGGTGCACCCACACACTGAGACGATGGGGATGTTCTATCGGGAGCTCACCAAGGTCAGCTGGTCTGGGTCTGAAAAAGCCTGGGATAAAACCGGATTTGCTGAACATAGCAGACAATGAGGACTACAGAGAACTCAAGAACAATGGCAATGGGTTTTTGATCCTACTGCACGTACTGGCTTTGTGGGAGCCTAGGCAGTTTGGATGCTCACCTTACTAGACCTGGATGGAGGTGGGTGGTCCTTGGACTTCCAACAGGGCAGGGAACCCTGATTGCTCTTTGTGCTGATGAGGGAGGGGAACTTGATTGGGGGAGGGGGGACTGGGAGGCGTTGGCGGGGAAGAGACAGAAATCTTTAATAAATAAATAAATAATTAAATAAATTTTAAAAAAGTAAAAAAAGTTTAAAAAGAGAATTTGTTCACTCTGTGGTGCAGGTGTCTATCTGGACACCATCATGTCAAGAAAGCTGCGTTACAATTCTCCTCTGGACTAAATGTCAGTGGTTTGGGAAGAACAATGACATAAATTGATGTTAAAAAAAAGAGGGAGGTGATGTCTCAGTTAAAGCAGGAAGTCTTGTTGAAAGAGTGCTCTCTTCATTATGGATAAACACTAACCTATTCATTCAGGTCCTAAATGGAAACATGTGGAGGAAGGTAGGAATCACTGCCTTTCAACAAGACTGCTGATACGAGCCCAAAGTCCATCTGGAAACACTATTAGAGTCATATCCACAATCATGTTTGATCCATGAACTCTTGAGTCCAGTTTTTGTGGCATGTAGAACTGACTATCTTAATGGTATTACTTCAGTTATGGATATTGCATGTTGTAAAGAGAGAGGGCTTGCTTTTGGTCCCTGCTGCCCGGCTAGCTTACACCCAAAACTATCACACAAAAACTGTATTCATTTAAACACCGCCTGGACCATTAGTTCTAGCCTCTTACTGGCTAACTCTCACATCTTGATTCAGCCCATTTCTAATAATCTGTATGTCATCAAGATGTTGTTTCTTACTGGGCAAGATTTAACATGTTTGACCTGACAACTCCATGGCAGCTCTCTGCCTGCCCTTTTTCCCAGAATTCAGTTCTGTCTACTCTACCTACCTTTGCTGCCCTATCAAAAGGCCAAGGCAGTTTCTTTATTCAACCAATAAAAGCAACACATAGACAGAAGAACCTCCTACACCATTTCCCCTTTTACTGTTTAAACAGAAATGAAGGCTTTACCTTTAATATAGTAAAATTACATATAACGAAAAAGGTATCAAGCAAGAATTACAGTTACAATATTTATATCTACTTTATCCTTTATCATAAGTAAGGAAAATTATATTTATAAATCCTCAGCTCCCAAAGACTCCAGAAGGAGATAATATTACTTAGGTAAACAAGAAGTGCATTATAAGCAACTTCCAAAACTCTAAAAATGACAGTGACATCTCGCTTCCTGGACAGTCACCCAAAGTTTTCTGTACCATTGGGGCATCTATTTTCAGCCTACAGATCCATAGTATCCAGAAGACATTTCCATGAAGCAGGAAATTTTAAAGACAGTTCAGTCACTTTTTTCTGTGTCCTACAGAATGTCTCACAGAATCTTTCATAAAACAGGAACCCCGAAGGACCATCTCACCTTTACGCAAGTTCAGCAGTCAAGTCTCTGTGTGTACTGCATATCCAGTTTTTGCATCAGACCATGCAAGTGCAGTTTCTTGCCCAAATGGCTAACCATCTCCATAAGGAGCCTCTTTGATGCTGGTCTTCCTCTTGAAATAGCTTGGTGCTGCCAAGAGCAGATGTGTCTCATTGTCATGAAAAACCCTAAGTTATTAAAACATTTTAAATGCCATAATCTGTAGTCTTTGAAAGATATAAAGAATGTCTATCTAACTGAAATATATCTCTATATATCTAGAAAATCTAACTAACATGACTACAAGCTTGACTATTACTGATGATTACTCATTACCAACCTATATTTCCTAATTATACATTACATTTTTAAATGATCTACACAATCACAATACCTTAATCAAGAGCAGAAATATACATACAACAAGATTGGCCTTAAATTTATATCAATAAGGCAAGATCCATACCAATGCAAATTATTCTTATCAATATCATATCCCCTTTAAATGTAAACAGTATTTGGGAATATGGGCACATTTTTTTCTCTCCAAACTGCTTCGTGCTGTATGTGGGTGCTGTTAATCAGTTCTTTCATGGTATATCCTGTGTGCCAGGTTCATCTCAGTCGGCAGTTGAGCAATGTAAGTTTTTGAGGATGTTCACAGCAACCTTTCAGGAGGGCGTGGTCTATCATACCATATTGGTTTAGAAGCAATCCACAGGGTCTCATCCTCTGGGAAAACAAAAGAAGAACCTCTTCTCCAAAGCATCATATTTTTATACCCAGATTCTGAAGTCATAATACTTTTATAATATGCATGCTGGTTTAGCTTAGCCCGTACAATGAAATGTCTCTTTGTACTTAGCTCCTTCACACACAAAAAATTAAAGAAAACAATAATACGCACAATCCAGATTGTTTGTGAATTTTCCACTTTTACTTGGCTTATTTTTTAAAATCTATGATTATTTGTATTCTGTCTCTTTAAAGACTTTACCCTGCATTTGTTCAACTATGTTCTTAGCAGCATTATTTGTAATAGCCAGAACCTGGAAACAACCTAGGTGCCCTTCAATGGAAGAATGGATAAAGAAAGTGTGGCAATATACACATTAGAGTTCTACTCAGCAGTAAAATACAATGACATCTTGAATTTTGCATGCAAATGGATGGAAATAGAAAAAACTATACTGAGTGAGATGACTCAGACCCAAAAAGATAAATATGGTATATATATATATATATATATATATATATATATATATATATATATATAGTGGATTCTAGCCATAAACAAAGGAAATTGAGCCACCACCTCGTGGTGCTACAAGATTATTAGAAATGGGTTAAAACAAGATGTGAGAATTAGCCAATAAGATTCTGAAACTAATGGGTCAGGCAGTGTTTAAATGAATACAGTTTCCATGTAACTATTCTGGGGCTAAGCTAGCCATGTGGGAGCTGATGAAAAGCAGGCCTGCTTGCTTCATCACTACAGAGATAGATGATATGGGAGCAGGGAAGAATATATCTTAATTAAAGGAGCCAGTTTAGGGTTGGCAAGAGACTTGGTTCTAGAGGAGTTCCCAGGTCTCCAAGGGGATGTCCCCAGGTAGGTTCTTGGGCAGCAGAGGAGAGGGTGCCTGAACTGGCCTTGTCCCATAGCCACACTGATGAATATCTTGAATATCACCATAGAAACTTCATCCAGCAATGGATGGAGATAGAGAGAGAGACCCACATTGGAGCACTCGACTGAGCTCCCAAGGTCCAGATGAAGAGCAGAAAGAGGGAGAAGATGAGCAAGGAAGTCAGGACCACAAGGGGTTTGTCCACCCACAGAGACAGTGTGACTGATCTATGGGGAGCTCACCAAGGCAAGCTGGACTGGGACTGAATGAGCATGTGATCAAACCAGACTTTTTGAATGTGGCTGACAATGGGGACTGACTGAGGAGCCAATGATAATGGCACTGGGATTTGATTCTACTGCATGTACTGGCTTTTGGGGATCCTAGTCTGTTTGGATGCACACATTCCTGGACCTGGATGGAGGCAGGAGGGCCTTGGACTTCCCACAGGGCAGGGTAACCTACTCTCTCTTAGGACTGGAGGGGGAGGGAGAAGGGTAAGTAGGGGAGCAGGAGGGAAATGGGAGGAGGTGAGGAAGTGGAAATTTTGAATGGTATTATTTATAATGCAAAAAATAAAAAAGACTTTACCCCCCTTTTTAAAGCATTAACTTTATTTTATGTCTTTCTATACTCTTTCTTCTCTCTCCCATGCCTACGTATGTTTATTTAACACTGTGACCCATTTAGAGGTCGTTTATGTCTGAATCTGTCCTATTGTGAATCTGTAATTCTTTACTGTCCAAGAGAGCTTTTAAAATGCGAAGCTCTCAAGAATCTAAGCTGTGACAATCCCAGGTCAAATACAGGTACTGCCTGCTTGCCCCGCCCAGTACAACATGGCGGATCTGCTTGTGCTTCTGAGGTGTGCGCACTGCACTTCTAGCATGGTGGAGCTGCTTGTGCCTCTGAGTCACTTGTGCCTCTGAGCCATGGCGCACAATGCCCCCTTACAGGCACATCATAGCATTTTACTCATAAACTCCATCTAAATGCTCCATCTCCCACAAGAGACAGAGGTTGTGGTGGAACATAGTCCAGAAAGCCAGCATTTTAAAACTGTGTGGTTCTTTTGTTCACTACAGCTGAATCAGGAAAATCTCTCTTAAAGCAGCTGCAGCAAGCCACCAGCAAACAGCAAGAAACTGTGTTAAATTCTGTATCCTTTTTGAAGCTCTCTCAGATTTTACGTGGAATCAGTTTATCACACTGGAGCGCCATTCTGTTGCAGAGAGAGGGGGCCTCCTTTTGGTTCTGGCCACCTGGCTAGCTTACACCTGAATAATCACACAGAAACTGTATTCATTTTAACGCTGCCTGGCCTATTAGTTCTAACCTCTCATTGGCTAACTCTCACACCTTGATTCAACCGTATGTCATCACGATGCCGTGGCTTACCAGGAAAGATTTAGCATGTCTGACCTGGCAGCTCCATGGTGGCTCTCTGTCTCCCTTCTTCCTAGCCTTCAGCTCTGTCTACTCCTCCTACCTAAGTGCTGCCTTATCAAAAGGCCTAGGCAGTTTTTTAAATTCAACCAATGAAAGCAACACATAGACAGAAGATCCTCCTACACCAATTGCAGATGGATGCATTTACACTGCCAACATGAAAATATACAAATAGGATGAATTTTGAGCAAATATTGATTTTTAAGTGGAAATAGCTACCTATCAATTGACCTAATACTTTATGTAGATGAGCCACATACTACCTAAATAAATCTTCCAGTGAGTCAGTTAGCATAGTACAATTGCTGAAAAAGAATTTTCTTCTTCCTGCACTTGTTTACATTAGCACAGCTTATAATGTGTGTTCCATGACTCCTCTTGTTATGATTTCAGGGTCTACATTTCTCAATAGTATCATTTATGGGGTACTTGTTATACACCAGGTGCAGCTTACATCCCTCTACAATGCATGCTTAATCTCCATATTTTCAGAATAACAATATGCAATTATCATTCCCATCTCAAAAAGCAAGGCTGAAGCCTTAGTCATTTAGGTGTCTGTTGGCAGATCTCACAGATATTCACTGCAGCATCCCACCTCCAAAATAACTGCCTGTAATTATATGTCTAAATGTTTCCATTCACTAAATTGAATTAGTGATGGAAACACTGTGATTTAGATTTATTTTATATGTATGAAGTAGACACAGAGAAATAGAGTAAATGAAAGGGATAAAGAGAGAAGGATGGGGAAAGGACAGTGAAGAGAGATTTCAGTGAGCCACAGAGAATATATGGTATAGTAGTAAGTCTCATTTGAAGATAATGGAACTGAAAACTTCCTACAGTTGACTGATGTCTTTGTGGAGTTAATGGAGAACAATGTACTACACAGGCTTCTGGTTATATTTGGTATGTATACAAATATAGTATGATTCACACCTTGTGACCCATGGGTAAATGTAAAGCATAGTCCTTAATAATAATAATGAACTGCCATGATACTTGCTCCTGTGCTCATATATTACATTATTGGATTAGTCTTTCTTTAGTTACAAAGTTTACTGTAAATAGTTTATGGTCTGTAAAAATACCATTCTTACAGATCTGTATTGATCTTGTCTTGTCGTTAGAGTCCAGAATTTCCAATTGTGTTCAATTTAATTTAATTTGCTGTAACTCTAGAAGCAATTTGTGACTGAATATATAGTATATAGTCTTTAAATATATATTTTGTGTTTAGCATGTTGTACATACAGGGATAAATAGATATTCTCTAAAATGATTCCTCAATAATCACCACACATTTGATTTCCTAGGTAGTAATCAAGATTAAGTGGTTATCACCTATGTATATAATGTGAGTGTATAAGCAGTTTCTTGAGAATTGAATAGAAAGAGAGAGAAACTAAGAGAGAAGGTCTTTGAAATGGAAGTGAAACAAAAGTTAGCATTTTCACTGTCAGAAGTGTGCTTCTAGCATTATTGAATAAAATGGAGAGGAAAATATTGTATAGAAAATTGCTTTTATTAAATATATTTTTTACTTTACCCAATAAATAAGACAATTTTAAAAAGCTATACTTGCTATATTTAAGACATATTAAAAATTAACCTGGATATTTTTATGTGATATACAATACTGAGACTTCTATTTGTCTATAGAACTCAGCGAGATCCTCCACATCTTGGCAGGCTGATTTCCAAAAGACTGAGAATACTGATTTAGTACTGTTTTCCAAACAGTTTATTGTTTAAGCTAATCAGTAGTGGTGCATGCCTTTAATTGCAGCTCTCAGGAGGCAGAGGCAGGTGAATCTCTGAGCTCAAGGCCAGTCTGGTCTACAGAACAAGTTCCAAGACAGTCAGGCAGGGTTACACAACACACAAGCCTGTCTCAACCCCCATATCCCAAAATAAATGAATGAATAAATTAAATAACTTAAGTTCTGACTTTTTATTCTAATATTTTTCCCTTCTGTCTTGGTCTTAGCTTTCAAATTTCAGAATTTACTCTAGAATATTATTTACATTCTACACATAGAAGACGTGCATGTTAATTGTGAAATATGGAAACAAGCTCAGTATTTCATTAAAATGATTAACCCATTATGCTGAATTTTGTTGGAGTCTTGTAGAGATACATTTACCTTCCCACCACAAATTCATACAGAAGAATTTCAATCCTTATAACAGTGTCTTCGGGTGTTTGTTTATAACAGTGTTTGTTGTGGTGTTTATTGCTTAGCATTGTCTGCAGACAAATGAGAAGCAGATACTATGTAACACAAAAATGACTTATTTCATGCACTGTGGTTTAAATTTTTCTTGATGACAACATGCATGCATAGAAATATGGATTTTTATATCTGAACTATCATTATTCCAATGGCTTATTATGTTCATAATGAATATCAAATCAAGGAAAATGGAAATGAATGTTTCTTGCATAAGCATGATGCCATGCTTTTTTGAGTCTGGGAGGCAACGTGTGATAAAACACTTTAAGACATTATTTCTAGATGCTTTCAAAGATGACACAAGGGCTAGTAAGTCTGTAACTTAACTAGATGATGCATATACACAAAACTTAAAATTGAGGAAATTTGTATTTGCTCAAAGCTAACAAGACATGTACTTGTAATAAACCTTAAAATCTGAGAACTGATAGAAATCTGTTTTCTTTATTTAGACACAGAGAAAAATACATACAGTATTGTTAATTTCAAAGATAAATCCTGAATTGTCCAATAGCTTGTATGAATAAAAATTTCCCAGAAAACGTTAGTGTAAGACTCTAAAACTATGAATCTTCAATTAGTTGCAAAATAATCACCCTGTCAAGTACAATTCTGATGTCACTGAGGCCAGTTCTCTATCTCAACAATATAAGTTTTTTTGCCTAGCACACCAGCCTCCAGCAGTAGATGATTCAAAGGAAAATCTATGGAGTTGCTGTATTGTGACTTTCTTATCTGAGAGGGTAACAGAAAAAGACACACCTCTCTTGATGGTTTCCTTCTTTATTCTTATTTTGCATTAGTCCCGGCTGGGTAGGAGGCCTAAAACCTACGGTGCCTCCAGGAGTTAGTCAGGGTTGCTTTTGTGGGCAGTCTGCACATATTCCTCCAGAGTGTATGTTTTTATGGTTTCTATTAACTTCAGTGAGACAGAATAGACCCCCCATCCTGCATCAGGATGTGAGACTAATTCATCTGTGCCTTAGCCAACTTTTTATCACATAGCTTCGGAATTAAGTAACCAGTGATGTTATAATAGTTACGACACACATAAGATTGAGTTTGGCTGGAGAATGTAATAAAAGATTTTCTGTTTTCTTTTGTTTTAAGTATCTTTGTTTTAGATTAATCTTTTGAGTTTCTTATGACTTGGGCTTTTGAAATTGTTTGCTTTTGCAAATAGCTTGCTTGGCAGGTGGCTTATCAGAAATAGACCATCAGATACTATCTTGTATTTAAGGCTTGTTTGTGAAGTTGTACTGCTTTGTGTTCTTGAAGTGGCTCTAAGTGGTTTAAGACTTTAAACCCCCATAGAGGCAGTGTGGAAGGACATGAATGAAATGGAAAGACATCTATTGTATATGAACAATATAAGTATAAATTTTGATGAAGTCACTGCATTTTCTATGATACAAGCAATAAAACTTTACAACGGATTTTATTTTCATCATGAAATAGCTTAAACATACTCCACGTATGAGTAACTATTAGTTTATGGATGATGATCGTCTCTGTCTCTATCTTTTTCCCCCTCCTATTATTTTTGTTTTGTATTGTATTTCTCATATATATCCTCTCTCCCCTAAACACTATTAGGGAGAAGATATGTCCTTCTTACAATAAACATCTATTTCAGTCTCTCTCTCTCTCTCTCTCTCTCTCTCTCTCTCTCTCTTTCTCTCTCTCTCTCTGTATATATATGTATGGTGTGTGTGTGTGTGTGTGTGTGTGTGTGTGTGTGTGTGTGTGTGTGCATGTACTCCATTGCACGTATTTGGAGGTTTGACTACTTCTTCCTCTCTGCTATCTGTTCTGGACTTGATCTTCGGTTTCTGCACTTTTACTCCCTATGCCATTTTACTGGCCTTGGAATACTTTTAAATATTTTATTGGGTGCAAACACTTCAACACTCTCATTAAATGCTCCTCTCATCGATTTCAACACCTCTAGTGCAAGAATGTCCTGCTTTCTCATTTCACATGTTGAGGAAATTGAAGTTGATAGAATGTGATAATTTCTAATACCAGATTTCAAATGACAAGGAAAACAGAGGAGATAGAATTGTAGCACTCTCCTCTGATCAAAAGTCCTAAATTTATATAAAGCATAAAAGTTCTTCATCAGTAAATAAAATGGTTAGAGGAAGGAGAAGAAGAAAGAGGGAAAGAGGGAAGAAAGAAATAAAATTATTAAACATAGTACAACTAAGAAGTGACCATGAAGTTTTTAGAGCTAGTAGAAAGGGCCAAACACTTAGTCAATGGATTCTCTTAAGATAGTCAAAAAGTGATCAATGCCCAAGCAGGACGCCACAGTCACGTCATCTTATCTGTTAAGGTTGGTGTGACTTTGTAGGAATGGATATGCATGGTATAGACTCAGGAGTCCAAAGCTGCAGCTAAAAAACACCAGGTTCTGAAATTTCTCCTCATCTAGAAGATCCCCAGAGTGACTTTCATTTGTGGCATTTAGGCAGAAAACCTGAAGTTAGTGTTGCTGGGAGATTCAGGTATTTGTTTGGTTGTTTTTGTAGAGTTATATACATTTCAAATAATAATGATCAGGTAAATATTTATTTAGAGAACTCCATAGAGGTTGAAGATCATTATTCAGCCTGAATTCTATTTCATAAAACCAATGTGTAGATGAGGTGGTAAGAACACAGAACATCTCAGTTGGATATCTATCTTGACCTTAAAAAAATCAATTTTTGTATTTTTATGATTTCATAATTTAGAGTAAAACACTAGAGTAAGGCTCTTCATCAAACATGAGTTTATCTTAGTGCTGCTTTCTTTAATGCTAAATTTCATAGAAAGCATAGGTTCTCAGTATTACTGGTTTGTAAACCTGTCATGTTTGCTAAAGTAAATTCCTTCTGGAAATAGATGGTAGCTCAGTGGGTAGAATTTCTCATTTTTGCTCTTGCAATGAACCCATATTCAATTTCCAACAACCCCATGGTTTTTCACAATCATCTGCGCTCCAGATCCAGGGGAGCTAAGATCAAATCAGATATAGATATTGTGTGGTTCCCAGAGAAACAGGTTTTGCAACCTGTTCACATGTGTTAAGCTTAGTGTATTTTTTTTCATAAGGTGGCATTCAGGAAAGCAAGATTTAAATTATGTTGCTAGTTATAACATCCTGCATTTTTCTTGTACAGTCACTTTGGAAATCACTGTGACAGTTTCTCAGAGAATTGAGGATCAGTCTACCCCATGAACTAGCAATACTATTCTTGGGCATATACCACAAGGAGGCAGACCCATACCACAGGAAATTTGCTCAACCGTGTTCATAGCAGCATTATTTGTAATAGCCAGAATCTGGAAACAACCTAGATGTCCCTCAACTGAATAATGGATTAAGAAATCACAGGATAATGTCCCCAGCAAAGAATCTAAGTAATAGTAGAGAGGCACCTTAGTTGCCTTTCCCTGTAATAAGACTGATGACTACCTTAATTTCATCATATAACTGATGGAAGCAGATTCAGAGATTCACCTCTGGATCTCCTGTGCCGAACTCCTGGAGTCTAGCTATAGAGAGGAAGAAGTTACATTATAAGTAAAAGTGATCAAGACCATGATGGGGATGCCCACAGAAACAGCTATCTCAAGGTAGTGGGAACTCATTGACCCCAGATAGATAGCTGGGCGAACAGCATAAGTCTGCCCCCAGAATGAGATGAGAGTTGTGTGGCATGGGCAGTGGATGGGACAACTAGTAATGGCACCAATATTTATCCCTAGTGCCTTAACTAGTGGCTTTTTGGAGCTAGCTCATTTCCTAAGCGGGGAATACCTTGCTCATCTTAGAAACAAGGGGGAGAGCTTTGGTCCTACCTCAAGTGATGTGACAGACTTTGTTGACTCTCCATGGGAGTCCTCAACTACTCTGAAGAGTGGATGTGGGTTGGGGTGGAAGAAGGTAGGAAAAGTGGAAAGACAGGAGGGAGAAGAAACTTGGATTGGTATGTAAAATAATATTATTTTTAAAAACTCCTTTGTTTTTTTATATTTAAATCTTGACTCATTATTTGTTGTAAGATGTTGCTTGTTTCTGGATGCTCAGCCCCAAAATAACCACACAGAACTGTATGATTTAAATCACTGCTTAGCCTATTATCTCTAGTCTCTTATTAGATAGCTCTTACATATTAATTTAACCGATTTCTATTAATCAGTGTATCACCATGTGGCTGTGACTTATTGGCAAGGTTCCATCCTGTGCCTGTCCCTGGCAGGACTACATGGATTCTCCTGGCTCTGCCTTCTTTTCCCCAGCATTCAGTTTAGTTTTTCTCACCTAGCTGTACTTTACCCTATCACCAAGGCCAAGACAGTTTCTTTATCATTAACCAATAAAAGCAACACATATACTGAAGGACTTCCCACACCATTTCCCGTTTTCTGTTTAAATAAAAAGGAAGGTGTTAACTTTTACATAGTAAATTACATAACAAAACAGGTATCAAGCAAGAATTACAGTTATAATATTATATCTACTTTATCTTTTATCATAACTAAGGAAAACTATAATTATAACTATTTATTCTTCAATTCCTTCAAAGATGCCAGAAGGATATAATATTACCCAAATAAAGAGGAAGTACATTGTGAGCAACTTCCGAAACTCTAGATTTGACAGAGACATCTTGCTGCCTGGACAGTCACCCAAAGTTCTGTTGCAATGTTTGGGCACCCATCTTCAGCCTATCGGCCCATAGAATTTGGTAGACTTTCCATGAAGCAGGAAATTAAAGACAGTTCTACTTATATTGAAAGTATGTCAGTTGCTTCTTCTGTGTCCTGCAGAATGTCTGGAAGACTCTTTCATGAAGCAGGAAGCCTGAAGGATGGTCTCATCTGTTATAGGCAACTTCAGCAGTCATTTCTCTGTGGGCCCTGCATGTCCAGTTCATACAGTATATCATCAAGCAGTCCAGGCAAGAGCAGTTTCTTGCCCAAATGCCTAGCAAACTCCATAAGAAGCCTCTTTGGTGTCCATCTTCCTCTTGAAGTTTAATGGTGCTTCAAGATATTTCTTGATATCATGAAAAGTCTTAAGTTTTTTAAATGCCATATTCTGTAGTCTGAAAAATCTGAAGAATATCTATACATATGAAATATATCTCTGTACATCTAGAAAACCTAACTAACATGATTGTAAGCTTGACTATTATAGATGATTATCTATTAACCTATATTTTAATTATACATTACATTTTTAATGAGCTGTATAAACACCATACCTTAATCAAGAGCAGAAATATACATATAACAAAATTGATCTTAAATTTGTATCAGTAAACCAAGATCCATATAATGCAAAGTATGCATCTCTATAGCATATCCCCCTTTAAATGTAAACACACATTTATAAACAATATTTGAGAATTAGGTAGAGTAAGCAACCATACGAAAATGGATTAGGAATTACATGTTTAAGTAACACAAGGACTATTCACTGAAATGTGTGTGGCTAAAATACATGAATTCCAATGCTGATGTCATTCTTACTTCTTGCTTCTCAGATACTTTTTCCTTTAGTTTGATATTTGTCAGCACGAACAGCATGAAGACCAACAGTATATCAAGTAATTAAATATCAAATTGAAGGTAATTTCATTCATTTTTACACAGGTAAAAATGCAATCCTCCTTTTATTCTCTTAAGGTCAACATGGGGAACTGAATCTATTCCTTCATCTCTAGACAATTCTAAGCAAAAAGACATGAACTTACATAGGATTGTTCTGTTCTCAGAGGTAGGCAGAGTCTAAATAGTCACATCTACACATAAACCACTTCTCTATACCTACAAGAAAACCAATTCTCTTTACTGTGAGCATACTCTGTGACTTCCTTAGAGCCAGGACATGGAAAAATTGAGGGTGTCATTGCTTGTTAATAGATACAGAAAGGTAAAGACATTTTTTAAAATGGCAGGATTCCCTTCAAATTCTAGTGCATTCTACTCTAGGTCTATTTCCTCAGTCACAAGGTATGAAGGAAGATAAAGTAAGCAGTTTTACCCCTGTGCTCATGTATTCTGTATATGGTTTTTTATTCAGGCCACTGTCATGTGTGGCAGATGGGAAGAACTTAGCATTACCGCTGGATGTAATCAGCCAGTATAGTCTGAATTATTGATGATGATTCAGTTCATCACCAGGAAACACTGACTGACAGCAGTAATTAATTAATTATATAAATATAGAGATGAATTGTTTTAATTCAGAAGACAAATTTTAGAATTCTATTATGAGGATGTAATATTCTTTATTTGATCATTATATTCCATTAAAAATTCACTAGAAGAATTGAAATTTGGGACTGGAGAGATCGCTGGTTCAGGATTTAAGAGAAGTAGCACCACCCACGTAGACGAGGTGAGCTTGGTTCCCAGCACCATGCTGGCTGACCCATGCTGGCCTGTAACTCCGGCTCCAGGGGATCTGACTCCGCTACACTCCCTTGAGTCCTGCACTGACTCACATGCACACACACCCCCATGCAGACACCCAGACAAATAACTTAAGATAAAATAAATCTTTTTTTAAATTTTTTTTTATTGAGAAAAGGAAGAAAAAAAACAAGTTTCCGACTCCTCCCAGCCTCCCATTTCCCTCCCCCTCCTCCCACCCTTCTCCTCCTCCTCCCACCCTTCTCCCCCTCCTCTCACTCCTCTCCCCCTCCCTCTCCAGTCCAAAGAGCAGTCAGGGTTCCCTGCCCTGTGGAAAGTCCTAGGTACTCCCCCCTCTGTCCATATCTAGGAAGGTGAACATCCAAACTGGCTAGGCTCTCACCCAGCCAGCACATTGCATAGGATCAAAACCCCATGCCATTGTCTTTGGCTTCTCATCAGCCCTCATTGTTCGCCATGTTCAGAGAGTCCAGTTTTAACCCATGCTTCTTCACTCACAGTCCAGCTGGCCTTGGTGTGCTCCCAGTAGATCAGCTCCACTGTCTCAGTGGGTGGGTGCACCCCTCGTGGTCCCGACTTCTTTGCTCATGTTCTCCCTCCTTCTGCTCCTCATTGGGACATTGGGAGCTCAGTCCAGTGCTCCAGTGTGGGTCTCTGTCTCTATCTCCATCCATCACCAGATGGAGGTTCTATAATGATATGCAAGATATTCGTCAGTATTGCTATAGGCTAGGGTCATTTCAGGTTCCCTATCCTCAGCTGCCCAAGGAACTAACTGGGGACCTCGGCTTGGGCTCCTGGGAGCCACTCTAGGTTCAAGTCTCTTGCCAACCCTAAGGTAGCTCCCTTAACTAAGAATTGTGCTTTCGTGCTCCCCTATCCAACCTTCCTTTATCCCAATCCTTCTTTTGCCCCTAGTTCCCCCCATTCTTCCCTTCTCCCTTTTCTCTCCCCGTCTCCCCTTACCCCCATCCCACCCCACCCCCAAGATCCCAATTTTCTCCCCTGCAATTTTGTCTACTTCCCATAGCCAAGAGGATAACTATATGCTTTTCCTTGGGTTCACCTTCTTACTTAGCTTCTTTAGGATCACCAATTGTAGACTCTGTGACCCTTATTTATGGCTAGAAACCAATTATGAGTGAGTACATCCCATATTCATCTTTTTGGGTCTGGGTTACCTCACTCAGAATAGTGTTTTCTATTTCCATCCATTTGTATGCAAAATTCGAGAAGTCATTGTTTTTTACCGCTGAGTAGTACTCTAATGTGTAGATATTCCACACTTTCTTCATCCATTCTTCCATTGAGGGGCATCTAGGTTGTTTCCAGGTTCTGGCTATTACAAATAATACTGCTATGAACATGGCTCAACAAATGCTCTTGTCATATGATAGGGTATCTCTTGGGTATATTCCCAGGAGTGGTATTGCTGGGTCCAGGGGTAGGTTGATCCCGAATTTCCTGAGAAACCGAAACACTGATTTCCAAAGTGGTTGCACAAGATTGCATTCCCACCAGCAATGGATGAGGGTATCCCTTCCTCCACAGCCTCTCCAGCAAAGGCTATCCTTGGTGTTTTTTATTTTAGCCATTCTGACAGGTGTAAGATGATATCTCAAAGTTGTTTTGATTTGCATTTCCCTGATCGCTAAGGAGGTTGAGCATGACCTTAAGTGTCTTTTGGCCATTTGAACTTCCTCTGCTGAGAATTCTCTGTTCAGTTCAGTGCCCCATTTTTAATTGGGTTAATTAGCATTTTAAAGTCTAGTTTCCTGAGTTCTCTATATATTTTGGAGATCAGACCTTTGTCTGTTGCAGGGTTGGTGAAGATCTTCTCCCAGTCAGTAGGTTGCCTTTTTGTCTTGGTGACAGTGTCCTTTGCTTTACAGAAGCTTCTCAGTTTTAGTAGGTCCCATTTATTCAATGTTGCCCTTAATGTCTGTGCTGTTGGGGTTCCACATAAGAAGCGATCTCCTGTGTCCATCTGTTGTAGGGTACTTCCCACTTTCTCTTCTATCAGGTTCAATGCGTTCTGACTGATAGTGAGGTCTTTAATCCATTTGGACTTGAGTTTTGTGCATGGTGATAGATATGGGTCTATTTTCATTCTTCTACAGGTTGACATCCAGTTATGCCAGCAACATTTGTTGAAGATGCTTTCTTTCTTCCATTGTATACTTTTGGCTCCTTTATCAAAAATGAGGTGTTCATAGGTTTGTGGGTTAAAATTCGGGTCTTCTATATGATTCCATCGGTCGACTTCTCTGTTTTTATGCCAGTACCACACTGTTTTCATCACTGTAGCTCTGAAATAGAGTTTGAAGTCAGGGATGGTAATGCCTCCAGACAATCCTTTATTGTATAGGATTGTTTTGGCTATCCTGGGTTTTTTGTTTTTCCATATAAAGTTGATTATTGTCCTCTCAAGATCTGTGAAGAATTTTGATGGGATCTTGATGGGGATTGCATTGAATCTATATATTGCCTTTGGTAGAACTGCCATTTTTACTATGTTAATCCTCCCAATCCATGAGCAAGGGAGGTCCTTCCATTTTCTGGTATACTCTTCAATTTCTTTCTTCAATGCCTTAAAGTTCTTGTCAAATAGATCTTTTACTTCCTTGGTTAGAGTTACCCCAAGATATTTTATGCTGTTTGTGGCTATCGTGAAAGGTGAAGCTTCTCTGATTTCCCTCTCTGCTTCCATATCCTTTGTGTATAAGAGGGCGACTGATTTTTTTGGAGTTGATCTTGTATCCTGCCACATTACTAAAGGTGTTTATCAGCTGTAAAAGTTCTTTGGTGGAGTTTTGGGGGTCGCTTATGTACACTATCATATCATCTGAAAATAACGAAAGTTTCACTTCTTCCTTTCCAATTCGAATCCCCTTGATCCCCTTATGTTGTCTTATTGCTATTGCTAGAACTTCAAGCACTATATTGAAGAGGTATGGCGAGAGTGGACAGCCTTGTCGTGTTCCTGAGTTTAGTGGGATGGGTTTGAGTTTTTCTCCATTTAATTTGATGTTAGCTGTTGGCTTGCTGTATATAGCTTTTATTATATTTAGGTATGACCCTTGTATCCCTAATCTCTCCAAGATTTTTATCATAAAGGGATGTTAAATTTTGTCAAATGCTTTTTCAGCATCGAATGAAATGATCATATGTTTTTTTTCTTTCAGTTTATTTATATGATGGATTACATTGATAGATTTTCGTATGTTGAACCAGCCCTGCATCCCTGGGATGAAGCCTACTTGATCATAATGGATAATTTTTCTGATGTGTTCTTGGATCGGTTTGCCAGTATTTTGTTGAGGATTTTTGCATCAATGTTCATGAGTGAGATTGGTCTATAATCCTCTTTCTTGGTTGAGTCTTTGTGCGGTTTTGGTATCAGAGTAACTGTAGGTTCATAAAAGGAATTTGGCAATTCCTCTTCTGTTTCTATATTGTGAAATACATTAAGGAGTATAGGTATTAGGTCTCCTTGGAAGTTTTGGTAGAATTCCGCATTGAAACCATCTGGTCCTGGGCTTTTTTTGGTAGGGAGGTTCTTGATAACAGCTTCTAATTCTTCGCGAGTAACAGGTCTATTTAGATTGTTCAACTGGTCCTGGTTTAACTTTGGTATATGGTATTTATCTGAAAAAGTGTCCATTTCCTTTACACTTTCCAGTTTTGTGGCATATAGGCTTTTGTAGTAAGATCTAATGATTCTCTGAATTTCCTCTGTGTCTGTGGTTATGTCCCCCTTTTCATTTCTGATCTTATTAATTTGAAAATTCGCTCTCTGCCGTTTGATTAGTTTTGATAGGGGTTTGTCAATCTTGTTGATTTTCTCCAGGAACCAGCTTTTTGTTTCATTGATTATTTGGATTGTTTTCTGTGTTTCTATTTTGTTGATTTCAGCCCTCAGTTTGATTATTTCCAGTCTTCTACTCCTCCTAGGTGAGTCTGCTTCTTTTTTTTCAAGAGCTTTCAGGTGGGCTGTTAAGTCTCCAATGTGAGCTTTCTCTGTTTTCTTTAATTGGGCCCTTTGTGCTATGAACTTTCCTCTTCGGACTGCTTTCATAGTGTCCCATAAGTTTGAGTATGTTGTTTCTTTATTTTCACTGACTTCCAGGAAGACTTTAATTTCTTTCTTTATTTCTTCCTTAATCCAGGTATGGTTCAGTAGTTGACTGTTCAGTTTCCATAAATTTGTAGGCTTTCTGGGGGTAGCACTGTTGTTGAATTATAACTTTAATCCATGGTGATCTGATAAGACACAGGTGGTTACTAATATTTTTTTTAACTGTGGATGTTTGCTTTGTTACCGACTATGTGGTCGATTTTTGAGAAAGTTCCATGAGCTGCAGAGAAGAAGGTATATTCTTTCCTCTTTGGGTGGAATGATCTATAGATGTCTGTTAAGTCCATTTGATTCATTACCTCCATTAATTCTCTTATTTCTCCGTTAGGTTTCTGTCTGTTTGACCTGTCCAATGGTGAGAGAGGAGTGTTGAAGTCTCCTACTATTAGTGTGTGCGGTTTGATGGCTGCCTTGAACTTTAGCAATGTTTCTTTTATGTACGTGGGTGCTTTTATATTAGGGGCATAGATGTTCAGGATTGAGACTTCATCCTGATGAACTGCTCCTGTTATGAGTATAAAATGTCCCTCTCCATCTCTTCTGATTGATTTAAGTTTGAGGTCAACTTTGTTAGAGATTAGTATGGCCATACCTGCTTGTTTCTTAGGTCCATTTGCTTGATAAGCCTTTTCTCAGCCCTTTACTCTGAGTAGGTGCCTGTCTTTGTGGTTGAGGTGTGTTTCTTGTAAACAGCAGAATGTTGGATCCTGTTTTTTTTATCCAATCTCTTAGCCTGTACCTTTTTATAGGTGAGTTGAGTCCATTGACATTAAATGATATTAATGACCAGTGGTTTTTAACTCCGCTCACTTTTTTAGTCGTCGAGGTTTTGTGTTTCCCTTCTTTGATTTGTGTTGGTGAAGGGTCTCTAGATGTCTGAGTTATTGTGGTCATTGTTGGACTCCTTGGTTAGTGATTTTCCTTCTATTACTTTCTGTAAAGCTGTATTTGTGGCTGTGTATTGTTTAAATTTGTTTTTATCCTGGAAAATTTTATTTTCTCCATTTATAGTGAACGAAAGCTTGGCTGGGCATAGTAATCTGGGCTTGCATCCATGGTCTCTCAGTTTCTGCAGTACATCTACCCAGGACCTTCTGGCTTTCATGGTTTCCATGGAGAAGTCAGGTGTAAGTCTGATAGGTTTACCTTTATAAGTAACTTGGCCTTTTTCCTTTGCAGCTCTTAATATTCTTTCCTTATTCTGTATGCTTTTTGTTTTGATAATATATGGCGAGGGGATGTTTTTTTTTTTTTTTATCCAGCCTATTCGGTGTTCTGTATGCTTCTTGAATCTTCATAGGTATATCTTTCTTTAGGTTGGGAACGTTTTCTTCTATAATTTTATTAAATATATTTTCTGGACCATTGAGCTGCACTTCTTCTCCTTCTTCTACTCCTATTATTCTTAGGTTTGGTCTTTTTATTGTGTCCCATATTTCCTGAATGTTTTGTGATGAGAGTTTGTTGGACTTGCTGTTTTCTTTGATCATAGTGTTTATTTTCTCTATGGTATCTTCAGAATCTGAGATTCTTTCTTCTAACTCTTGTATTCTGTTGGTTATGCTTGTTTCTGTAGACTCTTTTTGTTTACTTAAATTTTCCATGTCCAGCCGGTCCTCTGTTTGTGCTTTCTTCTTTGCCTCCATTTCAGTCTTCAAGTCTTGAACTGTTTCCATTATCTGTTTGATTGTTTTTCCTTGGTTTTCTAGGGTATCATTCCCTGATTTATTCAATTCTTCTAACTTTCTGTTATATTTCTCATTCATTTCTATGAGGGCGTTTTTTACATGCTGTTTAAGTGCTTCAATCAATTTCATGAAGTCAATCTTTTCTACTTCTTCCTGATTAAGGTGTTCATGTCCTCCCGTTGTGAGGTCGCTGTATTCTGGTGGCTTCATGTTGCTTTTCAGCTTGTTGGGCAAATTCTTGCCTTGGCGTCTGCCCATCTCTTCTTCCAAAGCTCCCTTAAGGATCTTCTTTTACTGGATCAGGTCTCCTTGCCTACCCAACACTGGCTCTCCCCAATGTTGGCTCTCCTCAATGCTGGCTCTCCTGGCGCCCCAACGCTGGCTCTCCCCAACACTGGCTCTCCTGGCGCCTAGAGATCAGGCCTCCGTGCTGATGGGGCAGCTCGCAAACAATTCGCCTACCCTGCTTGGTGCTGGCAGGCCATAGAAGCAAAGGAACTCCCACCCACTTGGGTGTCCCGAGTATTCGGATTCAGTGCCCAGACAGGCTGGGCTGGGTGATGTTATGTGCCGAAAGAGGGCGGTGGGGCTGAAATGGGGAGGGTTCTGGATGGAATCTGGGTGGGCTAGGAAGAAAGAGGCAGTATGCCGGGAGTCGAGGCCCTGCAGAGAGCCCAAGAAGGATAGGGGGCCAAGGAACCTCTGAGCTCCCTGTCCCAGGCTGGCGCTGCGGGGCCAGAAACTCACCCCAATGCTGGGTCTCCTGGCGCTGAGAGCAAAATAAATCTTTAAAAACAATTTAAAAGGAAAAATTGAAGTTTAGCAGCACTATAATTGTTCTCGCTGACATCTCAGACCTCTCCTCCTAGCTGAACATGATGAGTGTGCCCCAGACATACTAGCCTATTTCACTGTTTCTACTGTCTCCACTGCACTTGAGAAAAACATGCCTAGGGTTGGCTCTGGGCAAAATGTCAATTTCAAAATCCATATCCTGTAAGTAAAAGCCTTGAACATTTAATCCCCATCTCCTCTCCTGGTCTCAATTCCACTTTCATTCCCATGCCCAGGGTTATCTTAGTGTATTAGACTTTCAGGTTGGTCTCTAAATCCTCGTTCCCTGTCTTTGCCTCTGGCTTTTTGTGCAAATGTTATTTCAGCCTAGGATACTTCATTCCCTTATATAAACTATTTCCCATCTCTGTGTATGCATATATTCTCCCGAATTCTTTTCCAGACATATCTGGAAGTTTTATACTTTTTTATATATTTCAATTACAATATTTACTATGATACATGAATGAAATTAATGATTTTGATTTATATATAATGATATACTTGGCTATGAGATCCTGTACTTCCATTTGCATTATTATTTTAACATGATATTGTTGCCTCACATTATAAATTTTACAGTTCAATTTAAACCATAGTTTATTGGATAATATTGAAATTATAAATCTATCTGTTTTTGAAAGCCTGAAGTTACAGATTATTTCTCCCTTATTTTATCATGGAGAATTTATTGTCAAGTCCAATTCTTTTGATATGTAAGATGCAGACAAATTATCTGCATAAAAATATAATTCATGAGTCAATGACCTATAAAAAGTAAGAGTAAAAGCAGATAATAAAGTTAATTTGTTTTTTCTGAGGGCTTTGTTCCTTTCCTTTCTTTCAATTAGGAAGAATTCTAACCCTCACCTTCCATGTTACCTTTATTTACAGTTCAGGTAACATTTGCTTTCACTGTATCTTAGTATGTTAATGCAACCTTTACTCAGAAATCTGTGTCTATTTTTCTCATTTAAGTACCGTGTTTAATATTGAGAAGTCCCACACAGACTGCCTCTGTGAAACAAAAGGGAAGACCAATGTCACTGGAAATAAAAAGATGAATATGCTGTACTGGAGAAGTCGGAGCTGTGAATGGAAATCAGGAGGAATCTGTCATAATACCTACTAAAGACAAGACTCATAATTATTCTCTGAAAGAGAGTCTATGATGTTTTAGAAAAGGGGAATAAAAGCCACTGTGGAATTTGTGCTTTTATATTTTACATTTGTCTTCTAACTTTTTCCTCACTTGTCTACATTTTTTATTTTTTGTGGTTTTTCGAAACAGACTTTTTTTTTTTTTTTGTAGCTTTGGAGCCTGTCCTGGAACTAGCTCTTGTAGACCAGGCTGGCCTCAAAATCACAAAGATTCACCTGCCTCTGCCTCCTGAGTACTGGAATTAAAGGTGTGCACTACCACTGCCCAGCAATTGTCTACATTTTTTAGTAGCAATTTTGTTCTCACACAAGCCTACAGAGTTTAAATTCCTGTCTCATAACTCTGTGGCTTTTATATCTATTTTTAAGTGACCTGAATGCAAATTCATACTGTATTAAAATGAAAATTTTATATAAAAATAGAAATACATAAAGATGACACGAAAATCTTGAAAGTCTTCCATGTAGCAAAAACATGCTGTCCAGACACTATTATCATTGCAATGTGTTGTGGGATATCCTTTTGTATATGTGTTGCTTTTATTGGTTAATGAATAGAGCTGTTCACATAATGATTTAGGAGAGTAAAGCGAGGTGGGAAATGCAAACAGAGATACAGAGAAAAAGAGAGTCAGACGAAACACGAGTCAGCCACTGTGGAAATAAGACATGTAAAAAATGAGTTAATGCCAGTGAAACATGGCAATAAACAGATTAATAAAAGTCGGTTAATTTAAGATGCAAGAGCTAGCTAGAAATATGTCTGAGCCATTGGCCAAACAGTGTTGTAATCAATATAGTTTCTGTATACAGGTCTGGGTGGCTGGGAAACAAAAGTACAGTCTCTGTTTACAAATGGCACCCAAACATTTGGCAAGTATTTCCACATGCAGACTGAGAAAGCTTTTTTTTTTTTTAAAAAAAAAAAAAGGATGTTAGAGAGAGAGAAAAAAAAAGGCAAGCACAATTTCCTGGGAGCAACATTGTCTCAAGTGAGCTCTGTTTGCTAGAGGCAAGTAGAGGTATGTCTTCTTTAAGAGAATCTTCCCAACTCAGGGTTAGTGGAAAAAAACCTCGCAGCTCTTTTAAGAGGCTCTACTACCAAACATTTAAATGGTGTTTCTGAGCTGCCAATGACAGGCTTCTTGGTGGTATCATGAACTTAGAAACTCCACAAAGTTTGAAATGTCTCTGTCAATTCTAGAGTTTTGGAAGTTGCTTACATTGCATTTCCTATTTATCTAGGTAATATTATATCCTTGATGGAGTTGAAGACAGATAGTTAAAATTATAATTTTCCTTAGTTATAATAAAGATAAAATAGATGCAAAACTTGGACTTACAAATACAAGCTAGATGATAGAATATTTTCTTTAATTGCTGCCTAATACAAATAGACTAAATATTGTAACTGTAATTATTTCTTGATAGCTGTTTTGTATACTTAATTTTACTATGTTAAAGTTAAATATTTACTTTATAATTAGAGAGAAAAGAGTATATGATGTGAAATGTCCTTCTGTATATGTGTTGCTTTTATTGGCTAATAAATAAATTTGTTTCAGCCAATGCCTTAGCAGAGTAAAGTCAGATGGGAAATATGAGCAGAAATACAGAAAAAAAGAAGGCAGAGTCAGGTGAGACACAAGTCAGTCACCAAGCAAACAAGACATGCGGAAAATGAAGTAATGCCATGACCTCATGGCAATACATAGTACAGTCTCTGTTTACAGCAATGGGCCCTTTCTATACAGTTTGTTTTGTTATTGATTTCATTGATCTTATACTGATGGAAAGCAAATTAGGAAAATTACTATGAATCAGAAACAAGTGAACTATTTTATACTTTGAATAAAATATAAAATTTGAAATCACAATTTCTCTGAATTGTGTTTTATTACAATAGCATCCAAACCAAGTAGCAGGAAAAGTTGGAATAGTGTAATCCATTTCATTAAATTATTAGATTTTTGGATATTTTTCTTTTTTCAAATTACATTATTTTTTCCATTGTAGTTTGTATAATGTCTTCAGCAAATATAGCAACAAAAATTAGGAAATATGTAGAACAATTTGATGATAATTTACTGGGCAATTTAGTAAGGATGATACAGTGGAAAAAATAAAAATTGAAGTCTAAACTACTTTTTTTTCTCTTTTCCAGCAATGTAGATATATTATGCTTTTTCTCCATTAATGATGATGGTTATTTTTGATTATTTTGATTATAAAGAAAAATTGAAAAATACCAGCATTCAAAAGTGTTAGCTGCAAAAACTTAACATCTATATGTTTCAGATTTAAACCATTCAGACACAAAAGGAAACCAAAACAGTTCTAGAAAACATATTCCACGAAAATTGCAGATAATCACCTTTATTATAATCTGAGTTGTAGTAATGAAGTTTCTCTAAGTGCACATGTTTTCTCTCCTCAAATAACCAGTAAGAGATCTCACAAACTCCCATTTATTGAGGTGTACCTATAAAACTGAAGTATGATTTTTATCATCTTACTTCAGTTTCACACGATTCCCCTTTTTTGAATGTGAACTGAAAGATCATACTTCAGAGATGGTGAGCAAGACGCCATGCTAGTCACTGGTAAATAACATCATAGAAGGCAGGCATCTCGCCACAAATGAGTTCACAGAAATCCATATGCAGTCATCACCAATGCCATGCTAGACCTTCTGTCAGCAGATTTGAACATATCCTTTTGGGGTGAATTTGGAAACTTGTATTAATGTTATTTAGAGTTCTCTACACTTCAACCACATACTTACATAGTTCTGTACTTTTGCTTAATCAAATTAACTTTTATGAGTAAACACTTTTCATGTTTCCATTTCTTCAGTTTTCTTAATGTTTAATCCATTTTACTTAGTCTCTATAAAAATATGTCTCCCTACATTAAAAAAATGTACCTTTTTAAAGGAATAAAATGGGTGTAGGAGAAATGGGTTGGTGCTTACCTGTGCTGGCTGCTCTAACTTTTCCCAAACCCACATGGGGGCTCACAACTGTCAGTAATTCCAGTTCCAGGATATCTGATGCTTTATTTCACCTCCAGGGATTGCAGGCATGCTGATGATGCATAGACATAGATGCAGACAGAGAACACTTTCACAAAAATATTTAAAAAAAATAAAGAATAAACATAAAATTTATAGTAGTTAAGCTCAATGTGTTGATATACTCCTATAATCTCAGCACTTGGGAGAATGAGGCAGCAGGACAGAAAGTCTGTAGCAAGGTTGGGATACAAAGCAACATGCAGGTTCAAACAAAACAAAACAACAAACAACAACAAAGCAACAAGGACAACAACAAACCCAACACAAAATAACTTAGAACAGACAAGCAGTAATTGAAATCCTTAAATTTCCTTAAATGAACTGTGGGATTCCTAAAGTTGTGACATGCCCTGTCTTGATGCTCATTATCCATCATTTATTATTATTATTATTATTACTTTTTTTTTTTTGAAATAAGGTCTCTTTGTGTAGTTTTGATGCCTGTCTTGGAACTTGCTCTACAGACCAAGCTGACTTGAAACCCATAAGGATCTGTCTACTTCTGCCTTCTGAGTACTAGGATTTAAGGCAAGTGCCACCACCATCAGGCTTTTATTAGCCATTCTTTATTGTCATATAATTATATGACAATTACAGCTTTTCTCATAGACTTCATAGCTCCATTTCACTGGAAAACTTCCTTGAATTTCTAAGCCTTCCTCGTTAATGGAAGACTATTTGGCTCTCAGCTTATTATTTTTTATGTTTGAAATGTTACTTTGAATTTTTCTTTCTAGAATATGTTAATATTATTTTTACAATTCAAAAGACTTTTTCAGGCTTTTTCAGCGCTTTCATTCTGTGAAATGTTTGACAGTAAATAAGTTCCCACCTCTTTCTTTATGCCAATTACCCATTGATATCTCTATGCTAATGAGATGCAATGAGTAGTACTGGGATTCAGTCTCATGTCCTTCATTCTATCTCTCAGAATAATTTTGAATATGATATGTTGTTGTACAATAGTCCCATACTAGCTCAGAATGGATTAAATAAAGGTTTCTTTATTTAGGAGTAGAATCACAGATCAGCAGTCCTGTGCATGAGCAGGGAATAGGAACTGAATCCAGCAACCAAGGGGCTATGCACATTTTTACATCTGTATATGTAGTACATTTGACCATGCACAAAGTGGGCCAGTATCTTAAAGGTTATTGGCTGACAGAGTTCCCAGAGCAGTGTGTAATGACCACATGGCCTGACCTACTTATCTGTGCATGGGTACTTAACATTTACCATAGTATTTTTGTGATGCTCTATGTCTCTGGATCATCTGCCCATTGATTGTATTCAGCTTCTTAGTATTCCTTGAAGAAGAGACCCCATGCCCTTTTGGTCCTGCAGTGGTGTAGGAGGTCCTTCTTTCTTTGTGTTGCTTTCATTGGTTAATGAAGAAACTGCTTTGGGTTCTTGATAGGGCAGAACTTAGGTGGGGAAAATTAAATGGAATGCAGGGTGGAAGAAAGCAGAGTTGAAGAGACACCATGGAGCTGCCAGAGACAGATGTGCCAAATCTGTCCTGGTAAGCCACTGCCACATGGCAATATACAGATTAATAGAAATGGGTTAAACTGAGATGTAAGAGTTAGTCAATAAGAAAATAGAGCTAATGGGCTAAGGAGAGATTTGATTCATACAGTTTCTATGTGATTATTTGGGACTAAGCTAGTCATGTCACTGCGATGAGCAGCCTTCTCCCTACAACACTGAAATGTATATACTTACCCCTCTCCTAGTCCTTTCCCCAGGGAAATTAAGCCTGATCTTGACCCACCTTTCATCACTACCAGAGATGGCAAGTTAGGATATGTATGGTTCCTATTCACAAAACATCCCCATATTTATCTTCTCTTGTTATTTAAAAAGAAACAAGCAAACCAAGAAACATAATGCCCATGGCCAGAAAGGTATTGTCTTTTGTCACTTTTCAAATTATTCTACCTTCTGGGTACTACCCAGTTCTCTTTCGTGCATTGTAAATATCCATCACTGTGATGTGTTCATGATAACATAGACTCAGTATGTCAGTCTCCCATTGGTGTAGGAGGTTCTTTTGTCTATGTGTTGCTTTCATTGGTTGAATAAAGAAGCTGCCTTGGCCTTTTGATAGAGAAGAGCTTAGGTAGGCGTGGAAAAAGGAACTGAATGCCGGGAGGAAGAAAGCAGAGAGAGAGCCACCATGGAGCTGCCAGGTCAGACATGCTGAATCTTTCCCAGTAAGCCACAACCTCATGGTGACATACAGATTATTAGAAATGGGTTGAATCAAGATGTAAGAGTTAGCCAATAAGAGGTTAAAACTAATGGGCCAGGCAGTGTTTAAATGAATACAGTTTCTGTGTGACTATTTCAGGTGTAAGCTAGCTGAGTGGCCGAGATGAAATGCAGGCTCTCTATCCATTAACATCCCATGCTTTAAAAAATTATGCAAATTTAATTCCCCCTTCTGAAATCTGTTTTCTATATACCCTGTACCAGTGTATACTGTGGACACCCTTGTCTCAATGCACCAGTCATTAACTAATACAATACAGCAGGACAATGCCAATGTTTCCCTTTTGTTCTAATGAAGAAGCTTTAGGATTTCATTTTTATTTTGTTTTCTCATTATTCTAACAAAACATAGTAAAAGTACTGGCATTTGAATCTCTACAACAGCTTATATTGAACCAAGCAAGCACTTTTGTGTATACATTCCTCAAAATGTATCAATATAGAGTTTCTCATTTTTATCAATTGTACAATTTTAACTAAGTGGGTAGAAGCCCTGCTATTAATAAATTTCTGAGTTGTTTTTACTTAAGGGCATGTGCATTTACAGAGTGGCTAGATTCAAGATGGAAGTGGAGAAAAGTGGCTAAAAGCAGGCATCTCTCTTACATAGGACCTGAGTTCATATCCCAAGACCCACATCAAGAGGCTTTCAACCACCTCTAACTTTAGCTCCTGAGAATCCAGTATCCTGTTTTGACCACAGACATTGCACTCATGGGCTTGCATTAACAAATACTCAGACATACACATAATTAAAGAAAAATAAATCTAAAAGAAAGAAACAGAAGTAGTGAAGATCATGATCCATTACACTTTTAGTCGTTACAATACAAAAGCCATGGGTTTGACCTTAGCATTTTCCTGCATCTGTCCCACAAACTCTCATAATCCATGCTGAATGGGTATATGCTACTTTTATCAAACTCTGGTACCACAAATTTTCACACTTCAACTATGAAAGTAGAGAGCTTTTCAAAGACCACACACAAATTATTCAGAAACAAAACCAACCTGAATTTTCAGTTTAAAATGTTGTTTTGGGGAGGAGAAATGAAATTAACTTTCAGATAAAAATTGTGTTGCCCCTTAGAAAGAATAAAAATGATGTTCACATTTTATTTCAAGAAAGGAAAGGTTTAGTGATGTTTTAAAAACATTTGAATAAAATTTCTTTGTTCTCTTTGTTTAGTCTTATTATAAAATACCCATTAACCACCCCCTCTCCTCCCTCTACCCCTCCCAGTCTTCTCCTTACTTTCCTTCTCCCAAAGATACTGTTTCCCTTCAGGAAAGAACAGTGTTCCCAGAGATAACAACTGAACATACAACTTCAAGATGCAATAGGACTAGGTAAAAACCCTCATATCAAGGCTAGACAAGGCAGCCCAGTAGGAAGATAAGGGTCCCAAGAGTAAGGAAAAGTGTCAAACACCCCTTATTCCACTGTTAGGAATAGCACAAAAATCTCAAGCTAAACAATCACAGCGTGTATGGAGAGGACCTAGCACAGAAAGATTCCCTCAGGGTCCCTGATTGCCATCAGTCTCTCTAAGCGCCTATGATGGAGGAGGGTCATCTGTCTATTGGTTAATAAAGAAACTGCCTTGGCCCTTTGATAGAACAGAATATTAGGTAGGCAGAGAAGACAGAACAGAATTCTTGGAGAAAGAAATCCGAGTCAGGCAGTAGCTATAGTTCTCCTCTCCAAGATGGACGCAGGTTAAGAATCCTTCCTGGTAAGTCACCACCTCTGGTGCTACACAGATGATTAGAAATGGGTTAATCAAGATGTGAGAATTAGCCAGTAAGAGGTTAGAGCTAATGGGCCAAGCAGTGTTTAAAAGAATACAGTTTCCGTGTAATTATTTTGGGTGTAAAGCTAACCATGCACCCAATGTGGTAACAAACTCCACATAAAACTTGAGAGAGCTTAATTTTAAAACAGAGAAAAAACAGAGTTTACCACAGCTTTTTGCTGTTCGTTGGCACTGTGCTATAGAGATATTTCCCTGACTCAGCAGCCACAACAGGAAAAAAAGCTGCAGTTTTAAAATGCCGGCTGCCATTGTGATCTCTGCCTGGCTCCTGTGAGAGACAGAGCTTTTGAAAGGAGCATTTGGAGTAAAGTGCTACAGCTTGCTTGATGGCAACTAGACTGCTGTGTGCCTGGAACTGTATGCAGCTCAGGGGCATTGAATGGTTCTGAGGCTGGAGTGGCTCCAGCTCCACTCCGTCATGCTGATCTGTGCTGAACTCAGGCAGGAACGATCGTAATTATCATAATAATAGTACAGTTAAGGTTTAGACTGGGCAGGAAACAGGCTGTGCCTTATTGCTGTATTACCTCTACATGGTGCAATTTAAATTTTTAAGAAGTGCTTAGCATTTTAAAAAGTGCTCCTGGACAGTAAAGAATTACAGATTCACAATGGGACAGATTCAGACATAAAAGACCTGTAAATGGATCACAAAGTTGGATGAGTGTACGTAGGCTTGAGAGAGAGAAGAAAAAGAATATAGAGAATAAAGTTAATGTTTTTTTTTTTTAAAAAAGGGTAAAGTCTTTAAAGAGACAGAGTACAGATAGTTAAGAGATTAAAAGAAATAAAGGAAAACAAGCCACGTAAAAATGGAAAATTCACAAAGAGTCTGGATTCTTTGTATTATTGTGTTTTCTTTGAATCTTTTGACTGTAAAGGAGCTAAGTACAGAGAGATATTTCATTACATGGGCTGCCAAGCTAAACCAGAATGAATATAAGGGTATTATGATTTCAGAATTTGGGTCTAAGGATATGATGCTTTGGAGAGGGTCTTTTGTTTTCACAGAGGATGAAACCCTGTGGATTGCTTCTATCCCAATACGGTGTGATAGACCATATCCTCCTGAAAGGTTGCTGTGAACATCCTCAAGAAATTATTTTGCTCAACTGCCAACTGAGATGAACCTGGCACACAGGTTACACCATAAAAGACCTGATTAACAGCACCCCCATACAGCAGGAAGCAGTTTGGAGATAAAAAACTGCATTCATGTTCCCAAATATTGTTTATAAATGTTCTTTTACATTTAAAGGGGGATATGATATAGATATGAATAATTTACATTGCTATAAATTTTGTTTTATTGGTATAAAGTTACAATCAATTTTGTTATATGTATATGTATTTCTGACCTTGACTGAGATATTGTGATTTTGTAGTTCATTTAAAAATGTAATGTATAATTAGGAAATATAGGTTGCTAGTGGATAATCATTGATAATAGTAAAGCTTGTAGTCATGTTAGATTTTCTAGATATATAGAGATATATTTCAGTTAGATAGGCATTCTTCATATCTTTCAAAGACTACAGAATATGGCATTTTAAATGTTTTAATAACTTAGGGTTTTTCATGACAATGAGACACATCTGCTCCTGGCAGCACCAATCTACTTCAAGAGGAAGATGGGCATTGAAAAGGCTCCTTATGGAGTTTGATAGCCATTTGGGCAAGAAACTGCTCTTGCCTGGACTGATGCATAAACTGGACACAGAGAACCCGTAGAGAGAGGACTGGTGAACTTGCTTAAAGGTGAGATGGTCTTTCGGGGTTCCTGATTCATGAAAGAGTCTGCGAGACATTCTGCAGGACAGCAAAAAGTGACTGAACTGTCTTTGAAATTTCCTGCTTCATGGAAATGTCTCTGGATACTATGAACCTGTAGGCCGAAGATGGATGCCCCAATGGTACAGAGGAATATTGGGTGACTGTACAGATAGTGAGATGTCTCTGTCATTTCTAGAGTTTTAGACTTCTTCTTTGCTTAGGTAATATTATATCCTTCTGGAGTCTTTGATGAAGTTGAAGAATGGTTAGTTATAATTATAGTTTTCCTTAGTTATGATAAAAGATAAAATAGATATAAATATTGTAACTGTAATTCTTGCTTGATAACTGTTTTGTTATATGTAATTTTACTATGTTAAAGTGAACATCTTTCTTTTTGTTTAAACAGAAAAAGGGGAAATGATGGAGGAGGGTCATCTGTCTATTGGTTAATAAAGAAACTGTCTTGGCCCTTTGATAGGACAGAATATTAGGTAGGCGGAGAAGACAGAACAGAATTCTTGGAGAAAGAAATCCGAGTCAGGCAGTAGCTATAGCTCTCCTCTCCAAGATGGACGCAGGTTAAGATTCTTCCTGGTAAGCTACCACCTCATGGTGCTACACAGATTATTAGGAATGGGTTAATCAAGATGTGAGAATTAGCCAGTAAGAAGCTAGAGCTAAAGGGGCCAAACAGTGTTTAAAAGAATACAATTTGTGTGTTGTTATTTTGGGGCAAAAGCTAGCCATGCAAGAGCTGGGTGGGAACGCAGCCCACAGCTCCATATTACACCCCTATCTTCCCTACTTGTTGATTCTGTGGGCCCTTATTCTCTTGGTGTCCTGAACCCCTCTAGTTCCTAAAATTCTTCTTCCTACTCTTTTTTGGGATACCTTGAGTTTTCCTAATGTTGGGTGTGGATTACTTAATCTCTGATTATGTAGTTTGTAGTGTGGGTATCCTTAATAGCCAATATCCCCTTATAAGAGAGAACATAGCATGTTTATCTTTTCAGGGCTGTGTTGCCTCACTCAGGATGATTCTCTTCTAGTTCCATCCATTTGCCTGCAAATTTTATGATGTCGTTTTTTTCGAACACCTGAGTGATACTCTACCATTTAAATGTACCACATATATTTTAATTCATTATTTGATTGAAGAACTTCTTGGATGTTTTCTAGTTTCTGGCTATTATAATTAAAGTCACTATGAGCATAGTTAAGTAAGTGTCCTAGTGGTAGGATGGAACATTCTTTGGGTGGTATAGCTGGCTCTTCAGGTAGATATTGATTCTCACTTTTCAAAGAATTGCCACAGGAGGGAAGTCCAATGAGTATTGAAATTTTTCCACATTTAATTTCCAAATGCTTAAAATACCCGTCATCCCAAAAGGTAGGAGTAAGACAAAAGACCGCATTAACATGATACAAGGAAATGAACATACCAATTGAAAGTCATAGTTCATAGTTTATAGTAACATTTGCAGTTAAACATTCTGTTGCTAGAACAAAACAAGTCACACTTACACCCTAGACCAAAACATTCTGTAGGTAAACCACCCCATGGATGGAATCCCAAGTTATCTTTATAAAAGGAACTGGAGCTTAGTTGGGTCCTTAGACTCTTATTTGAGGTGTGAACAATCTACTTCTCTATTCCTGGAGCACAAGGTCTGGCTATTAGCCACACCTATAGACAATAACCTTGAGAGAGCAGAATTCTCTGAATCAACATCTAGGTGGGACCTTTGTTTGAGGTAGAAGCACAATAACCTTGAAGGAACTAGAGGAAAGTGACAACTCTCTGACATTTGGTCAACACGGAAACAGGCTCACATTTTTTGGCCTCCACATTTGTGAAAATCCCTTACTATTTTGTAGGCTGTTATTTTCTCATATTGACCACATCCTTTGCCTTACAGAAACTTTTCAGTTTCACAATCTTCCATTTATTAGTTGTCAGTCTTAGTACCAGTACTATCAGTATTCTGTTTAGGAAGATGTCAAAAGTTGGAAAGCTCTCTTGTGCCCTGGATCAGTAGTAAACATTGTAAAAATGGCCAACATACCAAAAGTAATCTACAAATTAAAGACAATCCCCATCAAAATTTCAACATAATTCTTTGTAGATCTTAAAAGTACAATATTCAATTTCATACAGAAAATTTAAAAAGTTGAAGATAGATAAAATAATCCTGAACAGTGAAAAATCTTCAGAGGTATCATCATCCATGATTTGAAGCTGTACTAGAGAGCTAGTGATAGTAAAAATAAAAACCAAAACACAAAGCTAAAGAAAAAACAAAAACAAAAAATGCATGGTATTGTCATAAAAACAGACAAGGTTATCAATGGAATTGAACTGAAAACCCAGACATAAATCTTCACACAATGGACACTTGATTTTTGAAAAGAAAGCCAGAAAAACACGACAAAAGAGAATATATCTTCAATAAGCACTGAAATGCTGATGTTATAATTGAATGTCTGCATATAGGAGAATGCAAATAAATCCAAAAATACCTTAACATTAAGTCAGATATACTGTATCTGATAGAAGAGAAAGCAGGGAATAACCTTGAATGCATCAGCACAGGAGACAACTTCTTAGTAAATATTATTTGCTTAAAAGTCATTCAAATATTTATCTTCATCTTTTATAATAATGTCCACTTCCAGTCATTTTCTTGGACATTATCTTCTTTGAATCATGGGGTATTGTTGTTACTATTATTTAAATTTCTAAGACTATAATTTTGGCAAACAACTTATTTGCTTGCTTATTTGTTTATAATAGCAAATAATTTTTAGAACTATGGCAAACTATTTAAAACAGAAATAATAAATTTTCTACTCTTGTGGAATAGAATATTTGTTTAACAATAAAAGATGTGTTGCATCTGTGTGTGTTGGAGAATAATTAACTATGTAAAAACATGTTGCATTTGTTTATACTGCATTATTTTATTTAAAGATGTTGCTGTTTCACCTTGCCTGCCTAAGGCACCAGGTTTATCTAATAACATGTTGAACAGGTAATAGGTAAGCAAAGCAGGACTTGTGAATAGAGAGAAAAGGTGAGTCACCCAGCCAGGTAGGGGCCAGTCAGCCAGATGCCAAAAAGACAGACACAAAGAAAGCAGGAAAGTGTGATGGACTGTACATAGATGAGGTAAACAAGCCTTAGGGCAGCACATAGACTAATAGAAATGGGTTAACAAAGTTTAAAAGAGGTAGCTAGAAACAAGCCTAAAGTAAGCCCAAACAACAATGTCTTCATGTCATGATTTGGGAGCTAGTGGTCCAAGAAATTCTATTACATCCTACAATGCTGTATTTGCACAAACATAGAGTGGAGAATAATGATGCAACTTTTTTCACCCCTTCTTTGCTATTTCACATAAAATCCTTTTCTCACTGTCCACCTTGATATTCTCAACTCAGGTTTGTTTTTTTTTTTATCTCTTCTTCATTTTAACACCCTCAAGTGATATTTGAAAATAAGAATAAAAGTTTTCAAGATTCAGGTTTGAAAAGAAGTTTTAATTTCAAGTCTGACCCTTTAATTAAGATATTAGCATTTAAAGTGTTGTTTATCAAATGTAAAATGAGGGGATTTTGTGCTCACAATGGAGTATCTGTTTGAATAAATTCTAAGTTCATTCTATTGTTTGGAGATGACTTTTCCTACAAGAGTGTCACATGAAGCACATTGAATGCACCCATGCTTTTCCTTTAATCCTTACTCTGCTACCCTAGGTAGTATCTTTATGCCCATTTTATAAATAGATGAAATATGTTAGATGGTGGTAATCAAATGCACAGAACAAATGCAAAAAACTTAGAAACCTTTCTTTCTTTAGTGAGATATACCATTATCAGTTCTTTTTTAAACAGTCTGTAGATAGCCCAGGAAGTTGCAAGACTGACAATGAATCTGTGTGAAACAGAAAAGGCGTTTTCAATGGCAAAGGAAACAACAGAGTGAAAAGTCAGCTGAAACAATTAGAGATAATCTTAGATGACTATACCTCTAACAGTTGGCAAAGAAAACGAAGCAAACAAAACACCAAATAATCTAGAGATAAATACACAAAAAATCAAAAAGACAATTTCAAATGATGAAATACAAGCATTCAAAACTTTGTAGCCACCTTTAGCCATCAGGAAAAGTAAATCAACCATCACTGTGAGTCATCTCACCCACCCTGTGATGAAACCCTCACCAAGAGTCAAACAGAATCCATGTGCTAGTGTTGGTGATGTAATGCACACAGTCATCCAAAGCATTGTGGTCTCCAGCTGGTTTTCTGTTTTCAGGATATTGTGTAATCCTTGAAATCATGGTCTACCTTGCAGTATATCATTGTGGAGGGGCCTTAAAGTTGTACTTGATCTTAGTCTAAACTTTAAGCCCAACATTGAACAAGCCATGTTATTTCCATAGGTTTAGACTTCCCTGTATAATTAAATCCATCACCTATCTATCTATCTATCTATCTATCTATCTATCTATCTATCTATCTATCTATCTATCTATCTGTCTGTCTATCATCTATCTATCATCTGTCTATCTGTCTATCATCTATCTATCTATCTATCATCTATCTATCATCTATCTATCTTCTATCTATCTGTATCTGTTTATTTATCTTTCATCTAGACTATTTCTGCCTCATCCCAATTTTTATTCCTTAGTCTTTATAATGTAGTAGTTGATCCCAAGAGCATCGTTTGGTTTGCACTGTGATCATAAAGATTTGTCTCCAGATAGCCAAGTAATAATAACTTTTAATCTTAGGAACTGATAGTGATGATGTTATTTAAACCTTTAACACAAGCTGTGATTGTTTTTAAAATTCACTGGAGTCTATTCCTGCCTGTCCAACTCTGCAAAATGTCTTGATAAGAAGTTAGGTGCCAAAAATTCAAAAGAAATTAATTGTTGAATAATTCAGATGGTGATCAAATGCTTCCTGGATACTTAAGAATTATTTAAATAATACATTGCTACACAAGGTAAGAAGTCTTCTTTTTTATAGCTCTTTGAAAAGTGAAATGTCACATTAAATTTTTTACTATATCATGTTATATTTTCCCAAGGTGCTATGTAAGGGCACCATGGAATTTTTTTTTATTCTTTCTCCTCTCTATCTTCATTCTTACTCTGCATAATAAATAAGTAAATTTCAGTCTCTCAAAGTTTTCATGAATATGCATGTATTTATTCATTAATAAGATTTAAATATTTATAGCAAATTCTGAGAATACAGATGAATGTTACTAAATTTCACTCTTTACACATTATATATCAGGGTAGATTTTATTAACATAATATGAACAAATATATTTCATAATAATATTGAAATAAGCATAACATTTATTTCAATCAGTTCATAGTAGATGAATTTTCTCTTTGTTAAACAATAAACTAAGAATTATTTTAATACATTATATGCTTTCCAAGAGTTCTAGGTGCAGGAGTCCAAGATCTAAGTATGTAGTAATAGGAGTGGCGGGGCTGCGTCCCCAGCACCCTGGCCGCCTGCTAGCTTATGCCCCGAAATAATTACACAGACACTGTATTCTTTTAAACACTGCTTGGCCCATTAGCTCTAGCCCTTACTGGCTAATTCTGATAACCCGATCAACCCATCTCTAATAAACTGTGTAGCTCTGGTCTTACCGGGAAAGATTCAGCATGTCTTGTGTGCGTCTGCCCGGGAGAGAGGAGCATGGTGTCTCTGAGCTCACTTCCTCTTCCTCCCAGCATTCTGTTCTGTTTACTCCTCCCACCTATGTTTTAACCTATGAGGCCAAGCAGTTTCTTTATTACTTAACCAATGACCTTTCTCCATCATTTCCCCTTTTTCTGTTTAAACAAAAAGGAAAGGCTTTAACTTTAACATAGCAAAATTACATATAACAAAACAGTTATCAAGCAAAAATTACAGTTACAATATTTATATCTATTTTATCTTTTATCATAACAATGGAAAACTAGAACTATAACTATCTATCTATTCTTCAACTCCATCAAAGACTCCAGAAAGATACAATACTACCTAAGCAAACAAGAAAAAAGCAACTTTTAAAACTCTAGAAATGACAGAGACATCTCGCTGCCTGGACAGTCACCCAAAGTTCCTCTGTACCGTTGGAGCATCCATCTTCAGCCTTCAGGCCCATGGTATCCAGCAGACATTTCCATAAAGCAGGAAAATTCAGTCAGTTCAGTCACTATCTGTTGTGTCCTGCAGAATGTCTTGCAGACTCTTTCATGAATCAGGAACCCTGAAAGATCATCTCACCTTTAGGCAAGTTCAGCAGTCCTCTCTCTGTGGGTTCTCTGTGTCCAGTTTATGCAATAGTCTAGGCAAGAACAGTTTCTTGCCCAAATGGCTATCAAATTCCATAAGGACCCTCTTCGATGCGCATCTTCTTCTTGAAGTAGATTGGTGCTGCCAGGAGCAGAGTGTCTCATTGTCGTGAAAAGTCCTAAGTTATTAAAACATTAATTGCCATATTCTGCAGTCTTTGAAAGATATGAAGAATGTCTATCTAACTGAAATGTAGCTCTATATATCAAGAAAATCTAACTAACATGACTACAAGCTTGACTATTACTGATGATTATCCATTAACCTATATTTCTTAATTATACATTACATTTTTTAATGAACTACACAATCACAATATCATAATCAATAGCAGAAATATGCATATATGTATATATATATATATATATATATATATAACAAAATTGACCTTAAATCTCTATCAATAAAGCAAAATCTATACTAATACAAATTATTCATATCTATATCATAAGTATTTTAAAATAAGCATATATGACTATTTCCTGCTGTATCTTCACATATTAAGTAGAGTCTTTGATTTATTTCCTTCTAGAAGAATAGTACCACTATGTAAGGTTCTGTATTGTCTAATTTTGGGGGTATTTTGGGGGGAAGGAGTCACCCAAGTTTAATTTAAGAGAAATATATATTTTGGCTTATATTTTAAACTCAACATAGTCTATTGTGGCAGGAAAGCATGGGAACAAGAGGGAAAGTCATCTACTCATAGTCCCTTCTGACTGGTTACATGGTGCTTGCAGTCAGTGAAGAAGATACAGTTAACACCATTGTTGAGCTGGATTGCTCCTTTCCAAACTTGCTTCCTTTTGGGACCTCAGGCCATAGGATGATGTGACAATAATCATGGTGAATGCCTGTCCTCCTGTCAGTCTCTCTAAAAAAATCTTAAGACACATGCCTCCTAGATGATTCTAAATACAGTCAATTTATCAATGATGTTTAACTAACATGCCACACTTCCACTAAATCTATTCATCTCTAAACTTCCCAGCTCCAAGCACTATTCAGTGTGAGACTTGAGCTTATTGTCACCAAAAATGCTAAATCCAAGTGCCATCAAACAAGATATCGGCTTCCACTTTGACTCTGTGGATTACTATATTCAGGGAAGAGTAGGCATTAACTTTTGCTATTACAAACTCAACTTTTCTACAATGTTATCTTAAAATGTGAGACTCAAAAATATGAGTTTGTTACACATAATGCAATGAGAATATTATTGGAGCAATCAGCCCTACTTGTGTGTTAGAATTTCATTGGCATTTGGGAGCTGGTGAGTAACTAGGGCAATAATAAAACCACTGTCAAGAACTGCTTCTGAGGACTCTGTAGCTAGGATTTTCTCTAGAGTTTTTATAAGGAGAACATGCAAATATCCAAGTTCATAATTTTATTAGGCTCTCACTGGTTTTCATCTTCATGTAAACATATTTTGGAATCGGTTATGTTGTTAGGTATTAAAAAGCCAAGCCTTTGTTAAGATGAAAAAGCTCTCTGTTAACATTAGAAAAGAAAACCATAAGAAGATATTAGCTGTAGTAATAGGAGTGGCGGTGGGGCTGCATCCCCAATACTCCAGCCGCCTGCTAGCTTATGGCCGAAATAACAACACACAAACTGTATTCATTTAAACACTGCTTGGCCCATTAGCTCTAGCCCTTACTGGCTAATTCTGATATCCCAATCAACCCATCTCTAATAATCTGTGAGCACCGGTCTTACCGGGAAGATTCTAGCCTATGTCCATCCTGGTTTGGAGCTTCATCGCATGTGTCTGCCTGGGAGTGGGGCATGGCGTCTCTCTGAGGTGTCTCCTCCCAAGAGGAGAGTTGTGGAGTCTGAGCTCACTTCCTCTTCCTCCTAGCATTCTGTTCTGTTTACTCCTCCTACCTATCTTCTAACCAATGAGGGCCAAGCAGCTTCTTTTTATTTAACCAATGACCTTCCTCCATCATTTCCCCTTTTTCATAACTATAACTAACTATTATTAACTCCATCAAAGACTCCAGAAAGATACAATACTACCTAAGCAAACAAGAAAAAAGCAACTTTTAAAACTCTAGAAATGACAGAGACATCTCGCTGCCTGGACAGTCACCCAAAGTTCCTCTGTACCGTTGGAGCATCCATCTTCAGCCTTCAGGCCCATGGTATCCAGCAGACATTTCCATAAAGCAGGAAAATTCAAAGTCAGTTCAGTCACTATCTGTTGTGTCCTGCAGAATGTCTTGCAGACTCTTTCATGAATCAGGAACCCTGAAAGATCATCTCACCTTTAGGCAAGTTCAGCAGTCCTCTCTCTGTGGGTTCTCTGTGTCCAGTTTATGCAATAGTCCAGGCAAGGGCAGTTTCTTGCCCAAATGGCTATCAAACTCGATAACGAGCCTTTTCGATGCGCATCTTCTTCTTGAAGTAGATTGGTGCTGCCAGGAGCAGAGTGTCTCATTGTCATGAAAAATCCTAAGTTATTAAAACATTTAAAATGCCATATTCTATAATCTTTGAAAAATATGAAGAATGCCTATCTAAAATATATCTACGCACATCTAGAAAATATTAACTAACATGACTACAAACTTGATTATTATTTATGATTATCCATCAACAACCTATATTTCCTAATTATACATTACATTTTAATAATGAACTACACAATCACAATACCTTAATCAATATCAGAAATACATATACATATAACAAAATTGACCGTAAATCTCTATCAATAAAGCATAATCTATACTAATGCAAATTATTCATACCTATATCATATCCCCCTTTAAGTATAAAAGAACATTTATAAACATTTTTTGGGAATATGGGCGCAGTTATTTCTCTCCAAACTGCTTCCTGCTGAATGGGGGCATCGTTAATTAGGTCTTTCATGGTATAACCTGTGTGTTAGTTTCATCTCAGTTGGCAGTTGAACGAAGCAATTTTCTGAAGGTGTTCACACCAACCCTTATACCATACCATACCAAATCGGAATAGAAGAAATGAACAGGGTCTCATCCTTTGTGAAAACAAAATAAGAAACTCCTTTCCAAAGCATCATGTCCTTAGATCAAAATTTCAAAGTCAAGGCATCAAAATATCTATGTTGGATTAGTTCAGCAGCATTTATAAATAAATATCTTTTAGCATCTGTTGCTCCTTCCTCAGCATTTAAATAATTTAAAGAGAGCATAATAGCATACAGTATCAAAATTCTCTGTGTATTTTCCATCTTTATGCAGCTTTGTTTTAACCTCTATTTTGTTTATTTTTACTTTTAACTCTTTGCTTTTTGAGACAGGTTCTCTGTATCTTTGACCTGGAATAACCCTGTAGACCAGGCTGTCTTTGAACTCTCAGAGATCCGCCTGTCTCTGCCTCCCAGGCATTGGGATTAAAGGTGTACACTACAATACCTTGAACTCACAGAGAACTGTTTGTCTCTACCTTCTAGGCACTGGGATTAAAGGCGTGTGCTACCACACCTTGAAGTCACAGAGGTCAATCTCCCTCTGCCTTTCAAGTGTTGAGATTAAAGGTGTGTACTACCACACACAACAACTCTCTTCCTTTTTTTGTTTTTTACTTTAAGAATTTTAACTTTTAGTCTGCATATATTTTTAACACGTTGTAAATCATTTAAAAATTTTCTTTGTCTTTGACGCTCTCTTTACTGTATCTCTCTCTGTTTTTCTGACCACATGAGTCTTTAATTTACCAAGCAATCTCAGTAGTACTAAAGCCATGGCTTTGACAGCTGGATCCAGCCCATTCCTCATGGCTGAGGTACTGGCTGTAGCCATGTTTACTGCCACAACTCTATGGCATTTCAAGGTCCCTGCCAGCAAGAGAGCTTCAGCAGCCTGTGCTTGAGAACCACACGAACTGCCTGCGCAAAAGAGTCAGAGTTTGCCCTGGCAGGACAGCCCAGAAAGTCAGCATTTTTAAACGGCGCAGCTTTTTTCCTGCTACGGCTGAAAACCGAAAAGCATGCCTTCAGCTTTTTGTCAACACCATTTAAGTGTTTCGTCGCAGGACCTCTTAATGAGCTGCAGAGTTTTGCAGCTAAAGCTGAGTCAGGAAGCTTCTCTTAGATGAGAGCGCTTGATTGCCTCTAGCAAGCAGAGTGCCACAAATGCTTTAAAGCCAGAGTTCACACTGGCAGCACAGCCACAAGAAGCTGCGCTTTAAAATGACACAGCGTTTTTTTCTGCTGCTGTTGCCGAATCAGGAAATCTCTCTACATCACACCACCACAAACAGCAAAAATCTGTGTTAAACTCTCTCCCTTATTTTTAAGCCTTCTCAGGTTTTTTAAGTGGGTTTAGTCCATCACGTTGAGCACCATTTGTAGTAATAGGATCAGCAGCGGGGCTGCGTCCCCAACACCCCAGCCGCCTGCTAGCTTATGGCTGAAATAACAACACACAAACTGTATTCATTTAAACACTGCTTGGCCCATTAGCTCTAGCCCTTACTGGCTAATTCTGATATCCCAATCAACCCATCTCTAATAATCTGTGAGCACCGGTCTTACCGGGAAGATTCTAGCCTATGTCCATCCTGGTTTGGAGCTTCATCGCATGTGTCTGCCTGGGAGTGGGGCATGGCGTCTCTCTGAGGTGTCTGCTCCCAAGAGGAGAGTTGTGGAGTCTGAGCTCACTTCCTCTTCTTCCCAGCATTTTGTTCTGTTTACTCCTCCTACCTATCTTCTAACCAATGAGGGCCAAGCAGTTTCCTTTTATTTAACCAATGACCTTCCTCCATCAATTAGCATAGTAGTTAGAAAAAATAAGTTGTGTTGTAAGAAAACCTCCTTGCACATGTTATCCTCTTGGTGGTGAATTCTAGACAGAGACTTCATTTATGTAAGTGCACAGTTCAGAAGAGCACTAAAAAGGTCAGCAGGCTTGTCCACTCCTTATATTCTTGTCTTAATAAAGGCCAATGATCACTTAGCAATTTATAATTTTACTCTGACAGATTACATATTTACCCAATCTCGCAGTTTCCTGGGTGATAAGAATTTTGTAGTTTAATGATGCCTTTTCCAAGTTCAGTGTTTTATCTCATACTCAGAAATAATGTGAACCAACTTCAGCCTCCAAGGAAATAGCTTCAGTTCTTGATGATGAAATTAAATTGCTTTTATTTCCACAGAGAAATGCTATTCTAGGTGTCAAGGAAGCACATAGTGGCCTCAGCTAAATGTGTCATTTACACAGTATGTAATTAACTTTTGAATGTGACATTGTCAGACATTTTATTATGTTTGGAAAGTTCTATTCTCTATATAATATACTGTGGACATATATACTCATACTTGTATATACCCAATTCTATCAGGAAAGAGCATAACATACTGTACTATTTTATTAGAGAAACTCACATTGATGACCCATCAGTTCTACTACTGACTGCATACTCACAGAAGGGGAAATCAGCCTACTGAAGAGATGCTGAATGCCTCAGTTTTATCACATTATTATTTACTACAAATACTAAAAGGGAAGAAGACAGAGCATATCTGGACCTAGGCACATGTTGTCATTGTACCCAAGCCAAGTATTCCTAATATATCCTCAAGACATATTTTCCATTGTCCTAAGGCAAAGTAGTTGATTCTCTACTTTCAAGCATTTCTGCTGCATCTTTTACTCCCGATTCTCACTCTATAGCTACTTTGTGTGACCAAGAAACATTTCACAATGACTTAAGACTGAAAACATCATGTCTAGACAGGAATGAAAGCTGGTAAGGAACAGATGGCCACCAGTAAGCATAGAAAAATGGTAACACCGCCTCTTTTTGTTTTATGAGACATGGTTTCTCTGTAGCTTTAGAGGTAATACCATCTTGTAATCTTCCTTTCAGAATATAATGTCTTATTTCAATTTGTAATGGTCTGCTTTTTCCTTATAAGAGACAAGCCATTCTAACTCCCTCCCTTGTCTATTGAGGCAAGCTGATCTTCAGCTTCTAAGTGAGTCTTTTCTTTTTGGTTTCTCTCTCAATGAGGCAGCTTCTGTCTCTCCCTTTTCCCCCTTCCTCCCTGTTTTTCTCTCTCTCCTCCCCCCTCTCTCCCTCTTGCCTCTCTACCTCTCTCTCTGATTTCCCCCTTCTGTCCTTTCCCTCCATAGCCCACTAAATAAATATCCAATCTTATTCTGCATGACGTGCCTATCCATGTCTCTGTCTCTCGCCTGCTCACTGTTCAGGATCAACCACCTTCAGAAACCTGTGGCATGGTCTTATAGCATACCCATCCATATGTCTTTTCTCATAGGACTGGCTGCCCTGTCGAGGTCTATCACCCACCACGAGGACTCAATGCTCCTCATGGCCAACTACAGCTTCTTGGGGAACTGCTCTTGGGACCCACAGCCTTCTGCCTGCTGCCACATTGGGGACCTGCAGCATGATCTCGGAACCCACTGCAACCACTCGGGGACCTGCCTGCATTTTATTTTTACCATAACTCTATTGTCCCACAATTTTAATTTAATCTTTTCTCTCAACTATTTATCTCCTTCCCACTTACTGACTCTCAGTCAAATTTTCTTCCCTTCTCTCTTTATCCAAGGGCTGATCCACAGAGCTAGCAGGAACAAAACTTCACTGATTCTTAACTTCTTTCATTCTTTTGCAAATGAAACCAGGTTAAGCAAGTGCAGATTCTTAGGATGCTTGCATTCATTGCCATGGAGATGCAAACACTGCCCTTACTTTACTATTAAAGGTAAGTTCCAAGCCACATCACTATCCTCCAGTAATCAAGGGTCTGTGTTTAGAAGTATCTTTTGCATATTATCTTTACCAGTCTAGTCCTTCTAACTTACTCTATGTAAGAAAGATGTCCTTGTGTAAAGATCATATTAGTATTTTTGTGTAAACCAAGCCTTTGCACACTCTGTAACACATTTGAAACAATACACTGACTCATAAAAGCTACTTGTAAAGTCTCTGATCACTAGATAGCATAATATTCAAATGTTTAACATACTCATTTTAATTTTCAATCCACTTTCTGCTTTGTTCATTGCAAGCTATCATTTTGAATCCATTTTTGCATTGTTTTAGGTAACTGATGAAATTACTTGGTGTGAGTGAGAAGAAAATATGGAATACATAACAAACCCACTTAGGAGTTTATTAGAGGGGGATTGTATAGGCCTGGGGAGTCAGTGTGCAGAGAGAGAGAGAGAGAGAGAGAGAGAGAGAGAGAGAGAGACAGAGAGACAGAGAGACAGAGACAGAGATAGAGACACAGAGAGAGACAGAGAGAGCATGTCCAGCTTTTAAAAGCTACCTAGCACATGCACACAGGGGGTTGAAGTGACTATGTCATATGCAGATGATGGGGCTCGTGCATGTGTGCAAGGGCTTAACTGAGTTATACTTGGATAATGCAACCACTCATGGGCTCAATCGCGTAGCTGAGTCATACATAGATATACAACCAGAGACAATGTGGAGAGGGTCTAACAATCTCAAAGATAATTTAGAATGGGATAGATTTTTGCATGATGACTCATGTCCCATTTTAAAATATATATATATATATATATATATATATATATATATATATATATATATACACATACATACAAACTGTCATTTGCCTCTATAGTCTTAAAAAATGGTTGATGAGTAAAAAACTATCAATGATGATTAAATTGAAGTAAAATGAGTCTTTCACAGTTTATCAGTAATCGCTAAAAATATGCAAGAGAAAGTGAAACAAATGTCCAAAATAAAAATTATATGATCAATGTTTTGGAACAACATGAATCTATCCCTGTTTACTAAAATTCTTTTTGTAAATAGAGAAACACTCTGACTGCTAGTCAGTCAGTCCGCAGGATTCTCTCAACTATCATGCCTGCCTCATCCTTGCCTGGCCAACACCGTACTTCCTCTTTGGAACTATCCACCACCACGGAAGTCCTCCATAAGAATGTATATCTTTTGTTTTTCTTAAACTTTTTCTAATCTCAAATATTATATCTCATCCTCTCTGCTCATTTTATAAACCCCAATGATCACTTCTAATACCAATGACCTTCTATACAAATTTGTGAATTGGTGTTTAATAGGAATTGATGTATCTCTGCTTGAGGTCTTTCTCCTGACTATAGGTTCTTCCATAAGCATTGACTGCATCAGAGCCCATTTGTCGTTATGTGTATTTAAGGTCAGACCTGAAATACTACATAGAAAATGATAAAATCTTCACAGCAAACATGGGTATTTTCTCTTTCTTCTGTCTCTGAAAACCACAGAAAGAAAGTGTAATGTCCCCCACTCAATAAAGTACATTATTTTCTTAAATCAGAGCATGGCCACCTGCAGTGACGAATAGTACTTTAGTCTTGAACAGAAATCCTTCAACTACCTGGTATGTTAGAAAGAGTCTCTGCAGCTGTGGGAAAATTTCTTTTTCAGGGGCAAAGATCTAGAGACATGAACACAGTGGGTACAGCTGCATATATTCATGAAAATCCTATGGTACTACAGGCCTTCATCGTGTGAAGATGATATTTATAGAAATGGAAACTCAACTTGTTTCTACCCATCTAGCCTTTTGATTCTGAACTGGAAGCAAAGCTGAAGTGTATCTCTAGATGAACTTACTCAAGTACAGCTTCTATTCTAACATGGGTGCAGTGTTTATATGCTGATTGAAACTAATAATTGTCTTCTGTCTGTCGTAAATTAAAGAGCAATGTAAAAATAGCTATCTAGCATTTCTATTGGCATGTCAATATTAGCATATTAAACAAAGAAACACAATATCTTTCAGTTCAGCCACAGTTTTTTTTGTTTAATAAGTGGGGTGATTTGCATATCTCTAAGCAAACATAGTGACCTACTGGAGGTTATCAAAATAATTGCAAATTAATTTTGACTTTTCTGAAAAGGAAATTGAGAAGAAAGTATTTGCTAAAATCAATTACATCATAATAGCATCTTCTAGTTTTTTCTGAGCTTGTAACATGATATCTACAATAGATAGTTTTATTGACATTATTTAGTCTTCTATTATATATTATAAAAATTTCTATAAGAAAGGAATGTGACATCAGTAGGGAAAGAATAAACATCTTATTGCTACCTGTAGCTCTTTGTGTATGTGTAGGATTGAGGCCTTTTGGGATCTCCTCTGTCCACTTTGACATGTTTCTTCTTGTTGACCTTGTTTATCTTATGTTAAAGCAGTCATGCTGGTGAGACTTTATAGATGTGGCATATGAAATTACTAGGAGACACACTCTCATAGCAATTTCTCTGACCCTTACAACTTTTCTACCTCCTTTTCTGAAATGTTTCCTAAATTTAAGTGTTTTGTAGATGTCCAATGACAGAGGGCTCCATAATTCTGCATTTTGATTGGTTGTGGATTTATGTACAGATTGACTTTATTCATACAATTATTTGTATATATATATATATATATATATATATATATATATATATATATATACATGCACGTTATAAATAAATTGTCTTATTATGTTTAGGTATGTCCCTTGTCTCCCTATTATCTCTAAGACATTTTTCATAAAGGAAATTAGGTTTTGTCAAAGGCTTTTTCTGCATCTAATGAGGTTATCATATGTTTTCTTCAGTATATTTATATTGTAGATTATATTTACTTCTTTTCATAGGTTGAACCACCTCTGCATCTCTGGTATGGAGCCTACTCAATCATGGTGGATGATTTTTTGAAGTGTTCTTTAATTCAGTTTGCAAGTACTGGATTGAATATTTTTGTTTGTATGTTTACAAAGGAAACTAGCTCATAATTCTCAAACTAACAAAATCAGAAACAAAAAGAAAAACATGAGAAGAAACAATGAGAAAATATTTTAAAAAATCTTTAAAAACCTGTACTCCACAAAGTGAGAAATTATAAAGGAATGCATTATTTTATCAATAGGTACCACTTACCATAGTTTAATAAAGATTAAATAAAAATTAAATAGATCTATAACTCCTAGAGAAATAGAGGCAGTAATTAAAAGTCAATTTGGTAATATTTTACTTCGCATTTTTGTGTCAATTTCCATGAGAAAAATTTGTTTGTAATTCTATTTCTTTGTTGTGTCTTTGTGTGGTTTGGGTATCAGGGTAATTGTAGTCTCATAAAAAGAATTTGGCAAAAGACACTTAAGGTCATGCTCAACCTCCTTAGCGATCAGGGAAATGCAAATCAAAACAACTTTGAGATACCATCTTACTCCTGTCAGAATGGCTAAAATCAAAAACACCAATGATAGCCTTTGCTGGAAAGGTTGTGGAGGAAGAGGTACCCTCATCCATTGCTGGTGGGAATGCAAACTTGTACAATCACTTTGGAAAGCAGTGTGGCAGTTTCTCAGGAAATTCGGGATCAACCTACCCCTGGACCCAGCAATGCCACTCTTGGGAATATACCCAAGAGATGCCCGATCATATGACAAGAGCATTTGTTCAACTATGTTCATAGCAGCATTATTTGTAATAGCCAGAACCTGGAAACAACCTAGATGTCCTTCAGTGGAAGAATGGATGAAGAAAGTGTGGAATATATACATATTAGAGTACTACTCAGCGGTAAAATACAATGACATCTTGAATTTTGCATGCAAATGGATGGAAATAGAAAACACTATCCTGAGTGAGGTATCCCAGACCCAAAAAGATGAACATGGGATGTACTCACTCATAATTGGGTTCTAGCCATAAAGGTCAGTGAGTCTATAATTTGATACCCTAAAGAAGCTAAATAAGAAGGTAAACCCAAAGAAAAATATATAGCTATCTTCCTGGTTATGGGAAGTAGACAAGATTGCCGGGCAAAAAATTGGGATCTTGGGTGTGGGGTGGGATGGGGGTAAGGGAAGATGGGGAGAGAAAAGTGAGAAGGGGAGGATGGGGGAACTTGGGGAAACGGGATGATTGGGATAAAGGAAGGTTGGATAGGGAAGCAGGGGAGCACATATCTTAATTAAGCCATCTTAGGGTTGGCAAGAGACTTGGACCTAGAGGGGCTTCCAGGTGCCCAGGGCGATGTCCCCAGTTAGGTCCTGGGGCAGCTGAGGAGAGGGAACCTGAAATGACCCTATCCTATAGCCATACTGATGAATATCTTGCATATCACCTTAGAACCTTCATCTGGCGATGGATGGAGATAGAGACAGAGACCCACACTGGAGCACCGGGCTGAGCTCTCAAGGTCCCAATGAGGAGCAGAAGGAGGGAGAACATGAGCAAAGAAGTCAGGACCACAAGGGGTGCACCCACCCACGGAGACAGTGGGGCTGATTTATTGGGAGCTCACCAAGGCCAGCTGGACTGTGACTGAAAAAGCATGGGATAAAATCGGACTCTCTGAATATGGCGGACAATGAGGGCTGCTGAAAAGCCAAGGACAATGGCACTGGGTTTTGATCCTACTTCATGTTCTGGCTTTGTGGGAACTTAGCCAGTTTGGATGTTCACCTTCCTAGACCAGGATGGAGGGGGGAGGACTTTGGACTTTCCACAGGGCAGGGAACCCTGACTGCTCTTCAAACTGGAGAGGGAGGGGGAGAGGAGTGGGAGGGAAATTGGAGGTTGGGAGGAGGCGGAAATTTTTTTTTCAATAAAAAAAAACAAAAAGAAAAAAAAAGAATTTGGCAATATTCCTTCTGTTTCTAGTGCGTGTAACAATTTAAAGAGTATTGGTATTAACTCTTCTTTGAAAGTCTGGTAGAATTCTGCACTGAAAATCTGCCCCTGGGCTTTCTTTTATTTTTCTTTTCTCTTTCTTCTTTTTTTCTTTTAGGGTTTATATGTTTTGTTTATCTGGACTTGACTTTCCAATTTTGTGGAGTATAGGTCTTTGAAGTATGAATTAATGATTCTCTATATTTCTTCAGATTCTTTTGATATTTTCCCCTTCTTACTTCTGAGTTTTTTAACTCAGATTTTTTCCCCTCTATCTTTCAGTTAGTTTGGATAAGGGATTGCATATCTTGTCTATTTTCCCAAAGAATAACTCTTTTTTATTTTTGTTTCTTTGTATTATCCTCTTCATTTCCACTTTAATAATTTGAGCCCTCAGTTTGATTATTTCTGGCTATCTATTCCTCTTGGGTACTCTTATTTCTCTTAGTCCTAGAGCACTCAGGTGTGTTTTAAATTTGTTAGAATTTTTTTAAAATGTAGACACTTAGTGCTATGAATTTTCTCCTTGGCACTACTTTCTTTGTGTCCCCTAAGATTGGGTATGTTTTAAATTCATTTTCATTCAATTCTAAAAAGTCTTTAATTTTTTTCTTTATTTACTTCTTGACTCATTTTTCATTCAGCAGACACTTGTTCAGTTTCCATGAGTTTTGTAAGCTTTCTGTTGTTGATATCCAGCTTTAGTACACAATGGTCTAATAGAATGTAGAGAGTTGTTTTGATCTTTTTGTATCTATTGAGAATTGCTTTGTTTTCCAATATGTGGTCAGTTTTGGAGGCTGTTTCATGAGTTGTAGTAAAGAAAGTATATTCATTTGTATCTGGAGGAAATGTTCTGTAAATATTTGGTTTATAATGTCTGTTAGTTCCAGTATGTCTGTTAATTCCAGTTTAGGTTTAGTTTTTGTCTGGATAACTTTTCCTATTTTGAGATATTGGGGTACTAATGTCACCCGCTTTCAGTGTATAAGTGTCAACATGTTATTTACATCATGCTAGTATTTCTTTTACATAAGTGAGTGCCCTTGTGCTTGACCAACATAAGGTAACAATTGAAATGTCATCATGGGATCATCCCTGAGGCATCAGTAGGCCTAGAGACACAGATGCCACATACACTGATCGGACAAAAAGTTTTGAGGCAGGACTCCAAGGTGGACAGTCCCATCTCTAGGCCCTAGGTTCCAAAGCACATTTCTTACCCCTCCCCCATCTATCACAGCCCAACTAGCAAGTCATCAGGGCAGGGGGCCCAACCCCACACCATTGGACCCTGTAATCTAAAAGTCACACTCTACTCAACAACCCAACCATCCCCCTTGGATTCAGAGGTCCCTGGAAGCACAGACACAGATTGTACCAACTAGAGGAAGAGATAAGTAGACAATAATGCAAGAATATAGTCAACAACATCAAGAGGAATTTGGCACTACTAGAACGGAGTGGGTCTACAACAGCAAGACCTGAACAGAAGAAGCAGAAGAAAGTGACCCTAAAATAAATTTTTGAAGATGATAGAGACCCTTGAAGAGGAAATGAAATTTTCCCTTAAAGAAGTCAAGGAAAAGACATACAAAAAAGTGGAAGAAATTAGTAAATTTCTTAAAGAAAGTCAAGAAAAACAAAATAAAAAGGCAAAAGAAAAAAGTTCAAGACTTGAAAATTGAAATAGAGGCAATATAGAAAAGGAACAGGAACTACAAATACAATCATATCCAACATAATGAAAGAGGTGGAAGAAAGAATCTCTGGCCTTGAAGATACCACAAAGAAAATAGAATCAGTGGTCAAAGAAAACATTAAAGCTATAAATACCATAACACAAAATACCCAGGAAATCGAGGCCACCATGAAAACACCAAACCTAAGAATAATAGAAATAGAAAAATGAAAAAATATGATCTTAGCCGGGCGATGGTGGCGCACGCCTTTAATCCCAGCACTCGGGAGGCAGAGGCAGGAGGATCTCTGTGAGTTCGAGACAGGCCTGGTCTACAGAGCTAGTTCCAGGACAGGCTCCAAAGCCACAGGGAAACCCTGTCTCAAAAAACCAAAAAAGAAATATGATCTTAAAGGCACAGAAAATAGATTCAACAAAATCTATAGAAGAAAATTTTCCTAACCTAAAGAAGGAAATACCTTTGAAAATACAAGAAGCTTATAGAACATCAAATAAACTATAACAGAAAAGGTCCCCTCAAAACATAATAATCAAAACAGTAAACATACGGAATGAAGAAAGAATATTAAGAGCTACAAAAAAAGAAAGAAGAGATCAAGTAACATATAAACGTAGACCCATCAGAATAATAACTGCCTTTTTGATCGAAATTCTGAAAGACAGGAGGTCCTTAGCATTCTGCAGACACTAAGAAACCATGGATACCAGCACAGACTACTATACACAGCAAAATTTCAGTCACCATAGACAGAGAAAACAAGAGATTCCATGACACAACCAGATTTAAACAATACCTATCAAAAAATCAAACCCTACAGAAAGTACTAGAAGGAAACTTCCAACCCAAGGAAGTTAGCTGCACTCACAAAAACATAGGCAATGGGTAACCCCACACCAGCAAACCCAAAAGAGGAGAAACACACACTGCCACCAAAAAATAACAGGAATTAACAATCACTAGTCGTTAATATACTTTAATATCAATGGACACAATTTGTCCATAAAAGACATAGACTAATAGAATGGATACGGAAACACAAGCCAACCTTCTGCTTCATACAAGAAACACCCTTCAACTTCTAAGACAGACATTATCTCACAATAAAAGTTTAGAAAAAGACTTTCCAGTCAAATGGACCTAAGAGGCAAGATGGTGTAGCTATTTTAATATATAACAAAGTAGCTTTCAAACTAACATTAATCAAGAATTGGAAAAGGATACTTTATACTCATCAGAGGAAAAATCTGAGAGGAAGTCTCATTTCTGACATTTATGCTTCAAATACATGGGCCCCAGATATATAAAAGAAACATTACTAAAGTTCAAATTGCATATCAAGCCCCACACACTAATAGTAGGTGACTTCAACCCCTGACTCTTACCAATGTATAGATCAACCAGACAGAAAATTAACAGAGAAATAAGGGAACTAACAGATGTTAGGACTCAAATGGGCCTATCAGATACCTTTAGAACACTCCACCCAAACATAAAAGACTATATCGTCTTTTCAACACTTCATGGACCTTCAATAAAATTGAAAACATACTCAGTCACAAAGCAAATCTCAACAAACACATAAAAATGTGATAAATACCTTTATCTGACAGAATCACTATGGCTTAAAGGTAGAATTCAATGACAAACAATTAAAGAAGGTCTATAAGCTCATGAAAACTGAATAATGCTCAACTTCATCAAGACTATGTCAAGGAAGAAATAAATTAAACACTTCCTAGAATTTTCAGATGTAATTCTGATATGTCTGTTTTTATATGTTACCTGTCTTTTTCTCTTGAAGGTTTTTATATTCTTTGTTTTGTATGTTTAGTATTTTGAGTATTTCTTTTTTGGTCTTTTTTTTTTTGCTTCTTGTACCTTTGTGATTTTTCATTTTTCTCTATTCTTACAATCTTTAAATTAGGTCTTTTAGTAGTATTCCAGATTTTCTGGATGTGCCATGCAAGGAGATTTTTAGATTTAATATTTTCTTTGTCTTCTATCTCATGCAGTCTGATGCTGAATCTTGCCTCTGTAGTTCCTGTTTGCCTTTCTAAATTTTCCTTTTCCAGAATTCTCTCTATTTGTATTTTCTTTATTGGTTCTATTTCCATTTTGAGGTCTTGAACAGTATTATCCATTTCTTTTTTTTCCCCTTGCTTTTCTTTATGGGATTTATTTATTTCCTATGATTGTTTGTGCTTTCCTAGCTTTATTTGAGGTATTTATGCACTTATGCACTTCCCCCAGTTGTTTGTGTTTTTCTATCTTTTATTAAAGGGAGTTGATTTATTTCCTCTTTAAAGACTTCTATCATCTTTATATAGTTGGTTCTAATGTCTTTCTTATGCTTCCACTCTATTGGAATATTTAGGTCCTGTTGTGATTGGATATCTGGCCTATGGTGGAGACATATTGTACTGGCCATTATTGATTGTATTCTTATGTTGTTATCTACATATCTGGGTTATACATGATTATAGATCTAGGTAATGATTTTTGGAATTTTCTTTGCTGGGTGGTATTGCTTTCCTTGGTTTTTGTTTTCTCTTCTAATTTTCAGAGAATGTGATGACTGTGTCTTCCTTGTTTTGTTGGCCAGCTTGACTGGTGTGTTTACAGGGAATGCCTTACTGGTGTTAGAGGCTGGAATGCAAAAAAGACAGTTAGGAGGAAGGTCAGAAGGGGATAATTTCTGGGATCCACATAAGTCGTAGATTTGAGGAAAGGGAGTCTGCAATTGGTATTATGTTCCAGCATTATGGACAACCCTGAGGATTAGATATGGAGAAACAGAGAGAGTGGAGCATGTCCATGAGCAGACTATCTGGCCTTCTACCAGGCATTGCCTGTAGTTGATAGGGGTTATCCCAATAATTTCAAAGTAAAAACTTAGACAATGATTTAAAGATTTGTCATATTATAGAAAGAAACATGCATATATTTCTTAAATATAAAATATTCAACAACATTTTCATTATTTCAATATATGTATGATTTTCTAAAATTATTATTTTATTATCTCATGTACATGAGTATTTTTCCTGTATGTATGTCTGTACTACATGCATTCTTGTTGCAGAGGAGGTAAAAAGGTCTGACAGAACCACTGGAACTTGAGTTACAGAGGATTTTGAAGAGCCATATGGGTGCTTAGAATTGAATACTGGTCCTCTGGAAGAGAAGCTGGAGTGATGTCCTTGACTGCTGATGTTTCCCTTTGACTACATAATGTCTAATCCTCTAGTTTATTTTCATGTAAAAAATATCACAGCACAAATGAAAGGATATGCATCATCTGTATGTGTGACAATATTTTCAATTTTCAGGATACAATGGTCACAGATAAGATACTCAAAGTATTCTGTGCAGCATACTAAGGGAAGACTCAAAATTAATGTGGCAGCTTTCTGTCATTGTTTATTTTGCATTTAGGATTTTATATTGAGAGGTGGTCTTAGAAATAAACAATGACACTATAAAGAATTATGTTCACAAAACAATGAATACGGTATCACATAAAAATGCACAATCCATTTCTTTTAGAGGTTGTGGTGATTTCTCCCGGGATGCCCTTGGAATATGTGGAGGTCTCACTCTCCACCTTCCAAGAGACAAGTTCAAACAAACTCTGCTTTTAAGATGCATTTGCTCTCTCTCCCTCTTCTTTCTACTAATCCTGTCTTCACTTCCATTTGTAAGAGATTGTTTTGATCTTCCTTCTCCTGTGTCTACTGTGAATTACTGATATGACTGCAATGCTTAATTTACAAATCTGCTGGGCAGAGGTGGAAGCATTAATCGGTGGCCTTGTTAAGACTTGGTGACAAACAGCAGAAAGACAGCACCAGTGGATTCCTATTCGTTGAAGATGTTAATCCTTCTCTCTGGGTGTCTTGATTCAACAGTTCTGTGCACCACAGGGGACAAAGTTAAGGACTGTCACATCAATGGATGTTTAAATGGGTCTCCACTGTGCCTTTCACAAGAAGAGGCAATTTTCCAAATCACAGAGGCCTCCTGGAGCTACTTACCAAGGGAAAAGGGAAGGACATGCTTTGCATAGGATAATGAAAAGGATCTGTTGTCTTAAAAAAAATCCAAGAAATGCTTACTGATGCCACCTGAAATGCTCTTAGTTCAGTATAAAAGTAGATGCAAACACTAAAATCTTAAACCTGAGCGGTAGGACTCTTAGCAAAATTCCACTTGCGATGTGCATACTACTTTTTCTTACCCATTACCAATTCTATTTGTTTACTCAGGGAATGTGGCTGGGGACACTGTATCTGTCCTTATTTTACTGACTCTTAGGGAACCTTATAATACTCTAAACTGTGGTGTTTTCAAATACATGACTGTCTCTCTGACTATGGTGCAAGGCAATTTATTGGCTTATAGTAAAGCTTGCCATATAGCAGATGAATAAATGAATGTTCTAAACCATGGCATTTTGGTGAGTAAATGAAAAAGTAATACATTAAAAACAGATAAAATGAGTTCATGGAGACCAGAGTTTGCATGAGTGCTAGTTTTACATTGTTCAAATTTTTATTTATTTATATAATAATGTTGGTGAAAAATAACAAGTATGTTTGGAAGCACAAAACACAAAAATTTTTGTTAATGGAGAATGAGTGTTTTGTTAGATATAGCCACTCTAAAGAAAAGATGATATTTTAAATAATTTATGACACTTGCACAATACCATTTGAAATTAAAGGAAGTTCTCATTTTGAACTTACAAGCAACCTTTTTTTAATGCTTTTAGAAGTATATGGGACATTTAGCAGAGGTGAGGTTAGGTACTGAATATATTGAACTCCACTCAGATATAAATTAGATAAAACCTATAACCCTTCTTTTTACAAGTATTCCATATGGTTCTGAAGAAAACTCTTAAGTGTCACTAAGAATATAATTCATGCAGATGCACTATGAAGATTACTTTGACTGTCTCCTTACCCAACTGAGAAATGACTAACAGGCATAGAAACTCATATTCTTTGATGTGTCTCCAAGGGCATCAATGGGGGTGGTTTGATGAAGCCTATAATATAGTAAATTCTTTGATGGATTCACTATTATGATGACGCATGAGGAAGGAGACTTTTTTTCTAGAGGAATAGGTCACTAATAATGTCTCCTGGGTAATTTTATGTCAACTTAACATAGGTTAGGCTCATCTGAAAGGAGGGAACTTTGATTAAGAAAGTGACTCCATAGGGTGCATAAAAATATGGGACATTTAGAGTCTATGAAATGTCTTAAATGGATATGTTGATTTTAATGTGTGATATTGGGTATGTAAAAGAAAGGAAATTCTATGCCTTAACAGTGATATGTTTGTCAAGTTGACAAGGGGACATTTGTCCTGTCTTGTTTTTTTTAATCAAGTTGACATAAACTAGAGTCTTCTGAAAGAAGGAAAACTCAGTTGAGAAAATGCCTCAATAAGATCCAGCTGTAGAGCACTTTTTGAGTTAGTGATTGATGGAGGAGGGCACAGCCCCTTGTGGGTGGTGTGATCTCTGGGCTGGTCATCCCAGGTTCTGTAAAAAATCAGGTTGCACAAGACCTAGGGAGCAAGCCAGCAAACACTTCTCCATGGCATCTGCATAAGCTCATGGCTGCAGGTTTCTATCAAACTTGAGTTCCTGTACTAACTTCCTTTTGATTATGAACTGTGGTTTGGAAACATGAGACAAATAAACCCTTTCCTCCTCTTCTTGCCCTGGTCATGGTGTCTCTTCACAACAATAGTAAACCTAACTGGGACTGGATGTTTCCTTGGGCTGTGTCTTCCCCCAGTCCTTCAAGCACCTTCTCTCAGCTTCCTGACTGTTGTGCCACACTCTGGCTTCCATGACAGAGTTAAACCTTGGAGGCCATGAAATAGAATAAATGTTTCTATCAGACAGTTGGTCACAGTAACACAAGGTACCTAAAGGAAGCATTAGAAGTTCTTTATGAGGTAAAATATGAGAAAATTCATAAAAACAGACTCTCTCATTTAACATAGTACACTGAGTATTATTAAGTAAAAAGGGATATTTTAGCAGATATTTATTTATATGATGGATGCTGATCTTATGAGCATTTGAGAACATCTTAAAATAATTATGTTTCAATAAGCAAAATCAGCAAATGTATAGAAGACTCACAGTATTGGTGATTAGCTGAAGAATACTGAGAAATATTTAGATATATGTAGTTCTAAACAAAATTCAGGGGAAAATCCAGCTATTACCCCATCCTGGGAGAGCATGTATCCCAGGTGATGTGTAGGATAAAACCCCAGTATGAGCAGAAGGGTTTACTAATGGGATCATTAATATTCCGTTCACATTCTGAGCCTTCTTTTAAAAAATAAACCATCTCATGGGAAAGAAAAAACAAGAAACAAACATCAAAACAACTATTCACTATTTAACAAAGTTAAAGAAACTTCATTGAAACACACACACACACACACACACACACACACATGAAAAACAAAACACAAAACAGCAACAAAACATTAAAAACTCAAACATAAATGCAAAATGAAACTTAGGGATATGATGGGACAAGATGGGTCTGGGTTAGAGGAAAATAATGATATATGGAGAAAAAAATGAAAGAGGGGGAAAAGGGGAGAAAGGGAGAACAAAGAGAGAGAACTCAAGGACGTAGCCTCAAAGGAAATCAGGAATATGTTGCAAGAACATTAGAACAGGGGCGTGGCAAATGAAGACCTAAAAATAATGAATGCCATGTTTTAAAATTCAGCTTACACCAAAATGAGCAAAACCCAAACAATTGAATAAAAAACTCAGCAGAACAACAACAACATAGAAAAAAAAACAAAGCAAGGACAGAACCACAGTTGGAAGCTTCAGAATGAGTAGCAGTCCAGAAAGGCACAGACAACAGAGGAGGTGGTCACAAACACAGCTTAGAGGGCATACTATCCAAGTACTGAATATTTATATGAAAACACATGTATATAAAGCCCTAATTCATACATGGGTACAAGGACATTCACCTGTGTATGTTTAATTTGACTCTTTCCCTTTTGACTCTTCTAACAAAGTCATAATTATTTTTGCACCCACTAATTATAAACAGTATATTAGAGGCCATGATTTGCTCTACATTAATGGAATAGATGAGACACTGATAATAAAATAAATAATTTTGTATCAAAACAATTTACTTATCTGAAAAAGGGATTCAGATTTTACTTCTCCTGGGTGCCACTTGTCACACTGAAGGGATTAGGCAAGTCTCATTAGCCAGGACACATCAAGTATTTAAAATAAAGGAAGAAAGAGAGCATGAAGAACAATAATGCTCTTCTGGCTTATTTAATGAACTATTGAGATTAAACAGACATTTATACAGGTTAGCTCAAGCACATTCCTGCTTCAGAATGTGTGTCTATGGAACTCAATCATCTCACAGTCCAACACAGTCAAGTCATATAGCTAAGAATAAAAGAATTCTAGGATTTTATATTTTAAATCATTAACCATTTGATGATGAATTTGGTTTTTAAAATTTTACACTGTATAATACTGTATATAACACTGTATAATACTCATAATCCCCCCCAAACAAAACACAAACATATTAAGCAAAAACATAAGTGAGAAAACATAAAGAGGAAGACTGCTGGGATTCCCCACTCCACATAAAAGAAAACAACAGTGGTGAAGACCACACATGGGCACCAATTTAAATGAGATGTACAGTCTTACACCTCTGTCTCATTCAGCTTGAACGTAGACACTATGTCTTAAGTCACAGCTGCTGTGATCATCCTCCTGAAATCCTGAGTACATGCTCACAAACCATCTTATGGTCATCAGGCATCCCTTGCTTTCTGTGTGAGGTTATAGAAGGAGGACACTACACCTGGGACTCTTTCAGAGTGTAGTTGGCCATTCCTTGCCAAGGGAATTCTGGTGCTGCTATGTTCTTTCAGTCATACTCAAGCCCCTATTTGTAACCCCAAATAAGTCATCACTTTTCCAAAGCTTGGAGGGAATCCTTTAAGGGATGTGTCAGTGACCTTCCTATATGGAGTGAATAGACATTTCTTTTCACTTCTCCTATCACACAATGCCATCTTACAAGAATAAAAGAAAGTTACATTTTAATCACATAGTAAATAAGCTAATGACATTTAAATAAAGTTCTCATTTTCAAAATACTGTTTGCCATTTTCTTTCTATCCAAGCCAAACACATATTTTGTTCTTAGTAGTTAGTAAACAGTTTAGATAGTCTATAGAATCCATAATAAAGAAAGAGTGAACAATCTGAAGCATCTAAAATATAAAAAATGCTATAATATACTCTAATATTAATAATTTAAAATATAGTTTTTCTTCTTTATTATCTGTGATTCAATGTGAGAACCATATGGATCAGATAAAGATGATTGACAGTTTTATTAGATTGCCTAGAAGTACAATCATATAATATTCTCACATTGATGATATCTTTTCCATTATTTATCTGTTCAACTATATGATATTCATGTAGTGCCTACTAGATCACAAACACTGAAGAAATGGCTGAGATGCCTATTTAACATACCAAAGCAGAAGTAGTGATGTGGGAGTCCCCTCTGTGTGCTGTGATTACCATTGATGAATAAAGAACTGCTTTGGACCTATACCAATGCAGAACTTAAATAGGCAGGGAAAGACAGAACTGAATGCCAGGAGAAAGAAGGGTGGAGTCAAGAGAAGCCATGGAGCTGATGCTAGAGACAGATGTTGGGAACTTTACCCAGTAAGCCACTGCCACAAGGTGATACACAGATTAACAGAAATGGGCTAAATTAAGATGTAAGAATTAGCCAATAAAAAGATAGAGCTAAAGGGCTAAGCAGTGATTTTAAATAATATGATTTCTGTGTAATTATTTTGGGTCTAAAATGACTGGGCTGTCAGGAACCAACAAGTGGTCTCTTTCAAGAAAGTAGCTGCCATGTTCTTCCAATACCCCTCAGTCTTCCCTACCATAAACATCTCCAACCCAGGGCTAGGCAGTTCTTCTCCCACCTGCCATTCCCTATATAATTCACCATTTGGACTATTCAGTCCTTTTTGTCTACCCTTTATCCTTCTGGCCTCTTGGTCTGCTGCTCTCCTGGTTTTCTCTTCCCCAAAGAAACTTCCTTCTACACCATACTTTAATAAGCCATGTCCTCCCTTTTTATTTATTTTCATTTGGTGCTCAGTGCCCAATGTTAAATCCAAATACTTCCTGCTGCTCCATATCACCTCCTGCATCATGTGAAAATTATAGAACATTATATTCTTTTGTTATTTTTTTAAATTTATTTATTTATTAAAGATTTCTGTCTCCTCCCCGCCACCGCCTCCCATTTCCCTCCCTCCCCCTCTCCCAGTCAACTCCCCCTCTCTCATCACCCTGAAGAGCAGTCAGGGTTCCCTGCCCTGTGGGGAGTCCAAGGACCTCCCACCTCCTTCCAGGTCTAATAAGGTGAACATCCAAACAGCCTAGGCTCCCACAAAGCCAGTACGTGCAGTAGGAAATAAAGGACATTGAGCCTATAATTCGTGATCCTAGAGAAGCTAAATAAGAAGGTGAACCCAAAGAAAAACATATAGTCATCCTCCTGGATATTAACCTTCATCAGGCGATGAAAGGAGACAAAGACAGAGACCCACATTGGAGCACCGGACTGAAATCTCAAGGTCCAAATCAGGAGCAGAAGGAGAGAGAGCACGAGCAAGGAACTCAGGGCCATGAGGGGTGCACCCACACACTGGGAGAATGGGGATGTTCTATCGGGAACTCACCAAGGCCAGCTGGACTGGGTCTGAAAAAGCATGGGATAAAACTGGACTCGCTGAACATAGTGGACAATGAGGAGTGCTGAGAAGTCAAGAACATTATTTTCTAAAGCTGATTCATTTCACATTCAGGGACATAAGGGATCACTTCAAATACTCAGGAGACATAGGGGAAGGAGCATGAGTCTCCTTAAGTTACTGTGGCCAGAATGGTATTACTAATACATGCACCATGCACGAATGTCTCTGTGTGTCTCTTTATACATAGCTAGTGTCTCCTGGAAGAGGTATGCAAGAGATATGTAATGCTGTTGAGTCAGAAGACAAGCATTACATGACAAGTCTTTCCTGGCTTGCTATAACATTTCTTGCAAGTACTAAGAAATTCAGAGTGTGCCTTGTATTGGTCTTTGATAAAGTAAATAAGCCAGTTACTCTCTGGGAAAGATGGCTTAGTTTATGTTCCCTTCCTTGGTTATGCAATGACTCCACTTACTCAAAACCCATCCAAGGACTTAGTGTCAGCTCAGGGAGATTCTTGAGACTTGGCTTCCACTAACTTTCTCCTAGTAGGCTGAGAATTATTTTTTTTAAAATATTTATTTATTTATGTGCATTGTTGATTTGCCATGGGTGTTGGGTCCCCTGGAACTAGAATTATAGACAGTTGTGAGCTGCCATGTGGGTGCTGGGAATCGAACTCGGGACCTCTGGAAGAGCAGTCAGTGCTCTTAACCGCTGAGCCATCTCTCCAGCCCCCTAGGCTGAGAATTATTATAAGTAGGCACTGTGAAGGTAAATTTTTCTCTGTCCTTTTCTTGTAAAAGTATAGTGAAGAAACAATCTTTCAAATCAATAACTATAAGGGGCCATCCTCTTGATAATAGGAAAGTCAGAGGAATCCCAGATTTTATAGGGCCTAGAGGTTGAATAACATTATTGACAGTTCTTAGATCTGTCGCCGTTCTCCATTTACCAGATTTCTTTTTTTTTAAACAGCAAATATGGGAGAATTCCAAGGGCTGGTTGATTCTTCAATATGGTGACAATCTATTTGGTTTCATACTAGTTGTTCTAAAACCTGAAACTTAACATCAGCTAGAGGTTACTGCTTAACCCATATTGGCTTCCCAGTTAACCATTTTAAAGGTAGGGCTGTTGGTACCTCTAAAGGTTTACTAGTTGTTTTATGTTCTTGTACAGCCTTAATGGCTGGTGACCTTTGTTCATAGTATCTTATTATATCCTTCCCAGAATTATGAGTTCCTGAGACTGCAGGAATGTTAATCTGGGTATTCCATTGCTGTAGCAGGTCACAGCCCCATAAGTTTATTGCAATATTAGCTATATATGGCCTCAGCTTCTCTCTTTGACCTTCTGACCCAATACGGTCAACCCATCTTGTACTTTGTTTAACTTGAGATATGGTTCCAATTCCTAGCAATTGAATATATGACTCTTGAATAGGCCAATTTGGATGCCAAGATTCTGGAGTAATGATACTCACATCCGCACCTGTGTCTATCAAGCCAACAATTACAATTCATACATACTCTTAGCTTTGGCCTTTGATCATTTCTCGAAGTCTGCCAGAATATATGGTTTTTGTTTCCTATTGTGAATTTTGACTTATCTTTCTTGTTCATGCCATCATTTAGAACAGCATGTTCTTGTACAGAAGTCTCTGGATTATATAATTTTCCTGGTGTGACATGTCCTCCACAGTTACTTGGAATGACTGGGCATCTTTTGGCTTGGGGGCCTGCTAGAGGCCCCTCAAGGAGTTTCCCTATGGTATCGGATGCCTTGTCTGTCTGTTGTTGATCTGCATTCATTATTCCAATTTCCGACTTTGCCTCACCTTCTACATATACAAAAAATAGGCTGAGGTCTCCTATTTTTTGCCATTCCCAGAGTAGATATTATTCCTAGGAATTCCTTGTCTAAAATCCCTTCTCAGATGTCCTATTCTACCATAATTAAAACATTTGACAGTTTAATGTCTCCTCATTCCTTTGGAAATTGCTTCTACCCAGAATTAGCATTATCGTCAAATGTCTCAACATTCATTGTACACAGAATCCATTCATCTATAGGTGCTGATCTAACCTTTAGAGGCCCAAGTATCTTTTTGCATTCTAAGTTGGCATTTTCAAAAGCCAGAGATTCATGGAGTACTCATCTAGCATCTGAGTCTGTTACTCCTATTTGTACAGCTTTACTTAGTCTTTGTAAAAAGTCAGTAAAGGGTTCTCTCTGTCTCTGTCTAACCCTGGTATATGGTTTAATTTTTTTTCCTAGTTCTTAAATCCTGTCCCAAGCATTTAAGACTGCTTTGTGACATAGGGACAAGATTTCTTCATCATAAAGAGCTTGAATCTGTGGGTCAGCATAAGGGCCTTCACCAAGAATTTGATCTTGAGAAGTCTCAAGGCCTTTTGCTTTTCCTTGTTGTTCCAAAATTTTGAATTACTCTCTGAAATAAATTTTAAACACCAAGAAAGGCTCATCATGCAGAACTGCTGAAACTAACTGAAAAAAAAAAAATCACGTGGTGTTGCCTTGACATTAGAAGCCCAAGTCTTTATCATCACCTTAACAAATGCAGAATGCAAGCCATAAGCTACAGCAGCTTGCTTAATTTCTCTAGCTCATTCATCCCTACAGGTATCCATCTACTGTCTTTGGATCCTTTTTAACCTTTAGAACCTGGATTCTTTTCCATCGTAGATTACAGGGTAGGAAGCTAAAATCCTGGGCAAGCCATCTCTGACAGCCAGTGGTGATGTTGAATCCTGTCCTTGTGTCTTCTTTCCATTTTCATCAGCTCCAATAATTTCCTCAATTATTCCAAATCTTTTTATTATTGTCTTTTGTAAAGCTTGAATCTCCTGGCCTATATATATTTCTAAAGATTTCATTGAGGCACCTAGTCTTTGGTTCTCATTATGCACATGAGATTCCAAGGTCTGAATTTTCTCCTTTAAAGATAATATCTCATCCTTGGAATTGAATTGAATATCGTGCAGATTGCCATCCTGGAGAGACAGTTTTTCTGTTAATTTATCATGACTTTTTGACAACTTTTGATTGTCAAATTCAACAGTATGAAATCTTTCAGATAACTTCTTAGTACCCTTAAATATGGATTCAATTTTGTCTGTAATAGTACTAACTTTTTCAGGTAACCTTTGACTTTTTATTATATTAATCCTGTCAATAGCTGGTCATTGTTAGTCTGTAAAGACTGTATCATTCCTAAAAGTGCCATATTCTTCCTTAAATATAGAATATGGAGAAAAAACCTGAAACCTAATACCCAACATAATGAAGTATCACCATAATCATATATGCCTTGCATAATACAATCCATATTATTAGCAAAAAAGTTACTAAAGGATAGGGCCATTTCAGGTTCCCTGTCCTCAGCTGCCCAAGGAACTAACTGGGGACATTGCCCTGGGCACCTGGGAGCCCCTCTAGGTTCAAGTCTCTTGCCAACCCTAAGACAGCTCCCTTAATTAAGATATATACTTCCCTGCTCCCATATCCACCCTTCCTTTATCCCAACCATCCCATTTCCCCAAGTTCCCCCCATCCTCCCCTTCTCACTTTTCTCTCCCCATCTCCCTTAGCCCCATCCCACCCCACCTCCAAGATCCCATTTTTTTTGCCCGGCAATCTTGTCTACTTCCCATATCCAGGAGGATAACTATATGTTTTTCTTTGGGTTCACCTTCTTATTTAGCTTCTTTAGACCTGGTTGGAGGGGGGAGGACCTTGGACTTTCCACAGGGCAGGGAATCCTGACTGCTCTTTGGACTGGAGAGGGAAGGGGAGAGGAGTGGAGGGAGGGGGAGAGGAGTGGGAGGAGGGAGAGGGAAATGGGAGGCTGGGAGGAGGCAGAAATTCTTTTTTCAATAAAAAAAGAAAAAAAGTAAAAATAAAAAACACAATAAGATGTTAAGAAAAAAAGTTACTAAAGTTTCAGTGTTAATGAAGTCTACCATAATGATTTATGTATTACCTGTTATTGTCCAGCAGATGTCATGGTTCAGAGTTGCAACTAGAAGCAATGCAACTGGTGATGACAGGAACGGTCCTGGACCGCTTTAGTTTCTGCCTTGGTACTGGTTAAATACTGAGAAATATACATTGCTTGACAAATTAAAGGCAAATAAATCAGTTCCATACACGGATCAAGAAACCAGGAACCCAGGGGGCAGGGAGCAGAAACTGGAAACTGCACAAGTTGACATACAGCAAGGAATCGCCCCAGCAAATGCAGTGGTAGTGCGTGTGTGCGCTTGGGAAATGTCCAAGTTGCCACATGCAGTAAACTCCACTGTGGTGGGGATTCTACAAGAAACCGCTTAGGCAAAAGCAAGCCAAGTGGGCAGGGTTGGGAGACTGTTTGTCCGTGAAATTGCTAGGCCATTAGGCCATCTACCTGGTAGGCACTGAGTTTAAATCCACATGGGCACCAAGTGTGGCTAGGATGCTTTAAAAGAAATCCTACACTAGCTCAGAATTGAGAAATAGATGGTTATTTATTTAGCAGTAAACTCACAAATCAGAATTCTCTGCTTGAAAGGAGAACAGAGATCGAATCCAACAATCCAGCAATCTGAAAGAGCAGCTGGTGGAAAGGAGAAAGGGGCAGATGCAGGCTCTGCATCTGCATATATGGTCTAAGAGGCCATGCCCCAGTAGGTGGGTAACCACAAGCTGTAAGACTTCCTATAGCAATGATAAATGTAGAACACTTTTTCAAGGCAAAAGCTACATTTATGTTAAATATTAATCTTCAGAATGCATGATAAACTGTTGAGGGCTGAAGAGATGGATTAACTGTTAGGAGCATTTGCTGTCCTTGGAGAGGGCAGTTCTCACCCACACACTCAGTTGTATCACTCAGAACACCTGTGACTCCAGCACCAGGGGAACCAATGCTCTATTCTGGCCTCTATGAGCAAGGCTCACATAAAGAAAAATGGGAGGAATATTTACATTATTGAAAATACTAGCACTCATTATATCTACATGCTGGTTATATTTTCATACCAGTTTCTATAAAGCTTGCTAAATTTAAATTATGCTTGAATATTTTCATGGATTTTTTTCTTCCAAATAACTTGGAAATCATTTAATGATTTTGAAGAGAAAAAGTTCCAAAAGAGAATTAAGAAAAGAATAAAATATCTGAATTATATTAACCTTAGGTGAGTATTTTAAATTTTATTTTGTAGTTAACATTGTTACATATTTTCTGGCACTTCTGGTCCATATATATATATATTAAAGATACACTGTTGAATTCCCTAGATTATTCAAATTGAAGTGATGGAGTCTACACATCACGCAGTAGCATGTTCAACAATAGACGATTCTCAGTTAATGTTCTAATGGAGCTTTACGTTTCACATAAAAATGTTTAATTTATTCCACTTTTCCTTCTCATCACTGAAACAATGCCCAGACTCATCACCTATTCCTGGCAGCAACTAAGACTACTTAATTGTACGCAACTTAATTCATGTCTTAGGGGTTGTCTGCAGGATGCTGGAAAGATCCAAGTCCAGAGGTCATGGTAGGTAACCTGAAGTTCCCAAGTCATAGAATCATTTCCCAGTCTGTCCAGACACGCAGGGACAGGACACTTGGCTCACAGAGCTGAGCAGGTTCCTACTGACCATTGTCCTGATGCTCATTCACTCCATGCCATCTGGTAGGATTGTTAAGCTGCTTTTCATTCTTCCAGTGCCAAAGCCCACATTTGTTTTTCAGTCCTAGATGGTACCAAAGAGGATTTCTTACAGGAATTTACAGAAAAAAATGGAAAAAAGGATATGGAGAAAGAACCTTTGGAGTTAAACTATGGTGTGATTCCGTGCTTCTCTTCACCCCGGTCTGGTCTTCGGAGGGAGAATTGGCAATGCTAATAGAAAGGAAAACTGCAGAAAGGGGAAAAGCAGGATTATCTTTCTGGAGATGAAAAAAATTTACAAAGAGAAAGGAAGACTGTCAGGATTAAACAAATAATTACACCAGCACATTAAGAGCTTCAACAGAATTAAGAACAAGGTATGTGATGCATGATAGTCTATGATAGACTATCAGTCCATTACTGGCTCATTTATTCCTGAGCTCAACACCTCAACCAACACTGAAATATACCTGTCATCCATTGCAAATGAGTTAACATCACTCTTATGAAAACATTAAAGTTTGTATTTAACTCCCCTTTGTTCTTGCTTTCTCCTTTGCTCTTGTTTTCTTTCTATACACATACATTCTCTACTCTCTGCTGTCTCTCTGTATTTCCCTCCCTCCCTCCCTCCCTCCCTCCCTCCCTCTCTCCCTCTCTCCTCTCTCTCTTTCTCACCAAATCAGACTTACCATGGAAAATACTCTTATCACTAAATAAATAATATTAAATATCATTTGTTTGTGCCTTAAATTTCTTAGTGTTGTGCTTACAATGTGAACTTCTGCTATTTTGCCTTATGAGTAATAACATTTCCTAACACCCTCAGATTCAACAATCTTGTTAGCACATCTTTCATCTTGTTTGACATATTTACTTATCCATATTTTTCCACCATATGACGTATTTTTAAATTACTGTTGACTGTAGTAATAGGAGCGGCAGCGGGGCTGCATCCCCAACACCCCAGCTGCCTGCTCGGCTAGCTTTTGCCCCGAAATAACAACACACAAACTGTATTCATTTAAACACTGCTTGGCTCATTTTTTTCTAGGCTAATTCTCACATATTAATTTAGCCCATTTCTAATCATCTGTGTAGTGCCCCTAGGTGCGCTTACCAGGAAGATTCCAGCCTCTGTCCATCCTGGGTCGGAGCTTCATAGCGTGCGTCTGCCTGGGACCTGGGAGCATGGCGTCTCTCTGAGGTGTCTGCTCCGGAGAGGAGAGCTGTCAAGTCTGACCTCACTTCCTCTTCCTCCTGGCATTCTGTTCTGTTTACTCCACCTACCTACGTCCTAACCAATAAAATGGGCCGAGGCAGTTCCTTTATTAGCCAATGACCTTCCTCCATCATTTCCCCTTTTTTGGTTTAAACAAAAAAAAAGGCTTTAACTTTAACATAGCAAAATTACATATAACAAAACAGTTATCAAGTAAAAGTTACAATAATCTTTATCATAACTAAGGAAAACTATAACTATAACTAACTATTCTTAACTCCATCAAAGACTCCAGAAAGATACAATACTACCTAAGCAAACAAGAAAAAAGCAACTTTTAAAACTCTAGAAATGACAGAGACATCTCGCTGCCTGGACAGTCACCCAAAGTTCCTCTGTACCGTTGGGGCATCCATCTTCAGCCTTCAGGCCCATGGTATCCAGCAGACATTTCCATAAAGCAGGAAAATTCAAAGTCAGTTCAGTCACTATCTGTTGTGTCCTGCAGAATGTCTCAGAGACTCCTTCATGAATCAGGAACCCCAAAAGATCATCTCACCTTGGTCAGTTCAGTAGTCCTCTCTCTGTGGGTTCTCTGTGTCCAGTTTATGCAATAGTCCAGGCAAGAGCAGTTTCTTGCCCAAATGGCTATCAAACTCCATAAGGTGCCTCTTCGATGCCCATCTTCCTCTTGAAGTAGATTGGTGCTGCCAGGAGCAGAGTGTCTCATTGTCATGAAAAGTCCTAAGTCATTAAAACATTAAATGTCCTATTCTGTAATCTTTTTTTAATTTATTTATTATGTATACAATATTCTGTCTGCATGTACACCTGTAGTCCAGAAGAGGGCACCACACCTCACTACAGATGGTTGTGAGCCATCATGTGGTTGCTGGGAATTGAACTCAGGACCTTTGGAAGAGCAGACTGTTAACTGCTGCTCTTAACTGCTGAGCCATCTCTCCAGCCCCCATATTCTGTAATCTTTGAAAGACATGAAGAATGTCTATCTAAAATATATCTCTATATATCTAGAAAATCCAACTAACGTGACTACAGGCTTTACTATTATCGATGATTATCCATTAACAACCTATATTTCTTAATTATACAGTACATATTTAAATGAATTACACAATCACAATACCTTAATCAAAATCAGAAACACTTATACATATAACAAAATTGACCTCAAATCTCTATCAATAAAGCAAAATCTATACTAATGCAAATTATTCATATCTATATCATATGCCCCTTTTAAATGTAAAAGAACATTTATAAACCATATTTGGGAATATGGGCTCAGTTTTTTCTCTCCAAACTGCTTCCTGCTGAATGGGGGCGTCGTTAAATAGGTCTTTCATGGTATAACCTGTGTGCTAGTTTCATCTCAGTTGGCAGTTGAGTGAAGCAATTTTCTGAAGGTGTTCACACCAACCCTTCAGGAGGGCGTGGTCTATCATACCAAATCAGGATAGAAGAAATCCAAAGGATCTGGTCCTCTGTGAAAACAAAAGAAGACCCTCTCCAAAGCATCATATCCTTAAACCCAAATTTTGAAATCATAATACCCTTATCATATCCATTCTGGTTCCATTTGGAAGTCCATATAATGAAATGTCTGTCTGTACTTAGCTCCTTTACAGTCAAAAATTTTAAAGAAAACACAATGTACATAATCCAGACTCTGTGAATTTTCCATTTTTCCGTGGCTTATTTTTACTCTATCACTTTACTTTATTCTGTCTCTTTAAAGACTTTACCTTTTTTTTTAAACATTAACTTTATTCTCTATATTCTTTTTCTTCTCTCTCCCAAGCCTATGTACATTCATCCAACAGTGTGACTCATTTAGTGGTCTGAATCTGTCCTATTGTGAATCTGCAATTTTTTACTATCCAGGAGCACTTTTGATTTGCGCCTTTAAATCACTAGGCGCTTAGGAATCTAAGCTGTGACATTCCTATGTTAAGTTTTTGCTTTTTGAGCTTATATCTTTGACCTGGAATAACTCTTTAGACCAGGCTGTTTTCGAACTCTCAGAGATCTGCCTGTCTCTGCCTCCCAGGCATTGGGATTAAAGGTGTTTGCTACTACTTGAACTCACAGAGATCTGTTTGTCTCTGCCTTTTAGGCACTGGGATTAAAGGCGTGTGCTAACACACCTGGAAGTCACAGAGGTCTGTCTCCCTCTGCCTCCCAAGTGTTGGGATTAAAGGTGTGTACTACGACACACAACAACTCTCTTCCTTTTTTTGTTTTTTGCTTTAAGAACTTCAACTTTTAGTCTGCATATATTTTTAACACACTCTGTCTTTGAATCTCTCTTTACTGTATATCTCTCTTTTTCTGACCACATGAATCTTTAATTTACCAAGAAATCTCAGTAGGACTAAAGGCGTGGCTTTGCCGGCTAGATGTAGCCCATTCCTTAGCTTTTCAGCCTCATGGCTGAGGTACTGGCTGTAGCCATGTTTACTGCCACAACTGTATGGCATTTCAAGGTCCCTGCCAGCCAGCGAGCTACAACAGACAACACTCAAGTCCTCTATCAGTAGCCAGCCCTCCTGCCTCAAACAGTCAGAGTTTGCCCTGGAAGGATGGCCCAGAAAGCCGGCATTTTTAAACGTGCAGCTTTTTTCCTGCTACGGCTGAAAACCGAAAAGCATGTGTTCAGCTTTTCATCAACACTGTTTAAGTGTTTTGTGGCAGGACCTCTTAATGAGCTGCAGGGTTTTGCAGCTGAAGCTGAGTCAGGAAGCCTCTCTTAGATGATAGTGCTTGCTTGCCTCTAGCAAGAAGAGTAGACCGGAGAAATTGTTGCTACCAAGAAACCATGCACAAAGCTGTCATTTTGTTCTAGAATTACTTCCCAAGCTGTCTCAGGCTTTATGTGGAAGCAGTTGTCCACATGGGCGCCATTTGTAGTAATAAGAGCTGCGGCGGGGCTGCGTCCCCAACACCCCAGCCACCTGCTCGGCTAGCTTTTGCCCCGAAATAACAACACACAAACTGTATTCATTTAAACACTGCTTGGCTCATTTCTTTCTAGGCTAATTCTCACATATTAATTTAGCCCATTTCTAATCATCTGTGTAGTGCCCCTAGGTGCACTTACCGGGAAGATTCCAGCCCCTATCCATCCTGGGTCGGAGCTTCATAGCGTGCGTCTGCCTGGGACCTTGGAGCATGGCGTCTCTCTGAGGTGTCTGCTCCGGAGAGGAGAGCTGTCAAGTCTGACCTCACTTCCTCTTCCTCCTGGCATTCTGTTCTGTTTACTCCACCTACCTACATCCTAACCAATAAAATGGGCCGAGGCAGTTCCTTTATTAGCCAATGACCTTCCTCCATCAGTTGACATCTTTATTCTCATCTATTTGGCACTGAGTTAATACATCGCCTTTTAGGTTTTCTGTAGCTGTGTCTCCCTTTCTGAAGCAGACCCTTCTAAAGGAAGGAGAATTACAAGTTATAAGGACTTACAAGAAATTTATAGGAACAAGGAGCCACTTCTAGACTTTATACTACCAATAAACAGTTGCTATTCATGAGGAAATTGCCTTCTGCAAAGTGTGCATGGGTTTACCAGAAAACAGCTTATGTGAATTGTCACCCATGAGGGTGATTTTGTTACTCAGTCCTGACTCTTGGCAACACAATTAACTCCAATTCTAGTTAATCAGTCTGGACTTGTCTGGACTTGATTATTTTATATCTTGTCAGTACCCTAGTTGGGATAAAAAGATCCCTGTGCACCCAACCACAAATGCAACACTGTTCAAAGGTAATGTAACATTTACTTGAGAAATATTTAAATTAGCACAACAAAAACTTCTCTGTAAGCTTCCTAAACATATAAAGCTATTGACCTATGCCAGGCATTCAAATATGCACATGTTCATATAACAGTCAACTTATTATCCAGAGGGGGGTTTCAAGACATCCCAAAACAAACAAACCAAAAAAAAAAAATGGAAAAGATTAGTGATGAACTCCAGATTCTAAACATTTTTTTCTCCAAAATGATAGATCTTCCCAGTTTCTTCATAACACTAGATCACTCCTACCTGTCCAACTGCACAGGATCAGTAACAGTCACACTCCCCATCTCAGGAACTGGGAATGGTAGGTGCTGCAGTAGGGCTTGTAAGATAGTAGTATTAATGCGTAATGTGGCTTAATGTGGCCAACCATCTGCATTAGCTTTTCATCTCTGAAATAAACAACTTAAGCCTGGAAAGTGCTATTATTTTTCTTTTGTGTTTACAGTAGATCATGAGAAATTTATAGAATACTTAGAAAAGTAGATATTGGAGTTGTAAGAAGACAAGACTTGTTGTTCATGATTGCTATAAGCTGGCTGCCCAAGAGAGCCAGTAAAGGAAACAGCTAAAAAGCACCTATGTATAGTTAGAAAGGAAAAACAAAACACAAGCTAGAAATAACCACAACATAAAGGAAAATAAAGAAACAAATATATAAAAAACTGAAAACTGTCCCCAAATTCCCAACATGAAATAGCTCACATAAAATCAGACCAGATGTGGAAGAATTGTGACAGGAGATTAGAGGTAGACACCTGTCACTGAGTGAGATTGATGACTGGGAGTAATACCACAAATACAGGCAACCTAACAGAGACCAGAGAAGATAAGGAGAGCTCCACTCCCACACAATCTACACAGTGTGATGGAGATGGCACCTGCCTTGAGTTAGCACTTCTTACAGTAACACAAGAGACAGCACCATGTTTGTGGTGTTAGGGCTGTAATGAATAGATGCCAGTAAAATACTCCAGTGCAGTAATTTCTGTAAAATCGTAAGCAGAGAACAATAAACACAGTACCAAAGAAGGATTATACATGTCCAGAACTGCTACAACATATACTGGAAAGCATCAAGTATGAAAGTCACAGGACAACAGGAGGAGAAACCAGTGTCATGAAGACCAGAGGTGAAGCCTGTCATAAGGCAGGGCAAGTCACAGCATCTCAGGTACATTATTGGTGACACTGGTCCTGCAGAGTAACCGGAGTTTGACTCCTCAGCAGTCCTTAGCGTATTTGCTATTCTGTGCTAAAACATCACAAGCATCTGTGCACGCAGGCACATGCGTACACACACAGACATGAGACACCATATATATATACATATAAGTGTAAAAGATATTTAACAATCTATGAGTCACAGAATCAATATTAAAACAATACGATAAATCATTCTGGATACTTATTTTTTATCATATTTTACTCTGTGTTTGTGTATGTATGATATATATGCTAGATACAAAGACTATTTACAGGTATATATACTATATAAACAGGTTATTTGTATACATGCTGGATAGAATTTAAATCTCATCTTTACTCAGTGTCACTAGAATTAGAGCTACCCTTACTTCATTAAATTTCTATGTCTGAATGCCATTTTCAAAAGGATGCATATGTAGCTCTTAGTTCATAAGAACATTTTTCACCTACAGTACTACCGTGATGCCAATTATATAATTTGATGTTTACTTGTGGTCATTGTACTTTCTAAAAGCATGTTATAGTCATTATTTGGTTAATTTCTTCACTCACTGATGCTTTTACCCACAGTCCTGATTGATGGCACTGCCTGCATAGGTCCTCAGAGCAAACCTGGAGCATCATTACAATTGCTTTTAGAGAGTTGATATAATCTAAGGTAGCCATCAATGTTAGAGGAAAGCTGCTTGTTGGTTCCCAGCTGCTCAGCCCCAAAATAATCACACAGAAACTATTTTAAACACTGCTTGGCCCATTAGCTCTAGCTTCTTATTGGCTAACACTTCTATCTTAGTTTAACCTATTTCTATTAATCTGTGTATAGTCACGTGGCAGTGGCTTACCAGGTAAAATTCTGGTGTCTGTGTCCTGCTGGGTTACATGGCTTCTCACTGACTCATCCTTCCTTCTAACAGCATTCAGTTTATTTTTCCCTCGCGTACCTCTATTTTCTGCACAGCCCCAAGACAGTTTCTCTATTAACCAATGGTATTTACATTATATAGAGGTCTGCAAGGTCAGGTAGAAGACACCTCCATCTTGCTGGAAAGGGAAAGTGGACTTCAGAGAGTTAAGACAGTTGCTAGAATTCAAAAGCAGAAGTAACACTCAAACTCATGTCTGAAGCTGACTTCATACCCATTTCATACTTAAAAGGAAGAAGCACCAGGTGACAGAGGGTCCTCCCAGAGGCAAGACTCTCCTGTGTGTGACTGTGGTGGTCACAGTTTGACCTCTGTTTATTCTGTTGTCACGGCTACTACTCATGACTTAGCAAGAGATTCAGGCAAGTGAGAAGATTCAAGTTAATAGAGTACTCAACTTCAGACTTTTCTTTGTGAGCTGAGTTATATTAAATAGTTTATAAAATGAAGTTTCTTTCCCCAAAAGGAATTCCCAATCAAATAATTCTTTCTTTCTTTCTTTCTTTCTTTCTTTCTTTCTTTCTTTCTTTCTTTCTTTCTTCCTTCCTTCCTTTCAGGATTCAGTGTTCCATTTTGTCTTCTTTTTTTTTAATTGAAAAATAAAAAAACATTCTGCCTCCTCCCAGCCTCCCATTTTCCTCCCCTTCCTCCCACACCACTCCCCCTCCCCCCACTCCTTTTCCCATCCCTCTCCAGACTGAAGAGCAGTCAGGTGGAAAGTCCAAGGTCCTCCCCACTCCATTTAGGTCTAGGAAGGTGAGCATCCAAACTGGCTAGGTTCTCACAAAGCCAGAAAATGAAGTAGGATCAAACCCCAGTGCCATTGTCTTTGGCTTCTCATCAGTCCTCATTGTCTGCCATGTTCAGAGAGTCCGGTTTTATCCCATGCTTTTTCAGTTCCAGTCCAGCTGGCCTTGGTGAGCTCCAATAGATCAGTCCCTCTGTCTCAGTGGGTGGGTGCACCCCTCGTGGTCCTGACTTCCTTGCTCATCTTCTCCTTCCTTCCGCTCCTCATTGGGACCTTGGGAGCTCAGTCGAGTGCTCCCATGTGGGTCTCTGTCTCTATCTCCATCCATCACCAGATGAAGGTTCTATGGTGGTATGCAAGATATTCGTCAGTATTGCTATAGGATACGGTCATTTCAGGTTGCCTATCCTCACCTGCCCAAGGGACTAACTGGGGACATCACCATGGGCTCCTGGGAGCCACTCTTGGTTCAAGTCTTTTGCCAACCCTAAAGTGGCTCCCTTAACTAAGAATTGTGGTTCCGTGCTCCCCTGTCCAACCTTCCTTTATCCCAATCCTCCTGTTTCCCCAAGTCCCCCCTCCTTCCCTTCTAACTTTTCTCCCCCTATCTCCCCTTACCCCCATCCCACCCCACCCCCAAGATCCCAATTTTCTCCCCCGCAATTTTGTCTACTTCCCATAGCCAAAAGGATAACTATTTGTTTTTCCTTGGGTTCACCTTCTTATTTAGTTTCTTTAGATTCACCAATTGTAGTCTCCGTAACCCTTATTTATGGCTAGAAACCAATTATGAGTGAGTACATCCCATGTTCATCATTTTGGGTCTGGGTAACCTCACTCAGGATAGTGTTTTCTATTTCCATCCATTCGCATGCAAAATTCGAGAAGTCATTGTTTTTTACCGCAGAGTAGTACTCTAATGTGTATATATTCCAAACTTTCTTCATCCATTCTTCCATAGAAGGGCATCTAGGTTGTTTCCAGGTTCTGGCTATTACAAATAATACTGCTATGAACAAATAGTTGAACAAATGTTTTTGACATGTGATAGAGCATCTCTTGGGTATATTCCCAAGAGTGGTATTGCTGGGTCCAGGGGTAGGTTGATCCCCAATTTCCTGAGAAATTGAAACACTGATTTCCACAGTGGTTGCACAAGATTGCATTCCCACCAGCAATGGATGAGGGTAACCTTTTCTCCACAACCTCTCCAGCGAAAGCTATCCTTGGTGTTTTTGATTTTAGCCATTCTGACAGGTGTAAGATGATATCTCAAAGTTGTTTTGATTTGCATTTCCCTGATTGCTAAGGAAGTTGAGCATGACCATAAGTGTCTTTTGGCCATTTGAACTTCTTCTGTTGAGAATTCTCTGTTCAGTTCAGTGCCCCATTTTTTAATTGGGTTAATTAGCATTTTAAAGTCTAGTTTCTTGAGTTCTCTATATATTTTGGAGATCAGATCTTTGTCTGTTGCAGGGTTGGACAAGATCTTCTCCCAGTCAGTAGGTTGCCTTTTTGTCTTAGTGACAGTGTCCTTTGCTTTACAGAAGCTTCTCAGTTTTTGTAGGTCCCATTTATTCAATGTTGCCTGAATGTCTGTGCTTCTGGGGTTATACCTAGGAAGCCATTCCTGTGCCCATCTGTTGTAGGGTACTTCCCACTTTCTCTTCTATCAGGTTCAGTGTGTTTGGGCTGATATTGAGGTCTTTAATCCATTTGGACTCGAGTTTTGTGCATGGTGATAGATATGGGTCTATTTTCATTCGTCTACAGGTTGATATCCAGTTGTTCCAGCACCATTTGTTTAAGATGCTTTCTTTCTTCCATTGTATACTTTTAGCTCCTTTATCAAAAATGAGGTGTTCATAGGTTTGTGGGTTAAAATCCGAGTCTTCTATACGATTCCATTGGTCGACTTCTCTGTTTTTATGCCAGTACCACCCTGTTTTCATTACTGTAGCTCTGTCTCTATCTCCATCCATCGCCCGATGAAGGTTCTATGGTGTTATGCAAGATATTCATCAGTGTGGTTATAGGATAGGGCCATTTCAGGTTCCTTATCATCAGCTGCCCAAGGCACTAGCTGGGGACATCCCCCTGGGCACCTGGGAGCTCCTCTAGGTTCAGGTCTCTTGCCAACCCTAAGCTGGAACCCTTAATTAAAAAATATGCTTCCCTGCTCCCATATCCACCCTTCCTTTATCCCAACCATCCCAATTCCCCAAGTTCCCTCCATCCTCCCCTTCTCACATTTCTCTCCCCATCTCCCCTTACCCCTATCCCAACCCTCCCCCAAGATCCCAATGTTTGCTCGGCAATCTTGTCTACTTTCTATATCCAAGAAGGTAACTATGTTTTCCTTTGGGTTCACCTTCTTATTTAGCTTCTTTAGGATTACAAATTATAGACTCAATGTTATTTATTTATGGCTAAAAACCAAATATGAGTGAGCACATCCCATGTTCCCCTTTATGGGTCTGGCTTACCTCACTCAGGATAGTGGTTTCTATTTCCGTCCATTTGTATGCAAAATACAAGAAGTCATTGTTTTTTTACTGCTGAGTAGTACTCTAATATGTATATATTCCATACTTTCTTCATACATTCTTCCATTGAAGGGCATCTCAGTTGTTTCCAGGTTGTGGCTATTACAAACAATGCATCCATGAACATAGTTGAGCATATACTTTTGTTGTATGATAGGGCCTCTCTTGGGTATATTCCCAAGAGTGGTATTGCTGGATCCAGGGGTAGGTTGATCCCGAATTTCCTGAGAAACCGAAACACTGCTTTCCAGAGTGGTTGCACAAGTTTGCATTCCCACCAGCAATGGGGAGTGTCCCCCTTTCTCCACAACCTCTCCAGCAAAGGCTATCATTGATGTTTTTTATTTTAGCCATTCTGACAGGTGTAAGATGGTATCTTAAAGTTGTCTTGATTTTCATTTCCCTGATCGCTAAGGAAGTTGAGCATGATCTTAAGTGTCTTTTGGCCATTTGAAGTTCTTCTGTTGAGAATTCTCTGTTCAGCTCAGTGCCCCATTTTATAATTGGATTGATTAGCCTTTTACGGTCTAGTTTCTTGAGTCCTTTATATATTTTGGAGATCAGACCTTTGTCAGTTGTGGGCTTGGTGAAGATCTTCTCCCAGTCTGTGGGTTGCCTTTTTTTTAATTTTATTTATTTATTAAGGATTTCTGCCTCCTCCCCGCAACCATCTCCCATTTCCCTCCCCCTCCCCCGATCAAGTCACCC